>NC_143523.1:21744626-22101293 GCF_031878675.1 Megascapheus bottae
TGTTTGTAAATGCAAATTACAGAAAAGCCTAAAACCAAAAAATTCAGTAGTACTTCAATAAAATCAATAAAAAGAATATTTAAAAAAAAAAGGTGTTCTTGAGTTTTCCAGTTTCTTTTCCTAGTTAAAAAAGATTGCAAAGGATGACAATTAGGTACAATGTAATTATGGATTTTAAAGACTAAGTTGACAGTCAATAATGACTGTCCATTTAAAGCTACAATAAATATAGAGCTCATCATGTTTCAAACACAAATCTTATAAACTACCGAGCTATAATTAGAGAAGAAAGGCCTTCAAAAAACGTAAATAACCGTCCAATGCCTCTGATTATTAACTCGATTAAATTATACCAATAAAATAATTTCTCCCAATATTTCTAAATCTTTTTTAGGACTCTTTCTTCACTTTGAAGATTCAGAAGATTACTGCCAATTTAGAGTGTCTTACAGCTTTTGCTTTCTCATATTCTAATAAGGTACCCTTTTATAAGACTGTTGTAAGACTAAGATATCTGGCAGAGGAGTTACATTACAATATACTAAAGGGATCTGAACATAACATTTTTGCTTTTTTTTTTTTTTGCCAGTCCTGGGCTTGAGCTCAGGGCCTGAGCACTGTCCTTGGACTTTCTCAAGGCTAGAGCTCTACCACTTGAGCCTCAGCACCACTTCCGGCTTTTTTCTATGTATGTGGTACCGAGGAATCAAACCTGGGTCTTCATGCATGCTAGGCAAGCACTTTAACCACTAGGCCAAACTCCCGGCGCCAACATTCCTGCTTTTAAGAGAGTAACTGATATTAATGTCTTCTCTAAAACTCACATAAGCAATATTGAATAAAAAGGTTTTGAACTGTAATTCAGATCTTAATCCAAACTAAACTACTCAGGTCAGAATTCTGTTGAACATTCAGAACAAAATACTTTGCTATTACCATGTCATAGCACTCTTAAGTGGAGAGAGTTGAACATCCACACAACACTTTGGAGAATAATCTGAGTCACTGTATCGAGTTTGTTAGAAAAACCACTACAATGTTAAAGATGAAACTACTGTTAAGGACTCAAGGTATAGAATAGGAAATAGGGAAAAGCTTGCAGACCTACGAAAATAATGACCTCTTTCAAAGGTCATGCAATAAATGAAGTCAAAAGAAACAGTATGGAATTATGAGACAGATATAGTACATGTATAAAGAATAAGAAAATGAAGAAGAGAGCTTTCCCTGAGCTTTTGTTGTTGTTGTTATTGTTCAAGACTATCACTCTAACAGAAGCCACAGCTCAAGTATTGCGACTTTTGGGTGGTTAATTGGAGATAAAAATCCCAAGGACTTCCCTGCCAGGGATGACTTCGAACCATAATCCTCAGATCTCAGCCTTCTAAGTAGCAAGGATTACAGGTGTGAGCCACTGGTGCCTGGCCTCAACTACTTTTTATTATTGATCAATAACAATGGGCCAATAAAAGGAACCTGAAAGTTGGCTACACTCCAACTGGGAATTATAGAGACCATTCCAGGACTACAGAGAATAAAGGAAGGAAATAGGTATCTATTTCCTTAACTAATGTTAAAATAAGCCAGAATAAGAAAAGAGAAATACTGATGAAGAGCAATGAGCAAACTTGTTTCCTCATCTAAGAGCATGGAAGGAATTACACTACTGTGCCAGATGCCATAAGATTTCTAACTATGTACCACCACAGTACATGGTGGGAGGAGAAAAACACACTTCACATGAAAGAGATACCCAATGAAACTCAAACTCTAACTTAGAGAAGGGTTAAAAAGGACAGGAAAAACAAATAGATGCTCATTGGCCAGGTCCCAGTGAAATTCATTAAAACTGTCACTCTGTCCCTGGATTAGTGTTGATATTAAGATTTTACTTTGCTTAGCCAGTCACTCATTGGTGCACAATATGAGAGCATTAATGCTAATTTTGCTCATTTATTTTTATTTATTTGCCAGTCCTGGGGCTTGAACTCAGAGCCTGGGTGCTGTCCCTGAGTTTCTTTTGCTCAAACACTCTTCCACTTGAGCCACAGTGCCACTTCCAGCCTTTTCTGTTTATGTGGTACTGAGGAATTGAACCCAAGGCATGCATGCTATGCAAGCACTCTAAGCCACACTTCCAGCCTGAAACAATTTTTTTTTTTTTTTGGTGCCAGTCCTGGGCTTGAGCTTAGGGTCTGAGTACTGTCCTTGGACTTTCTCAAGGCTAGAGCTCTACCACTTGAGCCTCAGCACAACTTCTGGCTTTTTTCTATGTATGTGGTACCGAGGAATCAAACCTGGGCCTTCACGCATGCTAGGCAAGCACTCTACCACTAGGCCAAACTCCTGGCCCCTGAAACAATTAATTTTTAAAAGCCCCAAATAGTCACACTCCTCTCTCCATATAAATATTAAATATAAAACAGGGTCAATTGGCAATGCTAATCTTGACTTAACAAAAGAAAAAAGTATAACCTATATTAATAAACTGATGAGTTTTATCTTTTTTTTTTTTTTTTTTTTTTTTTTTTTGCCAGTCCTGGGCTTGAGCTCAGGGCCTGAGCACTGTCCTTGGACTTTCTCAAGGCTAGAGCTCTACCACTTGAGCCTCAGCACCACTTCTGGCTTTTTTCTATGTATGTGGTACCAAGGAATCGAACCCGGGTCGTAATGCATGCTAGGCAAGCACTTTAACCACTAGGCCAAACTCCCGGCCCGAGTTTTATCTTTTATAACTACATTTGTAAACAAAATCTGATTTTTGATTTTGATTTTTTTTTTTTTGTTGCCAGTCCTGGCAAACTTAGGGCCCAGGCATTGTCCTTGGGCTTTCTTAAGGCTAGTGCCCTATCAATTGAGCCGGAGCACCACTTCTGGTTGTTCCTGTGTGTGTGGTACCAAAGAATTGAACCTACGACACTGTGAATGTTAAGCAAGCATTCTACCACTAGAACACTCTTCCAGCCCTCTGACACTTTTCTTTTTTCTTTTTTTGGGCGGGGGGGGCCAGTCCTGGGGGCTTGAACTCCAGGCCTGGACATTATCCTTGACTTCTTTTTTGCTCAAGGCTAGCACTCTAACAATTGAGCCACAGGACCACTTCTGGCTTTTTATGTATATGTGGTGCCAGGGAATCAAACCCAGGGTTTCATGGATGCTAAGCAAGCACTCTACCACTAGACCAAACACTTACACCTCCCCCCCCCCAACTGGTGTTTGTAAAGCAAAGAAACAAACAAACAAACACATTAACTGATTAGCAAACTACTAACAAAGTAAAATGAAATCTCAGACAACACAACTGATTCCTCCCATCATGTAAGACTACAGAAGAAAAGTTCTATTTATGAAGCACAGTGTACCCTCAATTAGCAAGTATGCTGGCACTTTGACCTTAGACTTCCCAGCATTTGAAACTACAAGAAATTAATCACTGTTCTTTTAGCCCAAAAGGACTAACACAGTTGCCCTTGCATTTTGAAGAAAAGGCAGAAACAATATGACACCTTGTCTCCAACAGTAAAAGCAAGTATGTGCTTGTGTGTATGAGCCAACAGAATAAATTAAAATAACGTTGGGAAAGTTGCAATAGTGAAAAAAATCCTTAAGTCATTATTTTTTTCAGATTAGTGAAGTAAAAGTCTAGAAGCATATCCCATATTGAACATTACTTACTCTTTTTTTTTTGGTCATGGGACTTGAATTCTGAGCCTGGGCTTTGTCCCTGAGCTCTTCAGCTCAAGGCTACCGCCCTACCCCTGGAGCCACAGCTCCACTTCCAGTTTTCTGGTGGTTAAATAGCAATAAGAGTCTCAGTCTTCAGTGACTCTGCTGGCTTTGAATTGCATTTTTCATATCTCAGCCTCCAGAGTAGCTATAGGATTACAGATATGTGCCATAGCACATCGCGGAAAATTCCTCACTCTTAAGATAACAAAAATAGCTGACATGAATTTGAGTCAAGGTTTCAGATGAAAGAAAAAGCTCCACATCTCTAATATTGAACATTATTTCTATATCTAAGATAGATATAACATGATTGTACACAAAATAGGCAGCACATATGCATCACCAAATATTTCTCTCCATTCAGATCAAGAAATTATTTCTAACATTAACCACTTAATAAACTAATGATCTACAAATTTTCTGTAGTGTATTTTACGTTTCTTCCAATGATATCCTCTATGCTTTTTTACTTACTTGTATTTTAAAAACAGGAAAAAGCTTGTAAGAACAATGGTGCATTCTTATATAGATCTTACTGACCTGTAATAATATATAATGTTTGAAGTATAACCAGAGTACATAAAAAATTCTTTTGGGAATGAAGTGATAGAAAGTCCAACTAGTAATGTGTTCTGCATAAAATGATGTGTTTTTATTCTTTCTTAAATATATAATCTTAAATCCTAATAGCAATAGTAAGTAAAGATGTATAGACATAGAAATGACATTTTGGTGTATAATATATATTGGTGAATAATACTTACTTTGGCCACACAATTTTCAGTCTTCATAGCAGTACTTGCTAGACATACTGCTTCCTGGTTTATGCAGAGTCTAGCACAGCTGTTGTAAGTCTGTAAAGAGAATTTTTTTTAATTCAGATATTTTTGGATATTAAATTACTGGTATAGCCAGCTGTCAAATTCTGCTCTATTTTTCAAAACCAATACACAATATATCCTATTTATAAATTCCAGATTGATAGGAGTTGAAGGACAAAGACAAAAGGAGGGTTGGCAAAGACAGAGTTTAAAAAACCCAATGGTATGCCCATGAGGAAGTACGTGAGCTTCCGATTTCATTGTATGTAAGGAAAGTGGTTGTAAAGCATCTTTTAAGTGCAGATATTAAGGGCATAGATCTATTTAAAATAGCAATTACTGTCCCAAGATATTTATTTTTGCTTCTTTCCCTTAAAAAACAAACCAACAAACAAACAAACCCATAGAGACCTGATCAACAATACTGAAGGGGGAAAAAAAAAGACCACAAAGGAAAAGTTCTTCATTTAGAACTACAAATTATAAAATGCTCAGGATAAAAGGGTATGGTGGGGAGGGGAGGGGAGGGGAGGGGGGAGGGGAGGGGAGGGAAGGGCAAAGGGAAGGGAAGAGCAAAGGGAAGGGAAGGGAAGGGCAAAGGGAAGGGCAAAGGGAAGATTTTAGCCAGGTGTGGTGGCTCACGCTGGTAATCCTAGCTATCAGCAGGCTGAGATCTGAGGATCAAGGTTCAAAGCCAGCCCAGGCATAAAAGGACCTGAGACTCTTATCTCCAATTAACCTCTAGAAACAGGAAGTTGGGTTTGGCTCAATGGTCAGGTGGTAGCCTTGAGCTGAAGAGCTCAGGGACAGCACCCAGGCTGAGGTCAAGCCTCATGACCCTCCCTCCCCCCCCCCCCAAGATAAATAAATAAATAAAAAATAAAAAGAAAGAATCAAGATTTTATATAGAATTTTAGAGTTTCAGGAACAATTAGGAACACAGCAAGACTTCATGTATATATATGTATATGTATATCTATATATCTCTCTATATAGTTTTCCCCTACACTGATGTTTGTAGAACATTTACTTAAATCTAAGAAATCATGACTGAAGATTTAAGTTCAATGGAACAGCACTTGCTTAGCATGTAGGATGCTCCCTTAGGTCTGATCCCCAACACTCCTTAAACAAAACAGCTGCTCAGCAACATGGTCATGCCTATAATCCTAGCTAATCAGGAGGCACCAAAGAACATAAGACTTTGGGCACCAAAGAACATAAGACTGTTATTAATCACTAGAAAATGGGAAGTGGGGCTGTGATTTCAGGGGTAGGGCAGTAGCCTTGAGCTGAAGAGCTAAGGGACAGCCAGCAGGCACAGAGTTCAAGCCCCTTCACTCACACACACACACAGAGCTTTGGGGCATGGCTCAAATGTTAGGTACCACCGAGGGTGAGGGGGGAAGGGGGAAGGAACAAGGAAAGGAAAAAGAAAAACCCTAGACATTAACTTGGTACTATATAAATAGTAAAATATAGACATTCTCTACATTTATGGTTGTAACACTAAAGCCAATTTTTGTTCAAGATCTAATTCAGAGCCCCGGGTGGTGGCAGTAATCCTAGTTACTCAGGAGGCTGAGATCTGAGGATCAAGGTTCAAAGCCAACCCAGGCACAAAAGGACCTGAGACTCATCTCCAGTTAACCCCTAGAAAACGGGAAGTGGGGCTTGGCTCAAGGGTAGGGCAGTAGCCTTGAGCTGAAGAGCTCAGAGATAAAGCCCAAGTCCAGGGGTGGGGTGGTAGCCTTGAGCTGAAGAGCTCTGGGACAGAGCCCAGGCTGAGTTCAAGCCCCATGACCAACCAAAAAAAAAAAAAAAAAAAAAGGAAGGAAGGAAGGAAGAAAGAAAGAATGAATGAATTCAGGATACCACACTGCACTTACTATATCTCCTTATTTTCCTTAAATTTAGGACAACAATTTGTCTTTCATGATTGACACTGGGAAAAGTACTGATCAGTTTATCTACAGTCTATTACAGACATAATATACCATGAATGGAAACCAGCCCAAGCAAGAAAAGTCTGTGAGTCTTATCTCCAATTAACCAGCAAAATCAAATGGTAAAGAGCTAGCCTTGAGTAAAAAACTAAAACCAACCGGCAAATGCATGCACGCACACTCCCAGAGCCCTGAGTTCAAGCTCCAGAACCAAAAGACACACACACAAATTTTTTTTTAAAATTAGGACCAGGAGTGTAGCCTCATGGTAGAGTGCTCCCATAGCATTCAGGAAACCCTGGGTTCGAGTCCTCAGTACCACATACACAGAAAAAGCCAGAAGTGGTGCTGTGGCTCAAGTGGTAGAAAACTAGCCTTAACAAAGCCTTAACAAAGAACAGTGCCCAGGCCCTGAGTTCAAGCTGGAGGAGGAGGGGAGGGAGGAAGAAGGGAAGCAGCAGCAGCTCAGCGCCTAGGCTGAGTTTAAGCTTTATAACTGGCCAAAAGAAAAGGAAACACACACAAACACACACACACAAATACAAGCCAGGTTCTGGTGACTCACGCCTATAATCCTCTCTAGATATTTGGGCCCCGGGTGCTGTCCCTAAGCATTTCAGCTCAAGGCTAGTGGTCTACCACTTTGAGCCACAGGACCACTTCCAGTTTTCTGGTAGTAAATTGGAGATAAGAGTCTCACATACTTTTGTGCCCAGGCTGGCTTTGAATTGCAATATTCTGATCTTGGCCTCCTGAATAGCTACATCACAGGCGCGAGCACTAGCACCTGGCTAAAACATAAGGATTTTAAATAAAACATTTTTTTTAATGCACTTATGGGCCTGGGAGTGTGGCCTAGTGGTAGAGTGCTTACCTGGCATGCATGAAGCCCTGGGTTCAATTCTGGGGTACCACATACACAGAGAAAGCCAGAGGTGGCACTGGGCTAAAGTGGCAGAGCAGTAGACTTGAGCAAAAAGTGTCCAAGGACAGTGCCTAGGCCCTGAGCTCAAGCCCCAGGACCGGCAAAAATTAAATAAATAAATAAAATAAAGAATTTATGAAGTATCCGGTTACTCACTGGATAAAATTTACAAGCCAAAGAGTTCATTCACGTTTTTACCATGATATAGGAAAATGTTTTTAAGTCATGAAAGGGGAGAAGGGATTGGTCCTGAAAAGGAAGTACATTGGAGAAGATGTGCTTTCCCCTGAAAGCATTCACAAGTGCACTTGGTACAGATGAATACAATTTAAAGTGAAAGCTACAGTCTACTAGTTTGAGATATCAAAGCTACAGCTCAAGATTGCCACAGTTGCTGGCAAATGAAAAAAGAAATCCCAGAGAATCACAAGGAGGAAGTCTCAGAAAAGTCATATAAATAGATGCTCCTCAAAAGCATGGCTAACCCCCAAACTACAAAATGAAGGGAGGAACTCTAAGAATTCCAATGGAAAGCAACAGCTGGAAGATGAGAGATGACTCCAGCTGCTGCCCATGAATGCAGACAAGAGTTCAGAATTTGATTCCTGCCAAAGTAGAGGGATGTAATAAGCATCTCAAGATTTCCATTGAAGCTGGGACTGGGAGTTGAAGCTAAAGAGTATGCCTTAGGATAAAGGATCTGCCTTGGAAATATAGGCAAAACCAAAACAACACTTCCAACATTATCAAATGTAGCACCAATCTTTTTCAAGAATAATAATTGGGGAGCTGGGAGCCTGGCCTAGTGGTAGAGTGTTTGCTTAGCATGTACGAGGCCCTGGATTTGATTCCTTGGTATTATATCCACAGAACAAGTCGGAAGTGGTGCTGTGGCTCAAGTGGTAGAGAACTAGCCTTGAGAAAGCCCAAGGGCAGTGCTCAGACCCTGAGTTCAGTCCCCAGGACAGGCAAAAAAAAAAAAAAAAAGTAATTGGTTAGTAATTTAATGAGGTCAAGATAAAAGAATTGAGGTTCTTCAATATATCATTCATCACTGTACTATAGGTACAAGATAAGTTACTAGGACTGTTAAGGAGACAAGCCCACAGTCGAGAAGAAATGAATGAAGACAATAAAATTGTGGGAACTTGCACTTAAAAGGCTCTAAAGACATAAATTTATGTTCAATGTAATGACTTATGAGGTAGGAATAACAATAAGTAACATAACAAGTAAATAGATGAGAACATTTCATTAGAACAATCAAACAAAATGAACTAAAGAGAACTGTAGAATTCAGAAGTATAGATGTAAGTACAGTTCTATTCAAAGAGCATTGATATAGTCTGTACAAGGCCCCAAGTTTGACTTCTAGTGTCACAAACAGTACATTGCCACTGGGCACTGGTGGCTTATGCCTATAATACTAGGAACTCAAGAGGGTAAGATATGAGGATTACAGTTCATAGCTAGCCCAGGCAGAAAGTCCATGAGCCGGGAGTTTGGCATAGTGGTTAAAGTGCTTGCCTGGCATGCACGAAGACCCGGGTTCGATTCCTTGGTACCACATACATAGCAAAAAGCCGGAAGTGGTGCTGAGGCTCAAGTGGTAGAGCTCTAGCCTTGAGAAAATCCAAGGACAGGACTCAGGCCCTGAGCTCAAGCCCAGGACTGGCAAAAAAAAAAAAAAAAAAAAAATAGAAAAAGACAAAAGGCATATAGTAGTCAAATTGTCTTTACTTCTAAGTGTCAGGAAATGAGGCCAACAGTCAAAAATAATTATGTTTCTACATCTTAGTAACAAGAGAATGAAGTGAGAAATTTATTAGGCTTTTATATAAGTAAACAGCATTTACAGAACAGCTTAGGAAAAACAAACGAGACAAACCATTTACCAACAAGAAGACTCAATATTGTTAAAATGGTAACGTTAGCAAGGTATTGGTAGCTCAGGACTATAATCCTGCTACTTAGGAAGTTGGTTCGAAACCAGCCCAGGCAGGAAAGTCTGCTGGGACTCTTCTCTCCAATTAAGAATTAACATTCTGGGCAGGGAGTGTGGCCTAGTGGTAGAGTGCCTGCCTAGCATGCACAAAGCCTTGGGTTTGATTTCCTTGGCAGAAAAGGCCAGATGCAGCGCTGTGGCTCAAGTGGCAGAACAGTAGACTTGAGCAAAAAGTGTTCAATGACAGTGCCCAGGCCCTGAGTTCAAGCACCAGGACTAGGAAAAAAGAAAGGAAGAGAGAAAGAAAGGAGGAGGGAGGGAGGGAGGGAGGGAGGGAGGGAGGGAGGAAGGGAGGGAGGAAGGGAGGAAGGGAGGAAGGAAGGGAGGAAGGGAGGAAGGGAGGAAGGGAGGAAGAAAAGAATTAATATTCTTAAACAAAATGGTATACATATTGATCATGATGTGGTAGTTACAGGGACAGATTTCTCCAGCTCAATTTATTCAATTAATATTTATATGATTCTTTTAAGTTTTAAATAAAATATAAAAAGCATATGCAGCCTTTTTGCCACTAAAATGGTATAGAAATGGAAGCATGAGTTTTTTTGTTGTTACTGGTGGTAGTAGTATTTGGGTTTAGGTTCGTGTGGGAGGGGTTGTTCTTTTTGCCCCCCTTTTTAGAGTAGGCTGGGTGGCGGGGTAGGGGAAACAGAAATGGAGGGAGGAAGGGGAAACAAATGTAGTCATGGTGGAAAATGAACTGTGGGCAGGGCCAGGAAGGGGAAAGCAAAGGAAGGGTGACATTGTCCAAAAAGCCTTATGCTCATTACTTGACTTATGAAATGGTATAGCACCTTCATGATAATAAACTTATTTTACAAGCAAAAACACAACTAGGGCACTGGTGGCTTATATCTGTAATCATAGCTACTTAGGAGGCTGAAATCTGAGAATCACATGGTTTGAAGCCAGTCTGGGCAGGAAAGTCGGTGAGGTTCATCTCCAATTAATCACCAAAAAGCCAGAAGAGGAGATATGGCTCAAGTGGTGGATAGAGCACTAGCCTTGAAAAAGTTCAGAGGCAGTGTCTAGGCCTGAGTTCAAGTCCCATGACAGACGCGCGCGCGCGTGCGCGCGCGCAGCGCGCGCGCACGCACGCACGCACACACACACACACACACACACACACACACAATGTATAAGATGTTCAGAACATTACACAGATGCAGAAAAGCTATTCAAGGTCTGAGGGGATTGCCTGATTGTAAGAAGAGACTAATGATGTAGGCGTTTTAAATTTTTATTTGCAAAATGGGTCTATGACCTTGCTCATCCCCAAACTAAGTAACAGATAAGTAAGCTAAAGCTTGCAGGTCTTTTGACCACTATGGGACTTTTTAAAAAAAGCTGAAATATTCAATATTTTGTAAGACTCCTTCCACTTGAAATCAAGCTAGTGAATATAACAGCTTCAGACAAGATGGGTTCTGTCCTCATGCAACATTTGTAAAGGTAGCTTCAATGCTGAACCAGAGGCAGAAAGTTTTGTGTTGGAGTACTTTAATACGTTTTTATATTGCATATAAAGTATATAAGCATAAACCAGTAAGATGCCTTGCTGAAAACTACCTTCTTTATGAAAGCAGGCTGTAATTCTGAACAAGTTTTCAATTTTCACATTGCTGCTAGGGTAAAACATTTTAAAGAGTTTAATTTTTTACAATGGATTCAATGACATAGGATTATCTAACAAAGTAATGGCTAATCAATAGAGGGTTTAGTTGTCAGGTGAAACATATAACACACTAAAAGGGATTGATTGCCAGGCTTCTCCTTATTTACTAGAAGGTATATATTTAAAATGACACAAACTTGTTACCATGCTGCATTCTTTTAACCTTGCAAAAAGCTGCTTAAGAAATCTGTTCAGCAGCCCTATAGCAAAGCAAGATATAGTACAATAAAACCCACAAGTGATTGGGGGTGGGGTGGTAGAAACATGGACCTTCAAATATATAGCAACATCATATCATGGTCCCAAGCAAGAATATTAAGAGAAAAAGTGACATCTAGGGAAGCTGGGGCTGGGCTTTAAAAATGTCACACAGATGCTACAGAATCCTATTCAAAGATGAGAAGCTTTACCTGATTTTGGTTTCTTATTTTGCTTAAGGATAGATTTTTTTTTTTTAAAGGATTCCTGCAGCTAAGCACAATAGGCTCCTTCTCACTGGCTTCCCCTTCCTTTTTCTTTTCTTTTTAATGATAAATACAGATTAAGCACTGAACACAAAATGAATTGGGCCCATATGGACTTTGACCAGCATATAAGCTATTTCTTTCATAATTTATTCACAGATCTCAACTCTCTATATGAAAATACACTTTTTATGGTCATTGAAACCCAGGAGTTCAATATTTTTTTCTACTAAGTCAATGATTACACAATTTATCAAAGAATGATTACACTAGAATAAAAATAAAACAAAACATCAACCCCCTATATAGTCTTCTTTCCTCCAAGTAATTTTAAGAAAGCTGGTTGTTAAACTGCTTCTTTTTGAAGAAGGGTTTTTGTAGCTAGGCACAAATTGCCAAACCACGTTTAAAAAAAAAATGTTATTAGACTCTGAAGGATTCAGCAGAAGTGGGAAGTTATATAAACAAATCACTTCATCAGATTCAGAAAGATCACTTTTGTCTTACTTAAGAGACCTACATTAATTACCTTTAAGGTCTTTTACATGGACTATTTAAAAGATGTACAATTTATTTATTTATTTCAAATGAGGCTATTCTTCCAAAGTATTAAATAATGTCTACAAATGCAAAAGCATTTTTATAAATAGGTAATTAAAACAGATGACTAAAATTAAGTCAAGCTGCAAAACATTACCCAGAATGCACTATGTCTCTGTTTTTTTTTCTTTTTTAATAAACATTTCAGGCAATTTTTTTCCATCCAAAGCCCAAAGCACTTCAAAGGAGGGGGAAAAGGAGGTAGGAAGTTTCATGGGGTAAAAGCACACAGCACATATATAATGAAATAATGACAAACCCTAAACTAAAGTATTTACAAGATACTCCCTTAAGCATAGTTTGTCATATTGCAATTACACCTTGCCTACTGCCAAACCAAAGTGCTTACTATTGCCACTAGAGGGAGAAGTGCCTTAACACAAAGCAATGGCATACAGGGAATGGCTTTTCTTGAGCAATTATCAGAACAAAGCTCCCTTGGCTGTGTGTACCTTCTAATTACTCAAAACAATTAAAATGACTAACCTAAAACAAACAGAAAAAAAACTACCTGCCTGATAGCAGGGACTTCATTAAGCCTTTTCCTCCTATCAATCAAATCAGAAAGAAGGGAATGCCAACATATACAAACATTACAGAGTTATTTAAAAAAGTAAATTATATGAAGTCCCCCCCCCCGCCCCGCCCAGGAAGAAATGACTCTCTTGAAAAAAGAAGTGTCAGTATTTACCCTTCTGGATGTGTCTTGAAAACAAACTGTCCTCTGAAGAACAGAAATACAGTATGTTTTCTCTCAGTTCACTGGCTTATGAATTATTCTGTTGTTATTTAAATATACACTATAATGTCATTTTCTGTATCCATGATGTACTTTTTCTTCCTACTCATCCAACTGGAGAAAGGAACTATGCCCGTCAAACTTCTATGCATGTACCGGCTGACTTAACGTTAAGGTTCTCATTGGTGGTTTTGTAGCTCTACTCTAAGGTGATGTTTAGAACAATATGGGAATTTTTTGAGGGCAGTGGGAATCTGATAGGAGAATGGAAAACAGTCCCTTATTTCTTCTAAGGGGCTTATGGAGTTCCTTCTTATAAGGCCAGGCCATTAACAGAAAATGACAACAGGGGTATTTTTCTTTCAGCTGACAATTGTGACATTTTTTTCCAGCAGTGTGTAAGGTGTTGAAAACCTGGCAGCTGTTACCTCCTGGGATGAAGATACTTTTTTATCCTCCCTTGACAGTTTAACTCAGTGGGTCAGCACCTTTAAAGACTGCAAAGTATCCTTGAAGAGGATGGAAGCTTGAATTACTGCTCCCTCTCTAATCAATGTAAACCCTCACTGCAGGTGAAGTCTCCATCTATAGAGGTGCATGGAGGAGGAAAATGTAATGCCCTGAGCCAGATGGTTTTTATCTTGTTTTTAAAGAATAAAGGAACAAGCTAACAAGGGAGACAGCTACTTTGTTAGCTTCTTGGCCTCTCTCATGGCTTTGCATCCCCAGGGTTCCAGCTACACAAGAGAAAGAATACAGGAAAACGTAAACACTTAAAGAAATATAACTAGAGGGCTGGAATCATGCTGCTTTCAAAGAGTTGAGAGAGCTCTACTCAATGCTTTATTTATCACTGCCCACTTCTCAGGATGGTAAGTGGACACATACACAAAGAGAGTGGGGGATGGGAAAGGGATTAGGCAACGGTCACAATTTTACTCAATTACAGAGAAAGGCAATGCTGACAGATCCTATTAGCAGCAATGTGAAGTAAAGAAGAGTTTGCATGCTATAATATTACATTTTCAGAAGCAATGAGTACATTCATGTACCCTTTCAGGACTGCCCCTCCATAACAAATATGAATAAAAGCTACTACAAGTGATTATGGTCTCTTTGGCTTCACACTTTAGAGCAAAAGTAGAAAAAAATCTGTATCCACTTTATAGTACATTTCTTTTAAAGTTCTTAAAGCTAGGAGAAAGGATTATCCCAAAACTAGGAACATTAACTTTCTCCAAAAGGATATAGTTCTGCTGTACCCCCCCCCCCCCCCCCGCTAAAAAAGAGAGGAGGGAGGGAGAGGAAGATAGAGAGGGAGAGGGAGGGAGGGAGGGAGGAAGGAGGAGAGAGGGAGGGAAAAGCAGGTATATAAAATGGTTTTGAAATACAGAGAGATGTTTTCCCTTCAATGTTTCCTCTCCAGCTTGTTTCTCTGTAGGATGACAGAATTACTATGATGGCCTTGTACAAGTGAATAAGTATTCATCTTCACTATTTTCAGAAAAGATTTTCATAAAATTGTCATTATTCCTACCAAAAAGAAATATACTCTTTACCTGATTTATGTAATTATAACACCTCTGTACATCACCTTTATAGTAACAATTTAAGAAAAATTTTGTCAGATTTTTGCCAGTAAAACCATTTTTAACAATTAAATTTAATTAATTTTTTATTTAATGGATACAGGGCACTTAAACATTTCACCTTATGTTCTTTTTAAGTTGAATTTTTCAAGGAATTTGTCAAATTTTCAGAAAAAAGTTGTTTACTAATAGTCTATTATAGGTCTATTAATATCTTTACAAATTATTACAGTGACCTTTCAGCTCCTCCAATATTTAAAGTTTTCCAAATTAACATGTGATGGCTATATCCTATAAATAATGGCAAAATTTTAAAAATAATTATATAAACAAACTGTAGTTAATTTAAAATAACCTTAAACTGTTAGAACATAAAACTTTATGATCAATGAGAAGAGTTCCTAAAATTTCATTAGAAGTATCTGAAAACAAATTTCAAATTAAAGAGACTGGGCCACATAATACAAATCTTATTTATACCAAAACTAAGTACAAGGTGACTATAACATCTTTTTGCCATCAAAAACAGCAAAACAGACAAAGAGCAAGAAAAGGAGTTTAAACAGTTTGTATATTATGTCCTACCTTAAAAAAAAAAAATCAGCAGTGGGGTAATCAAGTTCAGGGCCTGGACAGCTGCCCTGTGACCTGCTTCTATTGAGCCCTGCTATTCATCACTCTTCCTGGAGACTCAGAGGGCAAGCTCCTAGGGAGTGACCACCACAATAGACAGACACAAGCCAACAGAAATCTGGTTCCAGCAAAAAACCAGATGGCACTGCAATAAATTGACAAATCTGCATTCATGGGGCTGTTAAAACACCCAGAAGCTAAAAGACGAAGCCCCAGGAGGATCTCCTACTTCCCTGTTTCTAAAGGCCATTTCTCTTTCCAAGAACACTGAGTTCATGCTCTTCACAAAGAGAATGGAGATAAAACCCTTTACAAAGGGGGTTGGGGGGGGTGGGGGGAAGAGCTCCATGACCTAATTAATCTCCAGAGCTTGGATCTCAACACTGAATGACAGATATTAGGAAAAACATTTTGGAGCACAAGAGTTGGGGGGAGGGAGAGAGAGGAAGGGTGTTAAAGTAGCGGAAGGATAGTAAAAAGAATCTGCTAAAACTGCGGCAGAAAAAAAAAACATTAAATCTCTTTCAAATACTGCACACAGCAGATCTTGCAAGTAGATGATTCGATAATGTATGCATTTATTTTTAAAATGAATCAGATTAGTCCCATGTGTGACCTGCTGGTCCATCTGTATGTGCTGGACTTAATAGGCACGATTCTCTCTTGCTTCAGTTTGAAGTATGAGAGAGATAAATTTAGTTTAATTTTCAACAGATCAGCCTATCCATTCTCCAAATGGACCATCTGGATCAGCCTATTAAAATTAATTTATAACTTTGCAGAGTGAAAATTCGTTTGTTAGCTTAAATAAAGTTGCCAAAACTTTTTGTTGTGTCATTGTTTTCTGACAAGTTGTTTCTGTATAGTGGGCAAAATATTTTCACTTCTAAATTTATCTTACTCAATATTGTTCAACTGACTCGGATTTACAGATCAGGTGTTTATCTCCAAATAATTAAAACTAAAACTGTGTCAACATCAATTAGAGATCATTTGTTCGTTTATTTACAAAGCTTTGAGAACTGACTCAATTTTATTTAAAACAACTGGTTTTATTAAAAAGTGGAAATCTGCAGATACCCAGGAGGCTGAAATCAGAGAATACTGGTTCAAAGCCAGCTCCAACGGGAAAGTCCTTAAGACTCTTATTTCCAACTAACTACAAAAAAGAAAAAAAAGGGGCGGGGGGAAGGAAGAGGAGAGGGAGAGGAAGAAGAGGAGGAGGAAAAGGGAGGAGGAGGAGCAGGAGGAGAAGGAGGAGAGCTGTGACTCAAATTGTTACAGCCCTAGCCTGTATCCCTTGAGTTCAAGCCCTAGAACTGCCATCAAAAATGAAAAAAAGTAGACCAGCATGGTGGCTCATGCCTGTAATCCTAGCCACTCAGGAGGCTGATATCTGAGGATCATGGTTCGAAGTGCCCAGACCGGGCACTAAAGACACGAAACTCTTATCTCCAATTAACCACTAGAAAACCTGAAGTGGCCCTGTGGCTCAGGGGGTAGGGCAACAGCCTTGAGCTGAGAGCTCAGGGACAGCGACCAGGCCCAAAGTTCAAGCCCCATCATCAACAACAACAACAAAAATAGTGTGGGTGGGGTGTGGGGAGAGTAAAAAAGTGCTGGTTGCTGGTAGTTCACATCTAGCTACTCAGAAGGCTGAGATGAGGATGGGGTTCAAAGCCAGCCTGGGCCAAAAAAGTCCATGAGACTCATCTCCACTAAAATACCAAAAAGCTAGAAGTGGAGCTATGGCTTAAGTGGCACAGTGCTAGCCTTGGAGAAAAAAGCTTAAAGACAGTGCCCAGGTCCTGAGTTCAGCCCTCCCCTGCCACCCACCCCCCCAGGTCTAGCACAGTGTCTCTCAAGAAAGATGTTTGCAGGGCCAGGGTGTTTGGCATCGTGGTAGAGGGCTTGCCTAGCATGTACAAAGATCTAGCTTCGATTCTTCAATACCATATATGTAGGGGAAAAAATATGTTTGCAAATTTAAAAAAGAAAAAGGATGTGACATGGTGTCCCATACTTTCCCTCAAAGTAAACACTATGCAAACTGTCAACAACAACAACAACAACAAAAACCTGCAGACTACAGTCAAACCTAACCTTCTTTTTGTTGTTGTTTTTGGTGGGTCATAGGGCTTGAACTCAGCCTGGGCATTGTCCCTGAGCACTTCAGCTCAAGGTTGCTGCCCTACCCTTGAGCCAAGCCCCAATTCTAGGAGCCAGTTGGAGAAAAGAGTCTCAGGTCCTTTTGTGCCCAGGCTGGCTTTGAACCTTGATACTCAGATCTCAGCCTCCTGAGTAGCTAGGATTACAGGCGTGAGCCACGGCACCTAGCAAATCTAATCTTTTTAAGCCTCCATTTTCTTTACCAACAAAATGGAAAGCAAATCATAGCAATTTGGCAAGAGTCATTGTGAAAATTCAGTAAATATGTTCATGATGAACAAGTATTAAATTTCTTTTACACCCTAGAGTTCCTACTGTAAAACAATGCCTTAAGTGCAAGCAAGTTAAAGTTCTTTTTACTAGCCAGGTACCAGTGGCTCATGTGTGCAATCCTATCTTATCTACTCTCAAGGTTGAGATCTGAGGACCATGGTTCAAAGTGAGACAACACCAATGAGCTGTGGCTTAAAGTGGTAGAATACTGGCCTTGTGCAAACAAGCTCAGGGACAGGGCTTAGGTCCTAAGTTCAAGCCTCAGACCTGACACAGAGAAAAATAAAAAGGGTTGGGGCCAGGAGTGTGGTGTAGTGGTAGAGTGCTTGCTTAGCATGCATGAAGCCCTGGGTTCAATTCCTCGGTACCATATACACAGAAAAAGCCAGAAGTGGTGCTCAAGTGGTACAGCACGAGCCTTGAGGAAAGTCCAAAGGACAGTGTTAGTGTTTAGACCTGAGTCCAAGCCCCAGGACTGGTAAAAATAAATAAATAAATAAATAAATTTTTAAAAAGTGAAAAGGGACCAGAAGTGTGGCCTAGAGGTAGAGTGCTTACCTAGAATGCACAAAGCCCAAGGTTTGACTCCTCAGTACTACATATATACAGAAGAAGCTGGAAGTGGTGCTATGGCTCAAGTGGTAGAGTATTAGCCTTGAGAAAGCTCAAGGTCAGTGCCTAGGTCTTGAGTTCAAGCCCAAGACTGGCATGCATAAATAAATGTAAAAAGAAAGATAACCTGAATTTATGAAGGGAAATATGGTTTAACATCAATTATTCATTTTTCCCAAACAAGAAACTATTTTATTTGATTTTCAGTATTTACTATATATAGCTAATTGACTATTCTGTACTTGATAATTAGGGTGTTTCAGAAATTATGGGGAAAGTGTATTACTTGATCGGAATTGATGGTGATAGCCAGAACAATTTCAGAGTATAGGACTCTTAATTCAAGCTCCAATTTTTAAAGAATGGCAAGTCAAGGGTTTCCTGTCTTTTGTCACTGGAAGCTTTTATTTTAAGTTAAGACTGAATTTCATACCTGTCTAAGTGAATTCTTCTCTGGTATTATCTTCCTAGGGGGTTCGCCATTATTACAGTCTTCTCTCTCTGAGGAATTCTGTGAAAGAAAGTAAGCTTTAATTCAGTTCTCATTATCTTCAATCTTATTCTGTGAGAGTAAACTGAATTACATTTCTAATTCTAAGCTAGAACGCCATGTATATTTGCACATTTGAAGATTTATATATATACAGACATACACATGAAAAGGGAAACATATGTCCATGTATATAAATAAAATGTACATAGGGATCTGGGTGGTAGATATTTGACCTATTTTAGCACATACCTTCTCTTTTAAGTAGTTAAGTTTTTTTTGTTTTACGTTTTTTGGGGGGAGGACGGGAGCCAATATCTGGTTGACAGAGATCCCGTTTAGGTTCTAAAATATAATTTTTTTCTCAAATTTGATCTTTTTTCTTCAATAAAAGAAGCACAGTTCTTTTGTATATGTTTATCAGTTACTAGATCTTGAACTCAAGACCTGGGCACTATTCCTGCAGAGCTTTTTTTCAACTCAAGGCTAGTTATAGTTAGCATATTATCCCTTGAGCCATAGTTTCACTTTTGGCATTTTGGTGGTTAACTAGACATAAAAGTCTCACAGACTTTCCTTCCGGGGATGACTTAGAACTGTGATCCTCAGATCTCAGCCTCCTGAGTACCTAGGAGGTGCGAACCATCAACACGGGGCTCCAAAAGACTTATCTCCAACTAACCAGCAACAAGTAGGTAGTGGTGTGGCTCAAATAGTAAAGAACTAACTACACTGACAAAAAGATGAGTGTGAGGCCCTAAATTCAAGCCATGGTACTTGATCAGAAAACAAAATCCAGCACAGATACCAGAGCCAATGAATAGATGCTGCCCTAACAGTGAAAGGGAAATGAGCAGGAGATGAATAGCTCTAGTTGTGACAGCAGGAAGGAAGATCAGTAGTCACCCCAGTGGTCTGGAAAAGCCTTTCCAACATCCAGGAGAAGTCAGTCACACACTCACACTACTGGCATCCTCTGCTATGAGGAATCCCAATAAGGATTGGCAGCTCAATTATATCCAATAAACTCTATTTTATGGGTGCAACTAGTTGAGACAGGCAATAATTGTGGATGAATGCTAAAGTTATCAGGTGAAAGTTTTACAAATAGCAAGATAGTTATATAATCTCAATATATCTTTCATTAACATAAAAATAGAAATCTTAGAATGAAAAAACATGATGAACCTGTTAATATGACATACTGAGAACAACCTACAGTTAGTTCTGAGGTATTTTTGCCCAAAATCCTATTCAAAAGGAAACATCAGGCTGGGTGCGGTGGCTCATTCCTGTCATACTAGCTACTCAGGAGGCTGAGGTCTGAGGATCACGGTTCAAAGTCAGCTTGGGCTAACCCTGAGACTCTTATCTCCAATTAACTTCTAGAAATGGCAATCAGGGCTGTGGTTCAAGGGATAGGATGGTAGCCTTGAGCTGAAGAGTTCGGGGACAGCACCAAGGCCCAGAGTTCAAGCCCCATGACACCCCTTCCCCCCACTCCCCCCCCCCCCCCCGCCAAAAAAATTATCAGACTAACTCAAACTGAGGCAAATCCCATAAAACTTAAATCTGTCTTTACTAAAACAATCAAGCCAACGTCATTATAAAATAATCAGCTGTTTTTAGTGTATAGTTTTATAAGTTTTGACAATTGTATATGCTTGTATAACTACACTATGATCAAGGTATGAAACAGTTCTACCAATACTCAATTTTCTTTGTGAGGCTACTTCATAGTCAACCCTGTCCCAAAGATTATTTTTACAACAGTACCAGTCTTTTCTAGAATGTCATATAAACATGCATACAATATATAACCTTTTGGATTTGAACTTTTCCCCTCAACTTAACACTATTCATATTGTTTCATAAATTAGGATTGCTTATTTTCACTACTAAACTATATACTACTGAGAGTTTGTTAGTCTATTCAATTCCCTGATTTTGATATTTTATACTCTGTGTGTGTGTGTGTGTGTGTGTGTGTGTGTGTGTATGCAGTACTGTCTATGAACTCAGGACCTCACATTTGCTAAGCAGGTACTCTATCTAGCACTTGAGCCATGGCTCCCATTCCCTACTGTACATGGCTGTTTAAGACAATGTCCTAGACATATGCAGTGGCTCACACCTATAATCCTAGTTACACAGGAGGCTGAGATCTGAGGATCAAGGTTCAAAGCCAGTTTGGGCATAAAAGGGCTCTTATCTCCAATTAACCTCTAGAAATGGGAAGTGGGGCTTGGCTCAAGGGAAGGGTGGTAGACTTGAGCTGAAGAGCTCAGGGATAATGTCCAGGCCCAGGCGTAGGGCAGTAGCCTAGAGCTAAAGTGCTCATTGTCAGCATGCAGGCTGAGTTCAAGCTCCAGGACTCACCAAAAAATAAAAAAAATAAAAGACATAGATAAGGTTTTATTACATAGATTAATGCTTAATTTTAATTGTGTTCTAAAATCTAAGTGCCAGTGATTGTATATAGAGATTCCCTTCTTGAATACTTGTTAAACATGACATTTGAAATATGATGTAAAAATCAATGTTAGTAAATTCTTTAATTAAAAAAAAAGACAATGTCCTTGTTATAGAAACTCCCAACTGGTTTAGAAAAAAAAATATGTAAGTGAATATATGTGAAGATACATGTGTTTGGATAAAGATAATACAAATACGGCAATATTGACATTTGTATGAGGCATGTAAAAAGGATTCTTTATATTATTCTTTCAATTTTCCTAAAAAGAAGTCAGCTACGATGTGGCTCATGCCTGTAATCCTAGCTACTCAGGAAGCTGAGGTTTGAGGATCAAGGTTCAAAGCCAGCCTAGGCATAAAAGGACCTGAGACTTATCTCCAAAAAACCTCTAGAAAATGGGAAGTGAGGCTTGGCTCCAGGGTAGGGTGTTAGCCTGCAGCTGAAGAGCTCAGGGGCAGCGCCCAGGCTGAGTTCAAGCCCCATGACCCACAAAAATAAATAAATAAATAATAAAAAATAAAAAGAAGTCAAAATACGCTGGGTGTGGTGGTTCACACCTGTAATTCTAGCTACTCAGGAGGCTGAGATCTAAGGATTGCAGTTACCTATGTAACCTTTATATTACATCACCTTTATAATAAAAATACAATAATAATACATCACTTTTATAATGAAAATACAACTTTTTAAAAAAGTTAAGTCAAATCTGAAACAAAACATTTTGACATTAAAAAAAAGTTTCTATAAGTGCAAAGTACTAGGAGGGAAAAAATATAGCATATTCTATCACTTAATAGTAAGTCAACCTTAAGGAAACTTGACTGCTAAAACCATCAACACATCAAACATAACATTTTAGAAAATAATTTGCTACATCTGTTTATATTTCTTGTTTAACTATAATCTACCAAGAGCATTCTATAAAAATACTTCTGGAAAAGTTTATACATAACTTGTTACCATTTATACTACCTTTTTTTTTTTTCTTGGCCTAGTTAAATACCTTAGAATGAAAAAGGACCCAACAAAAAAGTCTTTTTTACGGACAACTTTAACTTCAAACTGGAAGCTTTAGGGTTGTGACACAGGAGGGTATAACAAGGTTTAGAGAAGATAATGCCAAAGAGGAAATACTGCTAGAACACAGGCAGGACATCTCAGGAAAGTGTCTGCATCATTTATATTCCATCGTTCATCAAAATAAGCACTCTTCCCTGTGCTTTTACTCTTATTCAGTGCTAGGATTTCAGAAGTATTCTACCTTGCAGGGCTTACTTTTGCTAATTCTCATACCCTTCATGTATATTATATTAGCCATCTTTCTTTCCCAATCTTATCTATCAAGAGTCAATTTAATAAAAAAAAAAAAAGAAAGAAAAAGAAAAGGAAAAGGAAAAAAAAAGAATTTTACTTTTTGTCAGTTGTAGGCCTTAATTCAGGGTGGTCCCTGAGCAATTTTGCTTAAGGCTAGTGGTTTACCACTTTGAGCCACAGCTCCATGTTGTTCTCGTTGTTGTTGTTGTAGGGGGCCTGGGCTCTGTCCCTGAGCTTTTCAGCTCAAGGCTAGCACTTTACCCCATAGCCACAGCTTCTGGTGGTTAACTGATTAAGTCTCATGGGAGGCTGGGAGTTTGGCGTAGTGGTAGAGTGCTTGTCTAGCATGCACAAAGACCCAGGTTCAATTCCTCGGTACCACATACATAGAAAAAGCCACAAGTGGTGCTATGGCTCAAGTGGTAGAGCTCTAGCCTTGAGAAAACCCAACAGTAGTGCCCAAGCCCTGGGTTCAAGCCCCAGCACTGATCAAAAAGAAGTGGAGTTGGGGATTTAGCTTAGTGGAAGAGCACTGGTCTAGCAAGTGCAAGGCTGATTTCAGTCCTCAGCTGGGGGGTGAAGGCCAGGCACCAGTGGCTCATGTCTGTAATCCTAGCTACTCACTAGTTTGAGATCTGAGGATAAAGTTCAAAAACCAGTCTGGGAAGAAAAAAACCATTAGACTCTTACCTGTAATCAACCAGCAAACAGTCCAAAGCAGAGCTTCTACTCAAGTGGTGTTAACACTAGCCTTGAGTGAAAAAAAGCTTATGTGACAGCATCCTTAGTTCAAGCCCCAGTACTGGCACAGCACAAAACAAAACAAAAAGCCTTAGTGGTTCTTTTAAATCAAAAATGAAGTTCTAGACCAGAATTTTCTATCATGTTATATTGCCATTTCCTTCCACATGTTTTCTGTTCCTATTAAACAAAGTCTCTTCAAAAAAGTCTCACAAAAATGTGATGTAGGCCAAGCGAGGTGGCTCATACCTATAATCCCAGATACTCAGGAGGCTGAGATCTGAGGATCAAGGCTCAAAGTCCGTAGACTCTTACCTTCAATTAAGCACCAGAAAACTGGAAGTGGCACTGTGGCTCAAGGGGTAGGGTGGCAGCCTTGAGCTGGGCTCAGGGACAAAGCCTAGGCCCAGAATTCAAGTCCTACGAATGACCCCCCTTCCAAAAAAAAATAGTTGATGTAATCTTGAAACCTTACATTGGATGGATCCTATACTCTAATTTACCTGATGCTTATAAACACAAGAAGATTAATTTATGCAAGTCTCATACATTATTGAAATGATGTTCAACTGTCATTTTCTCTAAGAAACTACACAATCACTCTTCCATCTTATGGTACTAGAAATTTTTAACATTTTAGTGTCTTGATTCACAAAATCTGGCACTCGGACATAGTTCAGCATTGTTATTCTCAACTAACAGGAAGAACAAAAGTTTACTGGGGGTCTTACAGCTCTCTCTACCACTAAGTACATTATGACATAACATACAAATAATGTATGCTCAATAAATAGCTAAAAACCTGGACAGACATCATCCAGCTGGCTTAAAAGTAGTTTTCATTTCAAAGAAACTTAAGTGATAGCCCAACTATAACATTATCATCCTATTATTTATGTCACTCTGACATAATACGGTAAATGCAATGCATTTACCTTTTACCTATGCCTGATTTCAAGCTACAGTAGTCAAGGTGAAATAGTCACAACAGGGGTCCTCCTCTACCCATAAAATACTTTATAGAAGTTTGTCAAATCTTCATCTAGGATGTAACATTCTTTCATGGTCAATTAAAGTACTTCTACCTTTTCAAAGGTTTGGGGCCCCCCCCAAAAAAAGTAAAGATTATTTTTATGATAGCATCTGGCAGAGTCACAGAACAACATTATCCTGGACTTAGTAAGTAGTGTATTTACTGTTTTCAGTTATCTATTTGAACATACAATTCTTGATACTAAACTAATTTACACTGTGATGAAAAAAGTCAAATCAATCATAACGGCTTAAAATAATCTTTGAATAAGCACCTTGCTCAAGGTTGGATGGTACAATATTGGCAGCCTATTTGAATAAATGTGTTATAATTAATCAGTTCCAAAACTAGAACTAATATTTTCCAGTGGTGTCACATTTTTCATTGGAGAAGACGAGACATTACCATTTCAGCAAAAGAGATAAATTGTGATGAATTATGACAATGAATCTGAGTCCATTTTAAAAAGTGAATCCAACTGCTTGTCATCATGAAGAATGACAACCCACAGGAAGTAAAAATTTTGAGACTAATTTCTAATAGTTAGTTGGACACATCATGGTTATAATGAACTTTCCTAGCAAGTAAAGTAACTGGATTAATCTTTTTTTTCCATTAACTTTAATTATTTGAAATTAATTTTAGCCCCCAGACATTTACAGCTTAAAAAAACAGGAACAGTTGATTTTTAATAAATTTTAAAATGTTTATCTAGCTGAATAAAATCATAAAAACTCTTCAATGAAAGATGAAAAATTGTATAAATGTGTATACTTAAATTTTAATTAATCCTTCTAAGATACAAGTTGAAGCGAGTTGAAGACCCGAACTACCTTCATAAGATAATACATTTGGTTGTGTTTTCATACATAGTGCTTCTCCAGTACATTTACAATCATTATATTTTGTTAAGCCACAACCACAACAAAACTTCCATACATTTCTAAACTTCAACAGATCCACCAGTTAAAGCTTTCAAAGAGTGCTATTTTCTGGCAATATGCTAATGTAAGCACAGTACTAGAAACTGTACAGAATAAAAACAGTCTCTGATACAAACAGGACTTCCATTACGACTGCCTTGTTCCCTGTGACAGAAGTCAAAAAAGTGCCAAGTAGGTTTTTCCCTCAGTTACATTGTCCAATACTAATTATAAAACACTACAGATGCAGTCTTTCTCAAAATGCAAAGGGATTGTGTGTATCTGCAAACAACAACTATTTTTTTATGCTTCCAAATTCTTAATCCTGTTTGGAGCTGTCAGTGGGGGTTAATGGAAGCCTTGGATAGGAGAATTCCAATCTGGTTGGCAGATGGATAGGTTGGTTATAGCTGCATAACTATGTCTTGCCTGCAGGCACAATTCAGAACACTGTTAAAGCAATATAAAGTCTCTGTCAAGCTGAACCATTTGGATCAGTAGCAAGGAGAAATAATAATAAAAAAAGAAGTTCATTTCTAGGCCTTGTGCATTTATGCTAGTATGCAGAAACTGATTAATTGTCATAGTGTGCTGGTCTTCTATACCTCAGATTTCTACTTCTGGAGTAGATTTTGCATGCTAATATAATCATTCTCCCTCTTGAGACATTAGCAAATAATCAAATGAAAAACAGGATCATAATTTACTGAGATTCGAGCAATTCTCTATGCAAATTTGACTTGTTATTGCTGCTGCCTCGTTAATCTGAATGCCTTTGACAAACTCCTTTGATTTATGAACTCATGACAACTCCAATGTGTATATATTTTGCTAGATTGACATTATCATTAAGAGTGGGTGGACTGAGCTCACATGAATGGCTGATTTTATTCGCTGGTGTCTGCTGCTCAACAGCTGAGCATCTCCTCCTCACAAAGCCCCTGAGCGGCAGGCTCTTCCCATCTTCCCATCCATTCATCATCTCGATGTTAATTGGCCCAGGCTTTAAGCAAATTTTCAACACGATTTAAAGGCACGATGACACTGATTACTGACCCTCTGCCATACGGTGCCTATTGATTAACCTGACAGAGATGATGAGCTTGAGGGAAACTAGGTGTGTGGGGACCTCAAGGGGAAAAATATATTGTCTATGCAGGCAAACACTTGTCACTACCTCACAAGCCAGAATTTGCAAGCACACATTCTTAAAAGATGCTACTGCTCTAACACCTATAGCTAATACAAAGTACTTTCCATGTTCAGAGATGTTACAACTATGTCGTGTCAAAACACAACACATTCAATATTTAGAAGAATTCCCCACATAAATGGCTACCTTTTACAAATTACGCTTGTAGTAGCTGATACAAATATACATATATAGAAGTATAAGACATACATACATACAATACACACAAGTGGTATATATGTTAAAGCTTAAATTAAAAGTACTAATTCTGTTAGTATCCAATTTTGAAAACAGAAGATTAGAATTATCTGATGCCATCCTACCTCTATTACAGTAAGCAACTGTTCTTTTTTTTTTTGCCAGTCCTGGGCTTGAGCTCAGGGCCTGAGCACTGTCCTTGGCCTTTCTCAAGGCCAGAGCTCTAACACTCGAGCCTCAGCACCATCTCTGGCTTTTTTCTATGTATGTGGTACCGAGGAATCAAACCCGGGTCTTCGTGCATGCTAGGCAAGCACTCTACCACTAGGACAAACTCCCGGCCCAGTAAGCTACTGTTCTATCATTAAAAAAAGAGGTTCTTAAAGAGAAAGTGTCAGCCATTCCTAATACAAAAATTAACAATACTTTTACATAAAGCAAAATAGTATTTTAACAAATACAGCCCTTAAATTCTTGCTTATCCATATTTAATAACTTATGCAAACTGTTTGCTTTGGAAAATTGTACAGAATCTGTAAAGTCAAAGTTTTGTAAAATCTAAATGCTTCATTATTAAAGAAAGAAGACATAAAAGTTCATAAGTAATAATTACTGAGCACATATAGTAGCTGACAAACAAAAATTGCTATAAGAGACTGCTAGATCTTCAAATCTATATGAAGTCAGGCAGCATACCATTGAGAATCTGACAAAAAGCACCTTTAGATAGAGACTGCTATTATTTCAAACAAGCCAAGAAAATGCTACTACCACCCCCAGCCACATATATCACCTTGTTTACTTACGAGTCCTGGGGGGTGAGGAGGGACAGCCAATATACAATTTTATACACAAAGATTATGGAGTAGCACTAACAGTTATTTCAAAGGTAAAATAACAGAAAACTGTACAACAGCTCAGCTATACTGTCCTCCTATCACAGTGACATGGGCTGTTAATGTAAGAGATCAAATGTTTTTACATCAAAAGCATTGCTGACTGTTATACTGGAACATGTAGCTTACTCCCTTAAAAGCCCTGCCTACTGCTCTTTTAAGATAAACAGGCTCAACTAAGCACTGAGATGCTCTGATAAGGACTGAAGAGATGAACTGCACCAGGGAGTGACAAAGCAGGATATGAACAAGCAATGTTACTTTCATTAATTTTCAAGTCAGAAAATATCTCAATGTAATATTTTTATATTTCATCATTAAAAGTGTATATACCTGAGAAAGAGAGTCATGTCAATCACTATGGAGGAACCTTCCCCTAAGTACCTGAAACAATTACATCTGTTTTAGGAAGAAGAGGGGTATTACACAGTTGTCTGAATCTATTTACTTTGTGACTTCTTAATCAAAGGTTTTAATATCAAATTAGCAATGACTGAGTATATAAAATAATTTATCATGTTAATATGTTTCACATCAGAAGCAACAGTCCATTTAATCTCTAAAGATTTTTTTAGCTCTTAACCCTTGGTTTAAAAGCGAAACTTAGTATGCTAAAAGTATGTAGATTTCCCCCCATTTTTTCTGCTTAAAATAACATTACAGTCATCAAACTAATAAATATTTATAATAATATGGACTCAACATTTTACCATCCCAAACAGGCTTGCAATGTAGTCCATCTAATATACAACCACAGGCTGTTTTTCTTGTCAAACAACTAATTCTTAGAAAGTTTCTTACATATTTATATTACTTAAAACATAAAAATGTACACAGAGCCATATAAGCACAGTGAAACAAATATAAATCCACTGGGGGAGGAGTTCAGAAAGCAAAATAAACTTAGGATGTGACAAAAAATATAACTAGCTTTAATTTATATGTACAAGAATGTTATCTTTAAATCTAAATAAATCTTAAAAAGAATGCTTTATTCTCTATATGGTTTTCATTGTTGCCATATTTAATATTTTATCCAGTGATCATCATATTCATCCTAGATGAATTGAGGCAAAATTACATCTTCTAGTAAGGATAGATGGTTATTTCTGTAACCCAAAGACACTATTATGTAGACTTTGCTGATTTCTCAGGAGAGTGTGGAGAACTACAGAATCCTTAAGATATGAGCCCAAATCTTTTACTAATGAAATGTTATTTCTGTCATTCTTCTTTTTGAATGTTTTTTGGGGTTTGGGTTTGCTTCTTGTTAAATGACTTTGCTCATCTTGGATATTTTCCTTGCCTTGGTGTGATTTTACTACAGTCCAAATATGTCTTGAAGAAACAAGATTTCTTTAATCTAGTAAACACTATGGTCCCTAAGTATCTACCATTTTGGAATAAAAACAAAATTGCCCACACGAAAGTACATTATAAGCCAGGCGCGGTGGCTCACACCTGTAATCCTAGCTACCCAGGAGGCTGAGATCCTGAGAATCGTGGTTCAAAGACAGCCTACGCCATGAGACTCTCTTCTCCAGTTAATCACTAGAAAACAGGAAGTGGGGCTGTGGCTCAAGGGGGAGGGTGGTAGCCTTGAGCTGAAGAGCTCAGGGAAAGCTTCTAGGCCCAGAGTTCAAGCGCCATGAACTCCCCTCCCCCCCCCCCCCAAAAAAAAAGAGAAAATAAAAGAAAGTACATTGTGGTAAAAGACTTTGCTAGATTAAGATTTATGTCTATATCATTATTGTTGAACTGCCCCTTATTTAATCATACTCTTTTTTTGCCTTATTGTTATTTCATCATCTTATTATTCCCACTGTTTATAGAATCTTGTACAGTCTTTAAAATTAGAAACACTAGCTGGGCATCTCTTGCTCACACCTGTAATTCTAGCTGCTCAGGAGGCTGAGATCTGAGGACCACAGTCCAAATCCAGCCTAGGGAGGCAAGTCTGTGAGATTCTTTTTTTTTTTCTTCCCTATGCATGTAGCACCAAGAAATCCAACCCGGGTCTTTGTGCATGCTAGGCAAGTACTCTACCACTAGGCTAAACTCCCTGTCCTTGTGAGATTCTTATCTACAATTAACTATCTGAAAACTGGAAGTGGCTCTGTGGCTCATATATACACTTGAAGACCTATGCTGGACCATACTCTTCAGCCTTGGGAACTAAAAACCTATAAACATCAGTGAAAAGAAATGCGCCAGTCCTGGGGCTTGAACTCAGGGCCTGAGCACTGTCCTCAGGCTTTCTCAAGGCTAGATAGAGCGCTATCACCTGAGCCACAGCACCACTTCCGGCTTTTTTCTATGTATGTGATAGGCTTTTTTCTACGTATTTGGCACCAAGGAATCAAACCCGGTCTTCCGCACATGCTGGGCAGGCACTCTACCACTAGGTTAAACTCCCAGCCCCCAAAGTATGTTATAAAATAGTAAACAGTTAATAGAATTTACACCTTCCCCGTCCCTCTCTCCCCCTTCCTCTTTCCCTCCCCCCTTCTCCCTCTCTCTCTGTTGAACTCTGGGCCTGGGCATTATTCCTGAGCTCTTCAGATCAAGGCTACAGCCCTATCACTTGAGTCACAGTGCCACTTCCTGTTTTCTGATGGTTAATTGGAGATAAGAGTCTCTTGGATTCTTAGTGCCCAGGCTGGCTTTGAACCGTGATCTCAGATCTCAGCCTCCTGGGTAGCTAGGATTACAGGTGTGAGCCACTGGCATCTGGCTAAGAAGGTTCTATATTGCTTAAAGGTGGAAGACATACATTAATACATATCTTCATCTGTTAATATTACCAAACAACAAAGTGAAAGTAAAACCAAACAGATTAACTTAGGTAAGATGTGAGGATGAGTTAATTTTATTGTCCAAGGGATAAACAATCTCTTAGGGATTTTTGTTGTTGTTTAAAATAATGCTCTTTGAGGAGTAACAGAATTTAAATGTTTTTTTTTTCCTCCCTCCAATAGAAATAATTGGTATGCTAGAGACTAGCTACATACACCTCTAATTTTCCATTTTGCCTATTATGCAAAATTGTTTGCAATTGCTGATAGTCTACAATTAGATTATCATTACTTTCCATGTCACAACTCCTGTCTTCTGGCTACATAATCACAGAATTATCTCAAAAGTCTTAATAATCAGTTAAATTTTACCATTATTTAGTAGTAGTGAAGGAGTAGATACTAATGTTCTTTTGTTGATCTAAGAAAAATAAGCAGTGTTCGAGAAGTAACGCACCTACTACCTGACAAATGCAACTGTAACCTCTCTCTACATTGTCCCAACAATAAAAAAACAAAAATAAGACAGGAACATTAATTCAAATGTTCCTAAATTATTGTGGTTTTCATTGAGTGACCATTTAATTATCATTTTAGCACAAAAATTCAAACTGGATTCACTTAAATAAAAGATCTGTTATTAACTGTCACCAAAATAATTTGTTTTATAGAATTTTTAAAAATATTCCACTAACTTGAGAATTTGATGGTGGAAGAGATTAATTTCAAACACTAATTTAAATAACATAGCACTTGTTCTTTTTTCTTTATTGTTGGGATAATGTATTGAGGGGGTTTCAGTTACATTCATCAGGTAGTAGGTGATTATTCCTCGCACATCGATACCCCTTTTCATGTTTTTGTCTCCATTTCCCTCCCCCCAGCACTTGTTCTTATAGTACAAAGTTTTTCATTATATATTAGACAATTGTGGCATTAATTTGTATGCCAAAATTCCCTCTTGTACGGGGCCGGGAGTTTGGCCTAGTGGTAGAGTGCTTGCCTAGCATGCACAAAGACCTGGGTTCAATTCTTTGGTACCACATACTTAGAATAAGCCGGAAATGGTGCTGAGACTCAAGTGGTAGAGCTCTAGCCTTGAGAAAAATCCAAGGACAGTGCTCAGGCCCTGAGCTTAAGCCCAGGACTGGGGGGAAAAAAAAATTCCCTCTTGTAGAAATCAATGAAATTTTTTTGGTCCTGAAGACAATGAGGAAATAGTCAAATTCAAAACCAGTTACCTATCATTGACTGCTGTAAAAATGGATATTCTGGATCGGAAGCAGTCAGTAAAGAAAGCCTAGACTTTTCTAAATTCCAGTGGTCCCCAACATCCCCTTTCCTTCTGAGTTTCTGAAGTCTGAGAGCACTGACTGGTGGGTCATTCAACCCATGAGAACCTAAAAAGGTTTTAGGAATAACAGAGGTCATGTAATTGCCAAAAGAGCATTAGCCACTCAATCATAATGGATAATTAAATGACCTACATGATTCCTGAAATAGCTGCTCTATATTCGGTGTATTACTTGTGTCCCTCAAGATAAGCTCTAGTCGTTTGGTCTATCTTGACCCGCAAAAGTCCAACCTGTGCCTGAAAACTAGCTGCATTCTTCTCTATTGCTTTGTAACTCCCACTATACTTTCAAGAGGACACACATTAAAAAAAAAAAATCAATCTTATACCTTTCTCCCTATTGTGCTCTCTGGAATACAAATGATTAAAGCAAAGGAAAAAAGTAAATTCCTAGTTCTGATCTTTGGAGGACAGAATAAAGAAACACAAAAGGTATAGAAGGAAAGTTATGATCATTTTAAGTTTTACTCATAATCTTTCAAAGAACTTTACATTTGATTATAGCTAATGTGAGATTACTGCTATTATCATCATTATTATTATTGTGAGTGTGGTTATTAAAATTCTTAGACTGCTTTTTTTTAGATGTTTAAGCAGTTGTACTAGACTTCCTTTTTCAAGTGCAAGCTATTGGGTTATTAAACTCTTCTGGCTTAAGTTTTAAGTCTATATAGAAAGCAAATTGCCTCAACAGAATAAAATATATATAACACTGAATTCTTATATAATAGAAGCAAGAACCTTATTTCAAATTTTTAACTGAATAGTGTCACAATCATATAATAATACTGGGCTAAAAAACACAACCAAATAGAAACAGCTGGATGAAATAATAAAAATGTACTAGAGAATTTGTTTCTTTAGGAGAAAAAGGTCTGCCTGTGGCCCTAGAAGTAATTATTAATCTAAAAATCCCTACAGAAAGAATCAAGGGACAAGTAACCAAAGACAACCCCACAATAATGGCAAGGGATATGAGGGACAAAAGAGTTCACATTCAGAATACCTTGGAGGCTTGTAGAATTTTTGTTTCTGTAAGAAATTATGTCGCTTGAGGCTACTGACTATCATGATCTCTTACTAGTACATGAATGGCTTATTAAACCTAGAACATATTTGTTTTAGTTAACTTCTGAGCAGGGAGGGGGGCTACAAAGAGAGAAGAGAACAAAATGTACTTAAATGCTGAATTTTTTCTCCAGGCTGAATGCCTTTCATCCAATAAGACATTCAAAGCAGTGACCCAGCAAATGGATTGAAAAAGCAATCTTCCGTCCCAGTGCCACATTATCATTCCTATTCAGTATTCTCCATGAGATATCTCAATCAGCTGTGTGTAAGTGACAACGCAGCCCATTGCTGGGTTAATTAAACATTTGACTTTAACACCCTCCCCGTCATTAAGCAAATAAAAACAGATAATTCAAACTGCACTTCATCCTCAGGGTACACAACACACATGTCAAAATTAAGAGAGTCCAAGGCCTCTAGGGAATTCTGTTGGGGCTATAATCAGTTTAAATCTTATCTGGTTTATCAATTATTCTATTGATTAAACCAAAGTGATTATACACAACTCCTCTGCCACATGGGATTGATGTCAGCAGAGTAAGAAAATAACTCCAGGAGGTTCCAAACTGATTTTAAAAAAAGACCAACAGACAGACCAATAATAGTCGATTATTACATACCAGTGATCCATAGACAGAAGAGTTGATTCTTAGTTTCAGGCGGGTGAAGTGAACTGTTTCCAATCACTATGTTTCTCTGATATGCCTTATAGTTGGCTTGAGTAAATTAATGTTGTGGAAGATCAACATATTTTCTACTGATTTAAACAGTAGCACGGTCAGCAGTTGAGATATATTTTAAAGATACTAATCCTTAGCTGTAACCAAAAGAAGCTAGAACAAGGAAGACTGTTTTTCTATATGAATATGGCCAATAATATGCAAGGAAAAGAGACAAATGATACTCCTGAAAATATACATGCATGCAATCCTAAAACACAAAATTCCTGTAAAACAGAATCTAAGACATCAGAAAGATCTTACCCCAGGTAAGAGTCATGACTCCCTTTATTAATTCCAAGGGCAAATTATCTTCAAAGCCATTAATAATGCTGAAAATAAAGAGCTGTATCTTCAAGTTGAATGTTGATGTCTAACCATAACACATAGGAGTTTCTACCAGAAAATGTTAGCCACAACTTAGATATTCTCCTGAACGCGTTCATAATGTGATTTCAAGTGTCTGAAATCCTTATCACCTTAAAGCCTGACATACCCTTTCTCTACATAAGTAAAACACTGATAAAATCTAACAAAACCAGAACAGGGGAGACATAAGACACACCTGAAACCTGTGTACTACTAGCCATGCTTTTCAGAAATTCAATGTGGGCACTATTGTGTTGACACCACATGTGCATTCAACCATAATTTAACTTATCTCCTTCAGATTTGTTTTCAGGCAGACTAAGAAACCTGCATTAGCATGCTGTATTCCACACTCACCACTAGAAATACTGAGGGTGCTATTTGTAATTGTATTCTTTTTAAGAGGTTTGTTCTCTGCAGCTGTTTTCTGCTTGCAGTGTATTTTGTGTAATCAGCACATCATCATAAATACATTGGCTGTTCCCCTGAGGGTAGCTGTCAGTGTTTAATTTACAGAACAACCTGGCCAATGTGAATTTTAACACTACAGCACTATGGCAAGGAGTTACCACATCCTGTGAAAAACAAGTTTCTATGAATTTTTATATCAAACGCTGGTCCCAAGACAATTTAGACTCTAGAAATAGACTGTTTAAAGAAGTACTTTATACCTTATATGCAATAGACTCTTCCAAAGATAAACTTAGCAGAAGCCCTGAATTAACTTTAACCCCCAAATCTCAAGTGGGTACTACCAACATCAAAGACACAAAGATTAAAAATCTATTATCTACCAGCAGGAGGCACTATAACAAATGCTATCCTCTTCAGAATCATCATTGCTCTCTTAAAAGGTATGTAAGAGTCAGGAACCAGTGGCTCATATTTGTAATCTTAGCTACTCACGAAGGAGGCTGAGATCTGAAGACAATCTTATCTACCATTAAACCAACAAAAACCTAGAAGTGGAGCTGTGACTCAAATGGCAGAACACTAGCTTTGAGCAAAAAAACCCTCAAACACAGCACCAGGGCCTGAGTTCAAGCCCAAGGACTGGCACCAAAAATAAATAAATAAATACATACATACATACATACATACATACATACATACATACACACACAAATACATACTAAAAATAATAAAATAAATAAATAATAAAATAAATTACATAGCTCTTTTTGGAGATTCAAATTTCCTCAAAATTGTACTAAAATTAAATTTTAAACAAGTAGAGATTGATTTTGTCAGTTGTGGGGCTTGAACTCTTGGCCTGGGCACTGTCCCTGAGCTCTTCAGTTCAAAGCCAGTAGTCTATCACATCAGCCACAGTGTCACTTCCAGTTTTCTGGTAGTTAACTGGAGATAGGAGTCTCACAGAGTTTCATGCCTGTGCTGGCTTTGAACCCCAATCCTCAGATCTCAGCCTCCTGAATAACTAGGATAATAGGCAGGAGCCACTGGCACCTGGCATGAATAATCTTTTTCTTTTTTTTGGGGGGGGGGGGTGTCAGTCCTGGGGCTTGGACTCAGGGCCTAGGCATTGTCCTTGAGCTTTCTCAAGGCTAGCACGCTGCCACTAAAGCCAGAGCACTACTTCTAGCTTTGTTCTGTATATGTGGCACCAAGAAATCAAACCCACAGGGTTCCTGCATGCTAGGCAAGCACTCTACCACCAGGTCACACTCCCAGCTCCATGAATATAAATTCTTAAAGCATAATTGTTTATATGTAAGATATCCTAACACCTTTAAACTTACTGGTCTCAATGTTTAACTTGGCAATAAATTTTATTACATTTAAAAATAAGATACCTTTAATATGTTTCTATGACATACAAACCCTTAGCCTAATTGTGATTAAGTTCTAAATACTAAGTCCCAGGGATTGTAAATAGAGATTCCCTCCTTGAACACTTGTATGTGTTAAATTTGTCATTTAAAATATGATGTAAAAATCAACGTTAATAAATTCTTAAAAAAATAATAAAATACCTTTTTTTGGCTGGTCCTGGGCCTTGAATTCAGAGTCTGGGCTCTGATCCTAAGCCTCTCTATCTATGCTCAAGGCTGGAGTTCTACCACTTGAGTCACAGTGCCACTTCAGACTTTTCTGTTTATGTGCTACTGAGGAATGGAACCCAGAACTGCATGCATGCTAGGTAAGCACTTTACCACTAAGCCACATTACCAGCCCCTAAAATTGATACTTTGCATAATCAAATTTTTATCTAAGCTGGGCATCAATGGTTCATATCTGTAATCCTAGCTACCCAGGAGGTTCAGAGTTGAGGGTTGTGGTTCGAAACCAGCCTAGGCTGGAAAGTCTGTGAGTCTCTTATCCCTAATTAATTACATGCAAAGCCTGAAGTGGTGCTGTGACTCAAGTTGCAGAGTGCTAGCCATAAGCAAAAGGAGCCCAGGCATAGCACCCAGACCCAGAGTTAAAGCCCCAGGACCAGTCCCCCCCAAAAAAAACAAAACTAATTAAACATCAATATAAAACTTTTATCTAATCAAGGTTTGTTAATTTACCCAATAATTTATTTCATAGCATTTATTTCTGTCCATTATGTGATCTAGACAAAGATGTGATTTCAAAATTTCTGTCAACCAGAAAGAAGTGGTGCTATTTAGGAATGCAAACAAACCATGACATCATTCATTCTATTATGTTAAGACAGCTAAACAGAGTAATTTTTTGCATTTATGTTACATGAAAGGTAAAATGAAAAAGAACTAATTTCTTCACTAAAGGCTAGAAAATTTTAAATCAGCTCACTATTTGTATCTTTAGTTAATAAAAATATGCCTAATCAAGGAAATCTTAATTTTTAATGTAGAAATGTATCACCGTGCTTTATCGATTTATAATTTCAAAAATATATCCTAGGACCTTTTGAACTAAACTGGATGGGGTTAGATTAAGGTCATGCTACATCAGATGACTGCATTTTCCTCCCTGGAGACCACATAGTAGTTCCATAGGCTGCCATTAGATAGCAGCACAGTACACACCATCAGTCATGCCTCTCTTAATCTTTCCGTTAAGGTAAAAATTATTTCAGTTACACACACACACAGGCACACACACAGGCACACACACAGGCACACGGGTACACACACACATACAGATTCTAATTCAATTAGTGCAGTCGGCAACTCCAGAAAAGAGTAATTCAATTAGTGCATTGCGGAGCTGTACAATACCTCTAAGCAGATGTTCACCATCTTCAGCAACGCAGCTAGGTTTAAAATACCTGTACCATTCAGACATGCCACTACAGTATGTCATTTGTCAAAGTGCTTACATACGCTTTTCTGGCTCCAAAGAAAGGGCGAGGGAACAAACTGAGGCTACATTCCTAGAAATGGTTTGCCATCCACATCAAAGCACATGCAATTTTAGGCTGCAATAATTAAATTACATTGTCCAAATGGTGTTTAAAACAAAATGTATCCTGCCATTTCAGATGTCGGAGCAGGATTTCAAATTGGCACTAGCTTAGGCTATAGTAAGATACAGTCTTAAACGACAGGGTATATGCCCCTATCTCACACTTAATAATCCTGGAAGGAAAGTCCTTGAGATTCTTATCCACAATTAACCCCAGAAAATTGGAAGTGGGGTTGTAATTCAAAATGGTAGAGTATTATCCTTGAGCAAAAGAGTTCAGCAACAATGCTCAGGCCCTGAGTTCATGCCCCATGACCAAAACCAACTGAACACACACACACACACACACACACACGTCTATATATTTAAAACTTCTACATTGCTTATGATCTAACATAATTGTTATATGAATGGTGGTTATACAATATTATTTAGGGAATAAAGAAAAAAGTCTATTGCAAGTATAACTACATTTTTTATCTACAATTGGCTAAATCCCCAACTGTGAACCCAATGTTACAAAGAAGCATCTGTATATGAGTAACATAACAATTATATTACTACAAAGAGCAAAGTAGAACCAGTGGGTAAATTAAAGGTTTTGCTCAGGCTGAGAATGTGGCTTAGTGGTAGGTGCTTGCCCAGCATGCATGAAGCCTTTGGTTTGATTCCTCAGTACTACATAAACAGAAAAGGCTGGAAAGTAGCACTGTGGCTCAAGTTGTAGAGTACTAGCTTCAGGGATAGTACCCACATCCTGAGTTCAAGCCCCAGGACTGCCTTCTTCTTCCCCCGTCCCCTTTGGCTCATTCTTTTTGTTGTTGTTGGTTGTGGGGCTTGAACTCTAGGCTTAGGTGCTGTACCTGAGCTCTTCCCCTCAAGGCTAGCACCCAACCCCTAGAGCCACAGTGCCACTTCTGGTTTTCTAGCATTAACTGGAGATAAGAGTCTCAAGGTCTTTAGTGCCCAGGTTGGCTCTGAACAGCTGATCCTCAGATCTCAGCCTCCGAGTAGCTAGGATTATAGGCGTGAGCCACTACGCCTGGCTTAGCTCATTCTTCTTAAGGGAATTGTTTCTAATAAAACCAACAAAACAAGAGTTCAAGAAGTTGAACTCACTATAAAGGTGACTTGAGCACAGATTAGATGTCTTCTGGTAAGCATACTTGATAACAGATCCTTGTATTAAGAAATGTATGTGGGGACTGGGAGTTTAGCCTAGTGAGATTGCTTGCTTAGCATTCAGGTTCCATTCCTCGGTACCATATACATAGAAAAAAGCTGGAAGTAGTGCTGTGGCTCAAGTGGTAGAGTTTTAGCCTTGAGAAAAGCCCAAAGACAATGCTGAGGCCCTGAGCTCAAGCTCCAGGACTGGCAAAAAAAAAAAAAAAAAAGTTTTAAAAAATATATGAGACTACATGGCCCTTTGATATACCTTTCAATGCTGAAATCCTATGGCTGTATAAATAGGCTGATTTTTGCACACGAGGTAAGCCTGTAATATAAATAATAAAGCTAATTATTATGGGGTGTTGGTGGTATAAAAGCCCACAGGTTGTGACTTGTTTTCAATATACTACATTAAGAATAACTGGACCAAGAGAAAAAGACATTGTGTAGTTTCTCTTACTAGATTTGGAAGATCCCATAAATGAACATATTTTTAGTTTCATTTCTTGGATAAACATTTGCACCCTTCTTATTCTTACCAGATTGAAAAGAATGGTTTGTTTTCACCCATCCTCTTGAAATGAGACAATGAAAAGTCAGTTTCTAGAAGAATGATTTTTTGAAAACTCCCCTACGGAGCTATGACGTTGGGTTCTTATAGCTTACATGCAAATGTATCTCAATATTTACGCTTTATACTACAGATCAAAACTTAAAATAACTAAGTAGTTCTTAATACACCTCCTTTTGTCTTATTTTCTAAGCACTACTTTTCTTCTTTTTTTTTTTTTTGGTCAGTATTTCTGTATTTCTAAAAAAGGAATCAAGACCTTTCTCCTTCCCCCCACCCCCCATCCCTAATACTAGCTCCTTTCCTTCCAGCATGACCACAGAGTGGGAATTAAGAAAGGTCAGAAGGGCTAGGAGTTTGGCCTAGTGGTAGAGTGCTTGCCTAGCATGCATGGAAGACCCAGATTTGATTCCTCAGTACCACATACATAGAAAAAGTTAGAAGTGGTGCTATGGCTCAAGTGGCAGAGCTCTAGCCTTGAGAAGGCCAAAGGACAGTGCTCAGACCCTGAGTTCATGTCCCAGGACTGGCCCCAAAAAAGTCAGAAATTACCTGGCACGGTGGCTCACACCTATAATGCTAGCTACTCGGGAGGCTGAGATCTGAGGATCAAGGTTCAAAGCCAGCCTGGGGAACAAAAGGACCTGAGACTCTTATCTTCAATTAACTTGTAGAAAACAGGAAGTGGGGCTTGACTCAAGGGTAGGGTGGTAGCCTTGAGCTGAAGAGCTCAGGGACAGCACCCAGGCCCAGGACTGACCAAAAAAAAGAAAAAAATCACTTGCAAGTTCTATGCTTCCAAACTGAAGATAAACAAATGCATTTTATTAAAAAATATTTGTTTTAAAAGTGTATCTCAGCTGCACTCTTATCTCCAATCAACCACCAGAAAACCAGAAGCGGTGCTGTGGCTAGCCTTGAGCTAAAGAGCTCAGGGACAATACCCAGGCCCAAAGATCAAGCCCCTGACTGATAAAAGTAAAATAAAATAAAATGTATCTCATTTAGAACGAACAAACAAAAGAAATCTCATTCTTTCCTAGAAAAAATATGCCAAGATATATGGATAGGTTTCATTGTTTTGTGGCTTCAACTCCTGGCCTCTAGCTGTCACTTAGCTTTTTTGCTCAAGGCTGGTGCTCTACCACTTGAGTCACTTCCAGCTTTTCCCTGGTTAACTGAAGATAAAAGTCTCTTCCGTTTGTCTGCCTGAGCTGGCTTCAAACTTCCATTCTCAGACCCTGCTGAGTAGTTAGGGTTATAGATGTGAGCCAACCAAAACTAGATTTATGGGTGTTTTGGTTTTTGGTATGTATGTATGTATGTATGTATGTATGTATGTATGTATGTATGTATGTATTGCCAGGCCTGGGCTTGGGCTCAGAGCCTGAGCACTGTCCTTGGGTTTTCTCAAGGCTAGCGCTCAACAACTTGAGCCACAGCACCACTTCTGGCTTTTTTTTTTTAATGTATGTATGTGGTACCAAGGAATCAAGCCTGGGTCTTCGTGCATGCTAGGCAAGCACCCTACCACTAGGCCAAACTCCTGGCAGGGTGGTTTACTTTTTTACAACATGTGCCATTAAACCACTATTATAAGCATATTATTCTTCCACATAACTTACTCCATATAACTAATAAATGATATTATTTAACCTGTCATCTTTATTCACTACAGCTTTCCCAATATCTTGGCTTCAAAAAAAGGGAACTGGGACCCAAGGTGATTCTTTCCTCTAATTGGAAGTTTCCTAAAACATAATAAGTTTAATCTCCATCACCCATGCCACGCAGCCTGCATCTATGCTACAGTGTGAAGTTTATTTAGCTCTACTGGCACCACTTCTCTTTAACATTGTCCCTTTCCATGCATTTAAGGCAACTACTTCCAACCCTATCAATGAAAGCAGACAAATGGGGGAGAAAGGAATGAACTGCAAACACCTCAAACAAGAAAGGTTGCTTAAAAAACCAAGTGTCACATTCTGACAGTTCAATATTTCATAGCCAATACAAGGAATGTGCACCAACACTGCAACTTTAAATCTTTTCCTCTATGTCAGACTCTCATTCTCTCATTGTAATGCCAAAGGGAACAGCAATCAGAGTGGAGATGTTCAACGTGATAGAGGTCAGGACACCATCGGATCAACGTACCAGAAACACGACCTTGTTTATTTTTTTTCCACAGTATTATTGTTTACAGGGTGCTTTGCTCGTGTACCTTGTGGTTCTTAGCTAAAAGATGAAATTACAGCCCAGGATGAAGCGCTCAGGCACACATCCAATTTGTGTTTCCATCTCAGAAAACAAAAAGCTTCTAAGGCCCTCAGGCTGCCATTCAAACTTGGAGGCTGACATTTTTAACAGCATGAACCAGAGACTGGCAGAGAGAATGATCTAATACATTTCTGACTTGTCAATCAAAGATCTCACCTCTGCTGTCTTGTAAACAGTTGGGGGCCATCTAACTACATTCATAAACCTAGGGAGAGCTTACTGCCAGCTGGGGTGCTGGAGCCACATGCACTGGCTTCTATTCACCAAAATCATGATTCAGTTTTATAATCTCACTGTAAATGGTCCATAGGCACATTTCCAGAACTACTGGAATAGAACTGGAGTAGGGAATACAAAAGAGATTTGGTCAAATACAGTTGTTATTCTCAAGCTGTTGGAATCTTATACCTATTTTATCCTCATTTTTACAAATTCCTCTCAAAGGATTGTACTATGCTATAGTTGAAATGGTTAAGAAAATTAATGACCTGGGCCCGGGAGTTTGGCCTAGCGGTTAAAGTGCTTGACTAGCAAGCACAAAGACCCGGGTTCGATTCCTCGGTATCCCACATACACAACCAAGCCGGAAGTGGCAGAGACGAGACACAACCAAAACCGGAAAAGTGGCAGAGACAAGACTGCGACGGCGACAGAGAGCGAAAGAAGCGAGCTGAGCTGAAGTGAACAGAGCCCAACCGAGTGGTGGCCGGAGCGAGCGGGGCCGGAGCGAGCAGGACCGGAGCGTGCGGGAGCGAGCGGGGCCAGAGCCAGCGAGGCCGGAGCGAGCGGGGCCAGAGCGAGAAGGGGCCGGAGCGAGCGGGGCCAGGAGCAAGCTGGAGCGAGCCGGGCGGAAGCAAGCGGGGCCAGAGCGAGCGGGCCGGAGTGAGCGGGGCCAGAGCGAGCGGGGCCGGAGCTAGAAAGAGGGCCTAGCCGGGCCGGAGCGAGCGGGGCCGGAGCGAGCGGGGCCGGAGCGAGCGGGGCCGGAGCTAGAAAGGGGGCCTAGCCGGGCCGGAGCGAGCGGGGCCGGAGCGAGCGGGGCCGGAGCTAGAAAGGGGGGCCTAGCCGGGCCGGAGCGAGCGGGGCCGGAGCGAGCGGGGCCAGAAAGAGAAAGGGGCCAAAAAAAAAAAAAAAAAAAAGAAAATCAATGACCTGCCCATTAAAAAAATGTAAGGGAAATTTTATACTAATAGAATATAGTAATAGTATACTAGAAATGTCCCTCCTGGTTTATTATCAGTAAAGAAACTGGTATTCCCCCAAAACAATGGCTACAGCAAGGAAAAAATTATAATCAACAGCAAAACTCTATTTTATTAAAGCCAATCATCAGCGTTCATTCAAATACAAAACTTTTCATTCATATGCAAAAGTCTGTTTACTCAAAAATGTGGAATTGTGTTGTGTATGTTTGTCTAACATGAGAACATAAGATCATACTTTATCCCTTTAATGTATTTCCTGTAAGTGACCATCTAAAATACAGACACACAAATTAGAACAAATCAGGCTAAGACTAATTTCTTTGTCAAGGTTAAAGTATGAAAACGAATTTTTCTTCATGTTAATTTCACAAGCTTAAAACTCTAAAAAGAAGCCATACATACTAGATTTGCAATAAAGATCCGGAGGATTTGAGTAGGAAACCTAAGAACATTAAAAGAGAGATGAGATAATAGGACAAGATACACAACAAATTCCCATTTCATCATGATGTACTACATCCTGTTCCAAATTACTATTTCAAAATATGAAAGACGATCTCCAGAGACTTCATCTACAGAGACTATGGAAAGGCTCAAAGCTACTCAAGAAAACACAAAACTTGTGTGTATCAGCTCCCGACAATGAAATACTGAAGTTTTTGGAGGCTGTTAAAGTAAGAAAGTTAATAAACCAGATTTTTTTGTTTCACTGGTTATATTAAATAAATCACTATTAAATTACTAGTCTTAAATAAATGACATGGCACAAAGTTTTCTGAGTGTTGCCTATCTAGAAAGATTCCACATCTTGACAGTTCACATAAAATATCTAAGTCCAATACAAGAATGACAAAACAATAAAACACTACTATGGGCTAGGCACCAGTAGCTCAGCCTGTAATCCTAGCTACTCAGGAGACTGAGATCTCAGTATCCTGGTTCAAAGTTAGCCCTGAATGACTCATCTCCAATTAACCACCAGAAAACTGGAAGTGGTGTTATGGATCAAGCGGTAGGGCGATAGCCTTGAGCTAAGAGCTCATGGACAGCTCCCAGGTCCAGAATTTAAAAAAAAAAAAAAAAAAAAAGGAGGGGGGTAGTTTGGCCTAGTGGTAGAGTGCTTGCCTAGCATGCACAAAGATCCGGGTTCAATTCCTCGGTACCACATACATAGAAAAAAGCCGGAAGTGGGTGCTGAGGCTCAAGTGGTAGAGCTCTAGCTTTGATAAAAGTCCAAGGACAGTGCTTAGGTCTTGAGTTCAAGCCACAGGACTGGCAATAGCCAATAATCCTCTCCTTGAGTATGTACAAAAAGGCTCTCATCTGCCAGGCTCCAGTGGCTCATGCCTGTAATCCCAGCTACTCAGGAAGCTGAAATCTGAAGATCACAGTTCAAAGCTAGATCCAGGCACAAAAGACCACCTCTGGCCCCACATCCTGGAGACTATTTCCAATTAATCACTTAAAAACTGGAAGTATCGCTTTGGCTCAAAAGTGGTAGAGTGCTAGCCTTGAGCAAGAGTTCAGGGACAGCCCTGCACCAACAAACACACACGTGCGTGAATGCGCGCGCGCGCACGCACACGCACACACACACACACACACACACACACACACACAGCTCTCATCATCATCCTAAAGGTCTCAACAGACTGGACAGGATAGTAGTACACATTTATAATCCCAGCTACTTGGAAAGCAAAGATTGGGAGGATTATCATTAGAGGACACCATGGGCAAAACATTAGCAAGAAGGAACAAGCTGGATGCAGTAGTAAATGTTTGTGATTCCAGCTACACAGAAAGCATAGTTAAGAACACACTAGTCCTAGGTAAAACCTTTCTTAAAAATTAACTAAAGTCCCTAAGTGGGCCAGAGAGGTTGTGGGGTCTCAGCTTTAATTACCGCTGCTGCTTTGGCGGCTTCATTCCTTGTGACACCAGCATGCTGGCTCCTCGTCCCCGAGGGATGGGATCAAGGGAACCAGAGGGCCTGGCACAGGGAGTTTCTAAAATGGCAAAGGTGTTTTGCTTCTGTTTGTTTTGTCTTGTTTTCTTGAAAAAGACCAGGAATATTATGCAGAACCTAAAACATTCAAGTTGGACAACCTGCTTGTGTTCTGATAGTTGCCTCCGTTGTAAAGTAAAAGTTTTGCACACAAGTGTGGTTTTTATGTCAAAAGAAGCCAAAACTTGCAATACTATTTTTAGCAGACAAAAAGAAGAACTAAGTATAAAATGTATAAATATTTTTGACTTGAACATTTGGGTGGCACTGGGTACAAATAGAACATTCATTCCTTTGACAGGATGTTTGGAGAAAAGAGACTTACAAGGTGATGGTTGTTTCAGAGGATCTGTCTAGGGGTTAAAGTAGTACTGTAACTCACGACTGTTAAAAATAAATATGTTAATAAAATAAACTTCCTGTGTGGTAAAGGAGGGCTTCACAGAACCACTGCGTTAGATTCAGCTGCCAATGCTGGCTTTTTGGTTGTTTTGTTTTGTTTTGTTTTTTAAGGAGGAGGAAGCCTTTGTTTTGTCCTTCCTGTATCCTCACTCCCATTCTGCACTGTGACCCCTTAGAAATAAGACTGTTACTTGGTAGCCGTGGCTCACGGCTGATGACGTTGTATCAATAACTTAAGACAGCACTCCGCAGTGACCAGGGAAACCCGGCTTTGAGCGCAGGCTCAGAGCTGTTTTGAAAGGTGGAAGTCCCACGACACACAAAAGGATGTCACCATTAATTGTAAAGCGCTTTGTAAAATTCACATTTACAGAATAATAAAGTCAGTTCAAACCCCCCCCCCAAAAAAAAAAATTAACTAAAGTGGGGCTGGGAGTTTGGCCTAGTGGTAGAGTGCTTGCCTAGCATGCACGAAGGCCCAGGTTCGATTCCTCGGTACCACCTACATAGAAAAAAGCTGGAAGTGGTGCTGAGGCTCAAGTGGTAGAGCTCTAGCCTTGAGAAAGTCCACGGACAGTGCTCAGGCCCGAGCTCAAGCCCAGGATTGGCAAAAAAAAAAAAAAAAATTAACTAAAGTCTCTCTGCACTATTCACAATAGCCAGGCAATGGAAACAATCCAGATGCCCTACTGCAGATAAATGGATACAGAAAATGTGGTATATATACACAATGGAATTCTACATAGCCACCAGACAAGATAAAATAATGTCATTCACAGGGAATTGGATGAATCTAGAGCGAATCATGTTGAGTGAGACAAGTCAAGACCTAAGGAACAAAAGGCACATGGCATCCTTAATATGTGGCTATTCAATATTAAATCCAAAGAGTACAAGAGCGAGGACTCAATAACTGCATACCCAAAGCTATGGACATGGTAATGGAAATATACACATAACTACATAGACATAAAAACCTATGACTCTATAGACATAATGTTTTATTTCTTAAATTAATATGTTTCTATGACATACAAACCCTTAGCCTAATTTCATCATCTTAAAGTTCTCAACAGACTGGGCCAGATGGTAGTACATATTTATAATTTATCATTATATATTAGCTTGTAAATAAACATTACTTGCATCACAGACATGTTAAAATTCACAGGAAGAAGACAATGTTACCAAACTTAATTGCGTATTAAAATAACTGAGAGGAGGAGCCAGGAGTTTGGCCTAATGGTAGAGTGCTTACCTAGCATGCACTAAGATCCACCTGGGTTCAATTTCTCGGTACCGTGTACACAAGAAAAATGCCAGAAGTGGTGTTGTGGCTCAAGTGGTAGAGTTCTACCCTCGCGAAAGCCTAAGCACTGAACTCAAGCCCAGGACTAGCTAATAATAGTAATAATAATAATAATAATAATAATAATAATAAATAAATAACTGAGCAGATATCTAGGAATACCAATCAGTCTAAAATGCTACTTCTCCAAATTGGACTATTTCCAAGTTAAGGTGACATGTAGTAAATTCAGGTTATCACTATTATGTGTACTGAAAATACTTAGAAGAAGCACTAAAGCTTAAGTTCAAAATTATATTTTATTTTTAAGACTTGATTTCCAATACTGTGGGTCATAAGGCTTGAACTTGGCCTGGGCACTGCCTCTGAGCTCTTCAGCTCAAGGCTACAGCCCTACCCCTGGTCCGGGCAGTGTCCCTGAGCTCTGCAGCTCAAGGCTACTGCCCTACCCTTGAGCTAGGTTCCACTTCCTATTTACTAAAGAGGTTAATTGAAGAGTCTCAGGTCCTTTTTGTGCCTGGGTGGGCTTTGAACCTTGATCCTCAGATTTCAGTCTCCTGAGTTGCTAGAATTACAGGCGTGAGCCACAGAGTCCGGCTTACATGTGCTTTTAATATAGGGCTGATCAAGGCAAAAGGTTCACTAGTGTATATAATAATTTACATACTTTTCTAGACTGATTATCACTATCAGCATTTTAATTTTCTCAGTAACTATTCATATTTAAAGAAAAAAGGTAAAATGCAAAAAAAAAAAAAGTCAAATAATTGCCAAGCATAAACTGCTGTGAAGATAAAATAAAGACGTTGACATCATTGAACCCATTAGCTGGCTGGAAGAACCATTATTTAGTGACATGAAATGTGCATTTATTCATCAACAAGAGTCCAAATTCAACATATAGAATCCAACTCAGAGATCTTCATAGTGTGGGTGGTATGAAAATCAAATATACAAAATTCGAAGACTGATCATAAGTCAGACAGTAATGTGGAGTTTTTTCCCCCTATGTACATATGTGGTTTATCATTTCTTTCTTTCTGAATACAGCTTCTATCAAGTACCAGGAACAAGTCAATGGATTCTCTCTTCCCATCCCTTATATGCTATTGGATAGTTTTCTTCAAATTATGTTAAGTGTCCATTCATTAACTCACCAGAAATATAAAATACTATTATATAAACACTGGATATGAGAAATGAATAAAACATAGTCCTATCTTCAAGGCAAACAATTACAAACAACATATTAAAATTTCAAAAAGCTTTTTTTTTACTGGAAAAACATTTTTCAATAACAGATTTTAAAATGTTATTGTAATGCATAGAACTGTTTACAATGTAAACATTGTATCCTGTTTAGCAAAAAGAAAAAAATTTTCAAGAGGATGAACACAGTCAAAATTGATGAAACAGGACCAAGTATCAGATAGCTGTCTCGCTATTTTAATGGAAGAATGTCATGTACATATATATTAAATGAAAATTCAGTTGATAGGGCTGGGAATGTGGCTTAGTGGCAGAGTGCTTTCCCAGCATGCATAAATCCTTGGGTTAAATTCCTCAGTGTCATATAAGCAGAAAAAGCTGAAAGTGACACTGTGGCTCAAGTGATAGAATGCTAATCAATGATAGAGCCCAGGTCCTGAGTTCAAGCGCTAGGAATTGATGAACAAAAAATTTGGCCCTGGTAGCTCTAACTGTAATTCTAGCTACTTGAAAGACTGAGATGTGAGGATCATGGTTCAAAGCAAGCCTGAGCAGAAAAGTCTGTGACATTCTTATCTCCACTTAATCACAGAATAGGCCAGAAGTGGCACAGTGGACCAAGTAACAGAATGCTAGCCTTGAGCAAAAGAAGCCCAGGGACAGCATTCAGGCCCAGAGTTCAAGTCCCAGGATGGGATGGGAGTGGAGGAGAGTGAGTTCTTCAGTTGTATATAAAACTCAAGGAGTTGTGACTTTTATGTAGTGAAGAATTTAATTTATCTAAGGAGAAATTTGCCCTTTGGCTACTGGAAGGAGGACTCATGGTCCCAAGAGCTTCTTGCAAAAGTACCCTTGTTTACATGGGGATATCAACTACTGGACAAATATAATACAGATTAACAGCTTTAAACTATGTTTAGCCAGTTCCAAGAGGAAGACAAAATAAAGATTTAAAGGCATTTATGTGTGTGATTTACACCACGGGCCTAGATAAGCTTTATAATTGGCAACAGTCTTATAGATTACTGTCCTATGATTAAAAGGCAGAATTCTATCCATAACTGTGGGGACAAGATGGCAGAGATCACTATATTTTCATCCTTCCCAGATTCTGACCTACATGTCTCTTCTTTTGGCTAATTTAAACTAGAATTCTTTCTCTATAATAAATCATGGCTTTCAGTGAGTTCTTTAAATTCTTCCTAACATGTAACTTGAGAATGGCTGTGAGAGACCTTATACTTGCCAGTAGTGTCCAAGGAGGGTGTAGTCTTAAAAAAAAAACTTTTGGAGGGGCACCAGTGGTTCACTTGTATAATCTAACTAATCAGGAGGCTAAGATCTGAGGATCATGGTTCAAAGCCAGGGAAGTCCATTGAGACACTTATCCCCTATTAACCAGCAAAAAGGCAGAAGTAGAGCTGTGGCTCAAGTGACAGAGTGCTAGCCTTGACCTTTAAGCTCAGGGACTGAGCCCAGGCCCTGATTTTAAGTGCCAGGACTGGCACACAAAAAAAAAGTGTGTGGGGGGGGTATTTACTCAGACTACAAATGGACTAAAGATAAAACAACCTTTAAATGGTTAAAACAAAACAAAAGCGATAATAGGGCCAGGATTTTGGCCTAGAGATAGAGTGCCTGCCTAGCATGCACGCACGAAGACCCGGGTTCCATTACTTGGTACCACATACATAGAAAAAGCCAGAAGTGGTACTGTGGATCAAATGATAGAGCCCAAGGACAGTGTTCAGGCCCTGAGTTCAAGCCCAGGACTGGCAAAAAAAACCACCTAGGAGTTTATCTAGCACTAGTTGGTATACACCTGTAATACTGCATTATACAGTAGGGCACTGGACTCTGTAGATACGTAGTTCCAGGGAGTCCTCCACTGAGAAAAAAAATTAAATGCTTCAGATGTATAAACACAAGTGACAATATATGAGAATGACAGAGTACATCTCGGCATCAACTGAGTAAATTAATGTATATGGAATTTATTGCATTGGTCAAAACTAAACAATACATCTATGTCATTATTGGGATAACAATGAATAACAACAGTATCAGTAACATTTATGGTGATAACAAAAGCACTGACCATTACCACATGCCTTACTATGCCCTCCATTTACAGATGTGGAAAATAAGAATTAGAGCAGGACAATTTGTTCAAGATCATACTTACAAAGCCGGTTGCCAGTGGCTCATGCCTATAATCCTAGCTACTTAGGAGACAGAGACCTGAGGACTGCGGTTCAAAGCCAGGCCAAACACAAAAATCCATCTCCAACCACCAGAAAACCGAAGTAGCACTGTGGCTCAAGTAGTAGAGCACAAGCCTTGAGCTGAAGAGCTTAGGGACAGTGTCCAGGCCCAGAAGTCAAGCCCTGACAAAAAACAAAAACAAAAACAAAAACAAAACAAACAGGGGCCGAGAGTTTGGCCTAGTGGTTAAAGTGCTTGCCTAGCATGCATGAAGACCCGGGTTCAATTCCTCGGTACCACATACATAGAAAAAAGCCAGAAGTGGTGCTGAGGCTCAAGTGGTAGAGCTCTAGCCTTGAGAAAATCCAAGGACAGTGCTCAGGCCCTGAGCTCAAGCCCAGGACTGGAAAAAAAAAAAAAAAAACTAAAAAAAACCCCTTTGATTTAACTACTTTTAGAGTCATCATACTTTACTACATTGCATCTCAGAGTATAAGCAAGGAAAAGTTAGTACCGAACTTTGAAAAGAAAGTGGAAAATCATTACTAAAATAGTATTATTAAGACTAACAATCAACACTTTAGTTCATTATTGAGTCAAGACTGAGCCATAAGCATTCTGATACTTAAAGGTTACCTTTTAATTTCTTCTAATAGACTACATGAAGTTAAAAATAAGCAAACAATCCTCCTGGCAGGTGGCTTTGTGTCCTGTAATCCTCGCTACTCAGGAGGCTGTGATCTGAGGATCAATGTTTAAAGCCAGTTCAGGCAGCAAAAGACCATGGAACTCTAATCTCCAGTTAGCCAGCAAAAACTCAGAAGTAGAAATGTGGCTCAAATGCTAGAGTGATGACCTTAAACTTTAAGCTCAGGAACTGCACCCAAGCCCTGAGAGTTCAAGCTCTAGGCCAGGCACAGGCACAGATGCAGATACAGACACACATTGACATACATACAGGCAGGCAGGCAGGCAGGCAGGCACACACACAGGCAGACATACACCCCCCCACACACACACACACCAATTAGAGGGCTGTGGACAATAACATTAACTTTTCTATCCCTCAGTGTCATTGTCCACTGAAAGGTCTTAATAATATTACCTACCAACTGTATGTAAACTGCTTACCACCGAGCGTGGCATGTGGTTAAATGTTCAAATAATGTTGAAGATTATTATTAATATAAGCAAATAGAAAATAGTTACTTGCTTTGTGTCATAGAGATTAAGGGCATGCAGTTAGGGAGATCAGCTGAGCCACTTGCCAACTATGTAGACTTGGGAAAAGTCACAGCCTCTTTGAGATTCAGTTTCTCGTCTCTAGTAAATGGTCTCTAGTTCACAGGGTTGTTATAAGGATTATTCTGGCTGTGGTTTCAGCCTCAGGACCAACACAAAAGAAAAAAGAAAAAAGAAAAAAAATAGCAAGCAGAAAATACATGCTATAAAATGTTAAACACAAGTTCCAAATACCTGAGGTACATAACTAACACTAAAACCACATATATAATATGCCCTAATCTATAAACAATTAGCACCTCTATAATTTCCCACTTTGTTCCTTTTGGTTCCTAAAAAGCTTTCTCACTGAACTGACAACCAGGGCTTTAAGGAAGATTGAGGAGAGTTAGAATCTGTCAAGCTATATAAGACCAAATGGACTGTCTCAAGCTGAATATTCTACCCGAAGATCTTAAAGAACTCTTCACCTTGAAACTAGAAATACTAATCAAAATATAAATAAAACATAATTCTTATAAGCATATATTTTACATGCATGTACTCTGTATTGCAATAACCAAGAGATACTCCTAAGAGGACTAATTTTGAAGAGCTCAGGGAGAGTTGAAATCCCAGGACCAGAAAAAAACAAAAACAAAGAAAAACTTTATTAAAGTCTGGTGCGGTGACTTACATCTGTAATCCTAGCTACTCAGGAGGCTGAGATATAAGGATCACGGTTCAAAGCCAGCCTGGGCACTAAAGTCCCTGAGACTCTCATCTCCAATTAACCACTAGAAAACCAGAAGTGGTGCTATGGCTCAAGTGGTAGGGCAACAGCCTTGAGCTGAAGAGCTCAGGGACAGCTCCCAGGCCCAGAGTTCAAGCCCCATGACAGACAAAAAAATAAAAATAAATATAAAAAGCCGGACTTGGTAGTTCATGCCTGTAATCCTAGCTACTCAGTACACTGAGATTTGAGAATTGAGATTCAAGGCCAGCCTGTGCACTAAAGAACCCGAGACTCTTATTTCCAATTAATCACTAGAAAATGGGAAGTGGGGCTGTGGCTCAGGGGTAGGTCTGTAGCCTTGAGCTGAAGAGCTCAGGGACAACGCTCAGGCCCAGATTCAAGCCCCATGACCCCCACACACACAAAAAGAGAGAGGGAGAGGGAGAGAGGGAGAAAGGACTACTTTTTACTATTCAGAAGAAAAACATGAGATGTTCATGCCACTGATTGCAAATAATTACATTAATTAGCTTTATGAAGTCCAAAGAAAATAATAATTTTGAATTGGTATTTAATGAGATGTTTACTTCAAAAGGTACTATAATACTTTTACTAAATATGAAAAACAACAATCATATTATGCTATCTATGCCCTTTATGGCAAACCAATCATGATAAAAATGTCATAAGAGAGTTAATCAGGCCAGGTTGCTCACATCTGTAATCCTAACTACTCTGGAGGCTGAGATCTGAGGATTGCGGTTCAAAGCCAACCCAGGCACTAAAGACCATAAGACTCATCTCCAATTTACTACTAGAAAACAGGAAATGGCTATGGCTCAAGGGGTAGGACATTAGCCTTGAGCTAAAGAGCTCAAGGATAATACCCAGGCCCAGGGGTAGGGCCAGTAGCCTTGAGTTGAAGAGCACAGGGACAGTGCCCAGGCCCAGAGTTCAAGCCCCATGATGGACAAAAACAAAAGAGTGAATCGGGTGAAGGGCCAGTGATAAAGAGGGAATGAGATTGATTAGAATGTACTAGAGACATGTATGGAAATGTCACTATAAAATCTCCCTCTATATAACTAATGTGTCCTATTTTTTTTTTTAAAGAATGAATCAATCTAGATCTACTTTAAAAGAGTGTTGAATGATGTGAAATGCAGGCAATATGAAGGAAAAGGGTGAATATAAATAAAACATAGGAAAGAAGGAGAAATATCAATGAACAAGATACACAAACACGCATGCAAACCCACATAGGCACAAAACCCACATAGACAGAGAAAGTACCTGGAAAGCTGTGAGTGCGCCAGTCCCTGGGTTATACAGGCATCGCAGCGAAGGCATGCTGTCCGCCAGGCTGGAGCAGCCCAGCCACAGAGACCTGGGCATAGAGCACTGCAGAGAGAGGACAACTATGAGATGGGACAGTATGAGACAGGATGGCACAGAGTTCAAGAATTTTCAAGGTTTTGGCTGAATGCAGTATTTCAGTTGCAGCTAACCTTTATGACAAAAACATTTTCAAGAAACATATTACTTATTGATTCTAATACCAGAGAGAAGCTCAAAAGGAGCACTAGTGGCCAAAAAGGAAGGAGAAAAAAATTCATCAAAAACTCTAAATATTCTACAAAAGAAAAAAAATGCCCCAATCTTCTATGTATGCATGTGAAGGAAATCTAGTTCCTTACCCAATGGATCAATTCTTTTCCTTTGTGTATCTTGACTCATCTCCTACAGATTTACCACAGGTGAAATACTAAGCAGAACGTGGAATACTTTCTGATAGTATTACAATGTTATGAATGGTAAATTAGAAAACAAAACACCACAAGAAAGTTGAGTGCTCTTTAGAAGATAGTATTGCATCTCTAAGACATTGATAACAAATAACTGTAGAGTTTATATGTTTTATGTATCGTTAGTCCGCTATTCATTAACCAAAATGCATAGTTACCATAGCAGCTGCCACTTCATCTTTCTAGACAGATTAAAGGGAACTGGGGAGGTGAGGCCAAAAACTAACCAAACACCAGAGGAAACAACAAAGAAAGAAAAAGCAGGGGCTGAAACAGAGAACCCAAAAGACTGTGGTATTAAAATATTCTAAACAAATGAAAAAAAATGTATGTATAAGTATATTGTATTCAGTTACAAATTTTTTAAACTAGAAATTACAATTTGTAGTAACACTAATTAGTATTAATATTACCACACTTAAGAATTTTAGAAGCAGGAAAGGGTTGACACTGTCCCCCAAAACAGTATTATCTGACTTATGTAACTGTAATCCTTCTGTACAATCACCTTTATAGTACAATTACTTATATAATAACAAAAACTTTTTAAGAAGAATTTTATAAGATGCTACACATTGAAGTTTTTGTATTGTTTATGTTTCTCTATAAGTATTTCCAGGGCTGAGGTTTTGTTCATCAACTCAAGTGCTGTTATAATCTAATAACTAAAATACTAATCTAACATACTCAACAAATACATTTTTAATATAGAAGCTATTTTACACAACACTAATCTTTACAGATTTTTAAAATTTAATGTCACCATACTTTTTATTTTTTAAACACTCTAGTGAAAATAGTAGGAGGGAAAATATGATATACACTGCTCACATATCTATAATTGATAAATTCATGGCAAAAAAAAAAACCTCCAAAAGATGACCAAACCTTGGCCGGGAGTTTGGCCTAGTGGTTAAAGTGCTTGCCTAGCATGCATGAAGACCCGGGTTCGATTCCTCGGTACCACATACATAGAAAAAAGCCGGAAGTGGTGCTGAGGCTCAAGTGGTAGAGCTCTAGCCTTGAGAAAGTCCAAGGACAGTGCTCAGACCCTGAGCTCAAGCCCAGGACTGGCAAAAAAAAAAAAAAAAAAAAAAGATGACCAAACCTACATTACTGCCTTCAGATCATTATCCTCATTTTATAGTTAATGAAACTGATACACGGACAAGATTAGCTACTTATCTGTATTCATGAATTTAGAAAATAGAGACTAGACTCCAGATCTACTGTTATTTAGCACAGAACCTCTTCCTACAGTCCTAAAGGTCATAATACTATAAACTTCAAAAGAAGGGTAATAACAAAAGACATGGCTGGATGATATATCCAGTTAAACAATGAAATCACTTTGAACTCCTAGAGCAATGAACTTTGTTCGCTGTCTCTTCACCTAAAGCTCATGTTTTGAATGCTTGTTACCCAGCTGGTAATGCTACCTTGGGAGCTTGTGGGAAAATAAGTGAAATCCAGGTTGGACCGAGGGAGGACACTGGGCGTCTTGCTTTTGAAGGTATATTCTCCTAGTCTTCTCTCACTGCCTCCTGTCAGCCAACAAGTCATCAACCGCCTCTTCATGTTGAATGCAGTGATATGCTGATCAAGTAACCATGGACTGAACCCTCTGAAACCATGAGCCAAATTAAACAATTTATCCCTTAAGTAGTTTCCCTAGGGTATGTGGTCTCAGTGATGAAAAGATAATAGCAGATAAATGGACAGTTACCTTTATTTTGGTTATCATGTTACTCTCATCAATAATCTGTATGTCTACTGTATGAAATTCAGGTACTCTCAACTCAAGTACCTTTCCTCAATGCCTACATTAATTGATTTTTCTCTTGTCTAACAATTGGCATAGTCACTATAGCTCATTAACTATCTTGGTAATTCTATTCAAACACTCGTCAGATTCCTACCATCTGTAAGTTTTCTTTCCTTGCACCTCTCTTTTTGCCAATCCAAATCTACATTTACCTCTTTGCCTCCAAAATATCAGACTCTTCCACAGGTTCTTAGCAACTAATACTGATAAAAGAAAGCAATAAGGGAAGGGAAATAAGAGATTGGAAGATTTAAAGACTGTTTCCACTGGGGTTAACAGCTTGCCCAGTATAAGTGAGGCCCTGGGATCCACCTGCAGTACCTTACATAGCTCTCTAGGTATTCACACACACAATCAGCCAGTCACTAAAGGAGGATACTCTTAGGAAAAAGGAACTCAAAACTGTTAACTCTTCTGAACATTTAAAATACCAGGTTCTGGTGGAATCCTGGCGACTCAGGAGGTTGAGATGTGAGGAACCTACCCTGGGCAGAAACGTCCTTGTAAGATCCTTATATCCAACTAACTATCAGAAAACTGGAAGTGGAGCTGGGGCACAAAGTGGTAGAGCACTACTAGCCTTAAGCAAAGGAGCTTAGGCATAGGAGATCCAAAAAGAATAAAGTGACTCTAAGGGGGGGGGGGGGGGGGTGGTTCAGGAATAGCACCCAGGCTCCGAGTTCAAGCCCCAGGACCAAGAGAAAAAAAAAAAAACTAAAACAACAAAAACAAAACTATCAAAATGAATTCCAAAAAGTAGAAACATGGATTTTTTTGTTTGTAGTTTTTAACCAGAGGCAGGGGGGATGGGTAAAGACACAAATGGAAAAATGGTGAACAAATGCAGCCGTGGTCTTCAGTATATATTATGTGGAAAATGAAATATACAACTTGTAGACAGGGACAGGAGGGGGAAACAAGGGGAAAATGAAAGAATTACATTAATCACCTGGCTTATGAAATGAAGGCCCCTCTATAACACCTTAATAACAATAAAATTATTTTTAATCTTCATATTAAAATTTTTAAGGCAAATGTTTTAATTACTTATTCAGCAAAATTTATTAAATAACAAAACTCAAAACTCTGTGCTTCCTCCACCTTTTCTGTGTGCAGTGATCAAATCCAGGACCTCATACATTCTAGGCAAATACTCCAATACATACTAATTGATACCCCCCTAGTATAACAAACTGTAATGCCATCTCTCATTCTTAATTTTTTTTTTTTTTTTGGCTAGGCCTAAGGTTTGAAATCAGGGCCTGAGTACTACCCTTGGACATTCTCAAGGCTAGTGCTCTACCACTATAAACCACAGCACCACTTCCAGCTTTTTCTGTGTATGTGGCACTGAGGAATCAAAGCCCAGAACTTTCTGCAAGCTAGGTAAGCACTCTTACCACTAGACCACATTCCCGGCCATCTATCTTAAATTATTCTACACTTGAAAATCCATAATGGCAAGCACTTGTGGCACATGCCTGTATTTCTGGATGCTCAGAGAGAATGAAATCTGAGGATCTTCATTAAAGCCACTCCAGTGGTGGCTCACACCTGTAATCCTAGCTACTTAGGAGGCTCAGATCTGAGGATAGCAGTTCAAAGCCTGCTGAGGCACTAAAGTCCCTGAGACTCTTATCTCCAATTAACCATCAGAAAATGGGAAGTGGCCCTGTGGCTCCAGGGGTAGAGCAGTAGCCTTGAGCTGAAGAGCTCAGGGGCAAGGCCGGGCCCAGAGTTCAAGTCCTACAATCTACCAAAAAAAAAAAAAAAAAAAAAAAAAAAAAGCCACTCCCAACAGCAAAGTCTGTGAGACTAGCTCCAATTAACCACCAGAAAACTAGAAGTGGTGCTGTAGCTCAAAGTAGTAGAGTCTTGAGCAAGAGCTCAAGACAGGGCCCGGCCCTTTGTTGGAACTCCACAACCCATTTGGGGAAGAGTGATAGGAGGGGGGTAAGGATGAGGGGAGACTTTTTTTTTTTTTTTTGCCAGTCTTGGGGCTTGAATTCAGGGCCTGGGCACTGTCCTTTTGTTCAAGGCCAGTGCTCTGCCATTTGAGATACAGCGCCACTTCAAGCTTTTTCTGAGTATGCAGCATCAAAGAATCAAACCCAGGGCTTCTGTGCACAGTAGAAGAGCACAGGCTACGCTCCTGGATAATGGGCTGGAAGTCTGGCCTAGTGGTAGTGCTTGTGTAGCATGTACAAAGATCCAGGTTCGATTCCTTGGTACCACTTACACAGAAAAAAAACAGAAATGGTGCTGTGGCTCAAATGGCAGAGCTCTAGCCTTGAGAAAGCTCTGAGTTCTAGTGCTGGGACTGGCCAAAAAAAAAAAGAAAATACAACAGAGGAAATAGAAGGTAGAAGATAGTAATGGGATAGGCATTAGGAGATAGCTTGTTACTTCTTCCCCATGCTTTCAGGGAGGTCAGTGGCTCACACACTAAGCCATTCTAAATTATGCATGGGCCAGCTATGTCTACAAAACAACCAGAGGGCTTTATTCATAGACTTGGGACTCATCTTACTTCTTAAAATATATATTACTTATTCCTATTTGAATGTGTTCTGAGGTTAAGTTTTCAAGTCATTCCTCATGTGAACTGTCTCTCATTTTACATAGAAATCTTATTTTACAGTATATAATAAATTATGAGTTTCCTGTTATTAATTCTGGCTTTTCCTCATTTTGCATGCCTAATCTCCATCAAAACTCCTCTAACAATTTAAAATCTGAAAGGGCTTACCCTATCCCCTAAAACTAAAATTTCAAAATAAAATTATGATCAATAATGAACCACATAAACCCAGGGAAGTCACTAGCTATACCAGTGTGATTTCCAAAACAGTGTTAACTTACAAACACCACACAGAGGATACATTCCCAGTTATTACAAGACAATTGGTGTGGGTATAAAAACTGCACTTGAATATAGTCACATCTGCACATTACCATAAGATTTTATATATTATAGTTCAATTTAAAAACTAATTATCAAATTGGTTAGTATTGTAACAATCTTATCCATACTAGTAAATGTAACTTAAAATTTGAGGGAAAAAATATAATAACAAAATAAATGGAGTAAACTATAAATTCTACTCTACCTTTTTCCCTTTACAGTTAAAAGCATTTTCAAAATGAAGGGGTAAAACCTCAAGGCAATAAATAAATGGTTACTATTCCCATACCCCTTAAGTATTTTTGACAGTCATAGGGCTTGAACTCAAGGCCTGAGCTTTTTTGCTCTAGGCTGGTACTCTTATCACTTTGAGTCTCAGTGCTGCTTCCAGTTTTCTACTGGTTAAATGGAGGTTAAAGTCTAAGCAACTTTCCTGTCCTAGCAGGCTATGAACTGCAGTCCTCAGATTTCAGCCTCCTGAGTAAGTAGGATTACAAGTGTGAGCAACCAGTGCCTGGCCTTTTTTATCCTTATTTAAAATGTTTGAAAAGCAGTTTCTTTTTTACTTTTTCTTTCTTTGTCTTCTCTCTTCTCTCTCTTTTTTTCTTTTTTTGCAAGTCCTGGAGCTTGAACTCAGACCCTGAGCACTGTCCTTGGGCTTTCTCAAGGCTAGAGCTCTACCACTTGAACTCCAGACACCAGTTCCCACTACAAGACAACCTGGAATCAAACCTGGATCTTGGTGCATGCTAGACAATCACTCTACCACTAGGTCACACTCCCAGCCCCAAAGCATAGTTTCTCACGTAAAGCTTTCACCTTCCCTTGTTGCTTCCCCTTGTATATTATATTTAAATTTCTAAAATCTTCCTGATTGTTGGATTGTTAGGAAGGAGGTATACTAGGTAGAAAATGCTCTATTAGGGCTGGGAGCATGGCCTAGTGATAGATTGTTTGCCCAGCATGCATGAAGCCACAGATTTAATTTCTCTGCACATACACAGGAAAAGCTAGAAATGGGGCTGTGGCTCAAGTGGCAGAGTGAGAAAAGCCCAAGAACAGTGATCAGGCCCTGAGCTCAAGCCCAGGACTGGCAAAAAAAAATAATAATAAAATAATAATAATAAAAGATAAAGTGTACTCCAGACCAACAACTACATTCTTACGTTTAAATAAGTTTAACTTCTATTAACTGTTAAAGAACTTTAAGGTACTCAGATGGTTCTTCTATATAATCTCAAAAGCTACAAAGTAATTTATAAGTCTCCACTCTACATAAATTCAGTCCTACACAGCACATTGTTTCTTCAGATCATTTTCCAACTAACCTCATTCAACTGTTCTCTTCTATAAAACTAAAGAGGGAGACTATATAATCTGAACTGAGTTTTTATCCAATTAAAACTTCACAGGTTTGCTTGGTGGGTGCTGGTAACTCACACCTACAATTCTAGCTACTTGGGAAGCTGAGATCTGAGAACACCAGTTTGAAGTCATTAGAAGTTTGAAAGACTTCTCATTTCCAATTAACCAGCAAAAAGTATAAACAAAAGAAAAAAGGAAAGTATATATTATACAGTACATGTGTATTCATATTTCTATTACTGAAAGAATCAGAAAGCATGAAATGTTGCAACAAGGGGCCCCTGGTGCTCTAAGAATGTAGTATCCAGTGTCTATCAGGTTCAGTGGCTCAAATTCACTTACAGAGAACACTGCAAATCTCTACTCCTCCCCCAACACTTGACTGCCTTAGGCAATGTCACAGATCCTCTTCACTGATTGAGGGCCCTACAGGCAAAGGGCTGGCCTCAGCATTTACTATATGAAAGCTGAAAGACAAAAATCTCCTAAACTCAGGTCCCTGATGGTCAACTTCTAGGAGTAATAGAAGCTATAATAATCAACAATAAAAAGATTGCTGCATTGAGAGTTTATATATCCTTAAGCCATAGAAGAATTCCCTTTTCACTACTTTATCAACTTAAAAAAATTCAGGCCAAGGAAGTGGCAATGTGGCTCAAGTGGTAGAGCGCTAGCCAAGAGAATTGTAGTTCTCATCATGTAATGTATTCACACTCCAACTTATACAAAGTCAGTACCTTTCACCTGTCATATAGAGTGAATATACTGATTTAGCTACTGCACAAAATTATGTAAAACTAAAATAAAGGCACAATGGCATCATTCCCTATGAAGAACAGGCTGATATAAATGTCACTCATATTTTTAAAAGTTTTGGAAAGCCATTATAAGCTAGCACCCATAAAAACAATAAATGTTTATTTTTCATGTCTGGAGGTCACAGATAAGACAGATCTAAAAGCTATCTGGTGAAAATCTGTCAGACATTATGTACATTATTTACATAAATTAATTCATTTAACCATTACAATCTTATCAAAGAGGAGTTAATGTTAATATTTTAATAGAAGAACTAATGTAGTTAAGTTATATACAACTTGTTATATACAATATTACAAATCCCTGCTTAGTACTTTTCACTTCATTTAATCTTTTTTTTTTCTTTCTTATACTAGAAATCAGAATCATCACTGTATCCCCAGGCACAATTTATCTTCCTATTTTAGGGACATAAAGAACACAAATAATAACAAGAAGAAATATAATACACTAGCCTGTGTTAGATATACATTGTAATGTTAATTGTTTTATTAAGATGACTTCTAGATAAATTTATGAATAAGTTATAATAGTTATAAAGTTATTAATAAAAGGTTTGCCAGGCACTGGTGGCTCACACCTGTAATCCTAGCTCCTCAGGAGACTGAGATCTGAGGATTGTGGTTCAAAGTCAACCTGGGCAGGAAAATCTCTGAAACTCTTATATCTAATTAACTACCTCTCCCTACCCCAAAGGAAGTAGAGATATGGCCTAAGTGCTAGCCTTTGGCAAAAAAGCTCAGGGACAATGCAATACTAGCCCAAGCCCTGAGTTCAAGCTCTAGGACTGGTACCAAAATAAATAGATTAATTAATTAGTTTCAAAAGTTGGAATTAAGAATGTATTGGGGCTGGGAGTTTGGCCTAGCATGCATGATTCCTAGGTACCACATATATAGAAAAAGTCAAAAATGGTGATGTGGCTCAAGTGGTAGAGACTTAGCCTTGAGAAAGCACAAGGACAGTGCTCAGGCCCTGAGTTCAAAGCCCCGGGACTGGCCAAAAAAAAAAAAAAAGAATGTAACTGGGCCTAGTAGCTCATGCCTATAACCCTAGCTACTCAGGAAGCTGAGATCTGAGAATCAAGATTCAAAGCCAGCCAGGCACGAAAGAACAGGAGAGTCTCATCTCCAATTAATCACTAGAAAATGGGAAGTGGGGCCGTGGCTCAAGGGTAGGGTGACAGCCTTGAACTGAAGAGCTCAGAGAGAGCACCCAAGCCCAGAGTTCAAGCCCCATGACCCACACACACACAAAAAGAATGTATTGATGCATTAATGTAGTCATTATATTCAGTGTATACATAAAAACTAAACTACGCAACGTGACAAAGGAAGAGATGACATAGATCAAGAACTGTACTCATAACCTTAGGAATTGTAAGCTCTTTGTCACAACTACTTAGCAACAAAAAAAATAGGGGAAAAAAGAATATATTAGATTGGTTTAAGAAAAGATTATAGATAAAGAGCAAGTGAGAATTCATAAACACAAAGATCAGAAAAATCACCTTGCTCTCCCTGCCTTTGAGCCCCCTCGGCATCTGGGTGTGGCACCAAGGGTCAGGCTGCAGCAGAAACAAAAAGAAAAGAAAGAAAATCACTATGCTGAATCAAAGATCAAGGGTGGGAAAATGATAAAAACAATAGAACATACAGAAATATCACAAAATGAAAAGTGAACATTTTGACTCCTGTAAAGAAAAGCAGAGTGGGCAAAAGCAACCCAGGTAAGCAAAAAGAGATACAACCACAGTTTTTTAAAAGCTGATGAAAATTAAGTCTTTCAACTTTTCTACTCTAGGACTCTTACCACTTGAGTCACACCCCCATTTTTATCTTTTTGTTGCTTTTTAGTGAATTTATCTGACTGTGTTGGCTGTAAATGGCCAACTGATTATGATCAGTACCTACCTAAAGAATTTCTACAAACATACAAAGCAAGCAATTTTGGCAAACTATCGTTGAGACCATCTACTAATATTTTATCCTGTCCCTTTCCAATAGTGTGAAATAGCTCCAGGAGACCTTTTTTTTTTTTTGTTGGTTGTGGGACTCGAACTCTGAGCATTGTTCCTGAGCTCTTCAGCTCAAGGCTACCCCCTATCTTAAGCTAGAGGGCCACTTCTGGTTTTCTGGTGGTCAATTAAAGAGTCTCTGGGACTTCAGTGCCTCCACTGACTTTGAACCGTGAACCTCAGATCACTAGGATTATAGGCATGAGCCACTGCGCCCGGCACTTTTAATGTGAAGAACTTTTAATGTTAAGTTTTTTCCTTAATGTAAAATTTTTCCTCTGGGACATCTTCACAAGCAGTTTCTTCATTTAGGCTAATAAATTCAGCTTTGCTAACTTCTTCAGAATACCTGGAGACCACCAATTGATGGCAGGATCAACATCACTGTCAGCTATTTCTTCTCGGACTTCATCTTTCAGTCATACTTCAATTTTTGGTCAGGTCAGTGGCTCATGTCTATAATCCTAGCTACTCACAAAGCTGAGATCTGAGGTTTACAGTTCAAAGCCGACCAGCCTGATCAGGAAAGTCTGTGATACCCACACAAACTCCAGTAAACTACAGAGAAAAAGCTGGAAGTCACACTGTGGCTTAAGTGGTAGAACACTAGCCTTGAGCACAAAAAGGATCAGGATCAGCACCCAGGCCCTGAGTTCAAGTCCCAGGACCAGGAAAAACAAACAAGAACTTCAGTTTTTGTTACTATTCTTCATCTGCTAATTGATACCCACTTTTAACTATCTTTTTTTGCAAAATATCACTGAAATAGTGAATCTAAACAGTGACATCTACATAACATATGAACTTAAAGTGTGTGTAATGACTCATCAACAAACTGGAAGAACTGACTGATCACAATCTACATCTATTTGTCACATACTGATTTGTGGACTCTGAGCGAGCAAAAGAAATTTTTTCCATACAAAGTTACATGCAGTAAGTGAATTGAAATTAGTGTACAGTCAAATTGAGAAAAATGAGGACTTACGGCATATTAAGGAAGTATGAGCTGCGAAAAAAAAACATGAAACTTCAGCTTCCACCTTAATATACTAACTTGTATCAAACTTGCCCTCACACCATAAACTCAGAACACTAGATAAAATATGTGGGGAATGGGCTAAATATTTTAAAACCTTGGAGGGGGTACTGGAGGTAAGTCTCAGGTGATAGAGTCAGCCAATAAGCACAAATGACAGATCAAAGTTTGAATCCTGATCTCCAACAAGAAAAAAAAAATGGACTATAAACAATACAATCTTGCTGGGTGTGGTAGCTCACACCTGTTTGTAATCCTAGCTACTCAGGAGGCTGAGATCTGAGGATCAAGGTTCAAAGCCAGCCTGGGCACAAAAAGCGGAGACTCTTATCTCCAATTAACCTCTAGAAAATGGTAAATGGGGCTTAGCTCAAGGGTAAGGCAGTAGCTTTGAGCTGAAGAGCACAAGAACAGAGCCCAGACCTAGTTCAAGCCCCATGACCCACAAAAACAAAAACAAAACAAAATTAAAATGTACTATCCTTCTACATGGAGGTACTTTCCAGAAGAGAAAAGTATTGCCGCTACTTACTGAAAGAAAAGAATTATTGGGGACTAGGGCCAGGAATTGGGCCTAGTGGTTAAAGTGCTCGCCTAGCATGCATGAAGACTCGGGTTTGATTCCTCGGTACCACATACATAGAAAAAAAAAAGAATTATTGGGGACTAGTTCTTTTAAAAAATAATAAAAGAGGGCTGGGAGTTTGGCCTAGTGGTACAGTGCTTGCCTAGCATGCACGAAGACCTGGGTTCAATTCCTCAGTACCATATACATAGAAAAAAGTCGGAAGTGGCCGGGAGTTTGGCCTAGTGGTTAAAGTGCTTGCCTAGCATGCACGAAGACCCGGGTTCGATTCCTTGGTACCACACATATAGAAAAAGCTGGAAGTGGTGCTGAGGCTCAAGTGGTAGAGCCCTAGCCTTGAGAAAGTCCAAGGACAGCGCTCAGGCCCTGAGCTCAAGCCCAGGACTGGCAAAAAAAAATAAAAATAAAATAATAAAAGAATGAAACATACAGAAAAACCGTCCACATACCACATTAAGATGTCAATTCAAAAAAAAAAAATAAAAATAAAAATCCATCCAGGTATATTAAAAGTACATCAAAGTACAGAATAATTCTGTGGTAGAAAATGAGTGGAAGGCTAGGAGCATGGCCCACTGGTAGCATGCTTACCTCCCATGCACGAAGCTCTGGGTTTCATTTCCTTGTACCACATACACAGAAAAAGAGGGAAGTGATGCTGTGGCTCAAGTGGCAGAGCACTAGCCTTGAGCAAATAGTGTCCAAGGACAGTGCCCAGGCCCTGAGTTCAAGTCCCAAGACTGGCCAAAACAAAACAAATTTTTAAAAAATGAATGGTAGGAAGGACGTGAATGGAAAACTGAAACTCTTGCACATTGCTGACAAGAATATAAAATGGTTCAGCAACCATGAAAAAATGTTTGGCATTTCCTCAAAAAGATAATCATCATTTAAGCAGTCCAATCAATTCTTGTTCTAGATATAGGACCAAAAGAATTTAATAGTTACTCAAATATATGTAGTAAGCTATCTTCATAGCAGCATTATTCAAAACAACCAGAAATTCAAAATGTCAGTGAACAAATTTAACTGTATGTACAATGAAATATTAGACACAAATTCAGACACAAAAACAAATGATATAACCGAACCCAGTGGCTCACACCCGTAATCCTAGCTACTCAGAGGCTGAGAGGTTCAAAGCCAGTCCAGGCACTGAAGAGCAACTCATCTCCAATTAGCCACTAGAAAAAGGTAAGTGGGGCTGAGGCTCAAGGTAAAGGAGGATAGTAGCCTTGAGCTAAAGAGCTCAGAAACACCACCCAGGACCAGGGTAAGGTGGTAGCCTTGAGATGAAGAGCTCAGGGACAGGGCCTAGGCACAGAGTTCAAGCCCCATGACCTACAAGGAAAAAAAAAATGGGTTGGAATGGTGTTGGTGTGTGTGTGTGTGTGTGTGTGTGTGTGTGTGTATATATATATATATATATATTTTTTTTTTTTTTTTTTTTTTTTTGGTGGGTCATAGAGCTTGAACTCTGGGCCTGGGTGCTGTCCCCTGAGTTCTTTAGTTCAAGGTAACTGCCCTACACCTGGGCCTGGGTGTTGTCCCTGAGCTCTTCAGCTCAAGGCTACTGCCCTACACCTGAGCCACAATCTAGCTCCACTTCCCCTCTTTTCTTTTTCTTGCCAGTCCTGGGCATGGACTCAGGGCATGAGCACTGTCCTTGGGTTTTCTGAAGGCTAGAGCTCTACCACTTGAGCCACTGTACCACTTCTGGCTTTTTTCTATGTATGTGGTACCGAGGAATCGAACTCGAGTCTACATGCATGCTAGACAAGCACTCTACCACTGGGCCAAACTCCCAGCCCCCCACTTCCATCTCTCGTTCTGTAGTGCCAGGGCTTTTAGTGCCAGGGCAGCTGTGAACCTCAACCCTGAGATCTCAGCCTCCTGAGTAATAGGATTGCAGACGTGAGCCACCACGCACAACGCAAATTTGTAAGCCAAAGAAGAAGAAAATTGAAAGTGGTATCAACAAATTCCAATACAGACACTGAAATTAACTTCAATGATATAGGGTTTAGGGCTGTAATCCTATCTACTCAGGGGGCTGAGATCTGAGGATAACAGTTCAAAGCCAACGTCGGCAAAAAAGCCTGTGAGGACTCTTCTTTCCAATTAACCACTAGAAAACCGGAAGTAGCATTGTGGCTCAAGTGGCAGAGCTCTGGCCTTGAGAAAGCCCAAGGACAAGTACTCAGGCCCTGAGTTCAAGCCCCAGGACTGGTCAAAAAAATAAACATAGGGTTTAATGCAACTAAAATTAAGATGCTACAATAGCTAAAGGCAATTTTTTTGGTCAGTCCTAGGACTTGAACTCAAGACCTGGCTCTATCCCTGAGTTCTTTGGCTCAACGCTAGCACTCTACCACTTTGAGCCACAATGCTACTTCCGGTTTTCTGGTGGTTAGCTGGAGAGAAGAGTTCTCACAGGCTTTTTGCCCACACTGGCTTTAAACTATTATCTTCAGATCTCAGCCTCCTGAGTAGATAGGATTACAGATGTGAGTCACTGGTGCTGGCTAGCAGTCTACCACTAGAGTCACAGTGCCATGTTCAGCTTTTTTAGTTTATATAGTACTAAGGAATCAAATCCAGGGTTTCATGCATGCTAGGCAAGCCCTCTACCACTAAGCCACATACCCAACCTTGACATTTTTCTTTTAAAAAATATTGACCTTGGAAGCTGGGAGTTTGGCCTAGTGGTAGACTAGTGGTAGAGTACTTGCCTAGCATGCACGAGGACCAGGGTTCGATTCTTCAGTACCACATAGAAAAAGAGAAGTGGTGATGTGGCTCAAGTGGTAGAGCACTAACCTTAAGGAAAGCCCAAGGATAATGCTCAGGCTATGAGTTCAAGCCCCAGGATAGGCAAAAAAATAAATAAATTACAAACCAACATTTGTGAACATATAGTCTCAACAAAACACTAAAACCTACCAGCGGGGTTGGGAGTTTGGCGTAGTGGTAAGAAGTGCTTGCCTAGCATGAACGAAGGCCCAGGTTCGATTCCTCAGTACCACATACATAGAAAAAAGCCGGAAGTGGTGCTGAGGCTCAAGTGCTAGAGCTCTAGCCTTGAGAAAGTCCAAGGACAGTGCTCAGGCCTTGAGCTCAAGCCCAGGACTGGCAAAAAATAAAAAAAAAACAAAACCTACCAGCAGTCAGGCACCAGTAATCTAGCCTGTAATCTAATCCTAGCTACTCAGGAGTCTAATATCTGAGAATTATGGTTTGAAGCCAGCCTGGGCAGGGCAGTCTGTTTAACTCATCTCCAATTATGCAACAAAAAAAGAGCAGAGTAAAGCTGTGACTCAAGTAGTAGAGCACAAGTCTGTGCACAAAAGCTCAGGGATAGTTCTGAGTTCAAGCTTCAGAACCCATTGTGTGTAGACACACGCGTGGACATGTGCGCACACACATACTTCAACAGCATACATATATATATATATACACATATATATGCTATATACTATACTATATATATATATATATATATGTATACACACACACACCATTATCAAGTGAGATTTACCCTAGGAATGCAAAATGGCCACTTTGTATGCTGTAAGTATTCTAATGTCAGGCTCAGGTTCCTTGTGAGGACTATCTCTTGGTTTCAAGTCCTTAAAATGTTTGCCCCTTCTTGTTCCAGGGGAAAAGGAGCCAAAATGTGATGTCAAACTGTGTTATTGATGAACACAGAAATATAACTCCAAAATGAATATTATCCACAAAGTAGATACCTTGAGAAGCTACCATTATACCAACAAGGCCATCAATCATGGGGGGGGAGGGCGCGCGGGGTGGGGGAATTTAACTTTCCAAATAGAACTAGGTTGACTCTGAAGATTGAAGATTAAAGAGTCTTTAAAGAGACTGCAATCTGTCAGAAAAAATTTAAAGGGTTAACTACCACATATTAACATTTATAAACATTAGAAAACTCCAGGTAAATAAGAATTATTACCAGTTTGATATTATTATCATACGTGCTATCTTACAAACACATATTGTTTTTTAACTTCCAGAAGCCTAGATATATGCACCACTCCCTGGTGAAAGGAACTGTTAGATTATGACAACTGAAAAGAAACAGATACTAATTAATCCATGAGTGCAGACTTGTCCTCAAACCAATTATATGAACTTGAGCAATTCATCTAATTCCACTGGTAAAATGGATATATTAATTTAAGTCTATCTCTAATAACTTCTAATACGGTTTTTTAAAATAGAAATTATTGATTTCTCTCAGGAGGCTGAGATCTGAGGATCAAGGTTCAAAGCCAGCCTGGGCACAAAAGGACTTGAGATTCATCTCCAATTAACCTCTAGAAAATGGAAAGTGGGGCTTGGTTCAAGGATAGGTCCCTAGCCTTGAGCTGAAGAGCTCAGGGACAGCACCTAGGCCCAGGGGTAGGGTGGTAGCCTTGAGCTGAACCGCTAAGGGACAGTGCCCAGGCTGAGTTTAAGCCCCATGACCCACAAAAAAAATAAAAAATAAATTATTGATTTCACCCCACAACTTCAACTAAAGCAAAGAAAATGCTACTAGACAAGAAGGGAGAACCATTCCCAATGCATATTCAGAACCATTAAAATTAAACCTAGATGCCTTATAAAATGAATTTCATTGAACTACTATTTATTAAATATACAATTAGTCAAACAGTCTGATAAACTAGAATTGTGAACAAACAAATGCTTTAAAATTCTAATAACTATGCATTAGCAGTAAATTTTTCTTACTTGAATTTCTACTGCTGTGTAGAACAGGATTACTAATACATAATTACATAAGAGCCACCCAACTTCCAAAGGAGCCATTCCAGTGAATTGTGTAAATAATATGCTTTAAAAAAACATAACCTCCTCACATATGAATTTAGAATTGCCAGATATAGAGTAGCTGTGTACCTGTGAGACTAGAATATAGTCTTTAAAAGGGCTTCCTAATTATAAATTTGCCACAGAGACTAGAATGACCCAAAGCAAATTAATATACTTTTTTTCCAACTTCCTATAAAAACATTTTCATTATTTTGCTTCAGCAAAAACAAAAGGTCATAAAAGCTACTGACATGAAATAAGCATTACAAAGTATAAGACAATTCAATTTTTTAACATCAACATTTGACTTTTCTTAGTTGCCAAACATAACTGTGCTTTGTTTTTATTTCATTTATACCAATAGAAGTTGCATCCCGATTTATGTCTGATTTTACTGCATATTGTTGAATTTTTAGATTATTTTTTGTGCCACGGTCCTGGGGCTTGAACTTAGGGCTTGACTATCCCTGTACTTTTCCCGGCTGAAACACTGGGTTTTTGTTTTTTGTTATTGCGCAGGGGCTTGAATTCAAGGCCTGGGTGCTTTTTGGATCAAGGCTAGTGCTCTACCACTCAACAAAGAACTATTTGGGACTTTTCTGGTAATAAATTGGAGATAAGAGTCTCAGGTATTTTCCTGCCGTGGTTGGTTTTAAACTATGATCCTCAGAACTCTGCTTCCTGAATTGCTATAATTACAGGTGTGACTGTTAGTTCATAAAGAACAATTTCAATGTTCACTTGTACTTATTTGCCACATTTTTAAAAATTGCCAGATGGGGATTGGGGATTTAGCTTGGTGGAAAAGCCCTTGCCTGGCAAGTGCAAGGACCTGAGTTCGGTCCTCGGCTCTGGTGGGCAAAAAAAAGAAAAAAGCTTATAAAAATTGCCTGATGTAGATTTCTGTATTTTTGAAGTGATCTTCTTTTCTTGATAATGATTAATCTTCAATTATTTCAGATTAGATTTTTATAAACTCAACTGCCTATACCTGTACTTAAAGACCTTTTAAATCATACCATAAAAAAAAATTTACTTAGGGCCAGGAGTACGGCCTAGAGTAGAGTCCTTGCCTAGCATATACAAAGACCCGGGTTTGATTACTCCATACCACATACACAGAAAAAAGCAAAAGTGGTGCTGTGGCTCAGTTGGCAGAGTGCTCGCTTTGAGAAAGCCCAAGGACAGTGCCCAGGCCCTGAATTCAAGCCTCAGGACTGGCAGAAAGAGAGAGAGGGAGGGAGGGAGGGAGGGAGGGACAGCGCGAGAGAGAGCGCGAGAGAGAGAGCGCGAGAGAGAGAGCGCGAGAGAGAGCGCGAGAGAGAGAGAGAGAGAGAGAGAGAGAGAGAGAGAGAGAGAGAGAGAGAGAGAGAGAGAGAGCGCGAGAGAGAGCGCGAGAGAGAGCGCGAGAGAGAGCGCGAGAGAGAGCGCGAGAGAGAGCGCGAGGGAGAAAATAAGCCAGGCACAGTAGCTCACACCTGTAATCCTAGCTACTCAGGTGGCTGAGATCTGAGGATCAAGGTTCAAGCCAGCCCAGGCACAAAAGGACCTGAGACTCTTATTTCCAATTAACCTCTAGAAAATGGGAAGTGGGGCTTGGCTCAAGGGTAGGTACCAGGCTGAGTTCAAGCCCCATGACCCACAAAAAAAAAAAAAAAAAAGCTAAGCAAGAACTCCAGGCTGAATTTAGTTCCAGCTCCAGGACCTGCATCAAATAACTAAGCTTTTTAAGAAAAAACAAATTATTTGGGGATGGAATATGGCTTAGAGTGCTTAAGCGCAGGGACAGAGTCCAGACCCTGAGTTCAAGCTCCAGAAATAAACAAGCAAACAACTGTTTGAAACCAGACACCGGTGGTTCATTCCTGTATTCCTAGATACTCAAAAGGCTGAGACTAAAGGTATCAATGTTCAAAGCCAGCCTGGGCAGGAAAGCCTATGAGATTCTTTTTTTTTTTTTTTTTTTTTTGCCAGTCCTGGGCTTGAGCTCAGGGCCTGAGCACTATCCTTGGACTTTCTCAAGGCTAGAACTCTACCACTTGAGCCTCAGCACCACTTCCAGCTTTTTCTATATATGTGGTACCAAGGAATCGAACCCGGGTCTTCGTGCATGCTAGGCAAGCACTTTAACCACTAGGCCAAGTTCCTGGCCCCGCCTACGAGATTCTTAATTGGAGATATACCTTGGGCATAAAAGCTCAGAGACAGCTGGCCCAGGCCCTGAGTTCAAGCCCCAGGGCCAGCAAAAAAAAAAAAAAAAAAAAAAAAAAAAGGTTATACAGAAAATTCACTGCACTAAATTCATGTCAAATCCCATTGCAATAAGCTCTAAGGGGCTACCCAAATTCTTTTATTGCCTAAGGATTTATTGCACTAAATATTATTTGAAATAACTAGGCCACCAGCTGAGGCCTGGGAATCATGGGGTTACAATACAATTTTTGATAATGTGGAGTTGGCCTCTACACAATTTTTAAATGACCACAGTGCTCATTGGGAAGATTAGATTTCTATATTTGAGAGATGGAGGATAGATAAGGGTGGGGGAAGAACAGAAAGCAGGAAACAGATAAAAGTACATTTGAAGCAGTCTTCTATCTTGGTAAAAGGCATTTTCAACATGCTTTGCGGGGGAGGTTGCTCTAACCCAACAAAGGTTAGTACCATGTTAGTGATCCATGTACTAAGGTTGGGCTGGCTGTCCATTTAGCCCTTTCATCCCTCACTTTCCAGGCAAACAAAAAAAAGAAGAGTAAAATCTTTTGCTAGGGCAAGAAAACAAACCCTCATCCACTACTTACAAGAAATCTTCCTCTTTTATGAATGTGTTTGCCTCTGAAGACAAGTTCAAAAGCAGTTGTTTTTCTTCTTGTTTTGTTTGGAGTTTCTTGAAGGTATTTTTGGTGCCAGAAAAAAAGGCTTAAAATTCAGGGACTTAGCTTTTTTACTCAAGGCTAGTTAGTGTTTTACCACTTGAGGCAAAGCTTCACTTCTGGTCTCTGTGGCTGTTAACTGAAACTAAAAGTCTCAGAGACTTTCCTACCAGGGCTGTCTTTGAACAGAGATCCTCAGATCTCAGCCTCCTGAGTAGCTAGGACTATACAAGTGAGCCACCTGCACCTGGCCATGAAACTCTCTTCTTAAGGAAAGGGAAAGCCTGCTCATGGAAGGATCCCCTGATATCAAACAGTATGTCAATGGCTACAAACCAAGTCTCCTGGTATGCCTTAATTTAACTTTTGTGGGGGAGTAGAGACAAGAAAATTACTTGCTCATTAGAAAGAATAAATGTGGCCTGTCATGCAGGGAAGAAAAAAGAAATGCCTATATAAATAATTACAACTGTATTATATCTGATTTCCTGGACAACACAAACCAGCAGAGGGAAGAAACTTGTTTTCAGCAGAATGTTTATTACTTCAATATTTGCAAATCTCTGACTGATTGGCAGCTACAATATATGAAATAAATAACTATTTCAAAGACCAAGTGTCATGTTCTCTGGTAAGTAACAAAAATGAACATTATCTACTCTCCCTATCCAGTATATGGAATTTAGCAGGAGAATAGGTTTATTGGCTATTTGATTGCTTGATATGTTGTGAGGACATTTTCTGTGATGATATGGTTATTACTAAGGTTAAATAAAAAAATTCTCCTCTCTTAGGACATTAATATTAAGAATTACATATTCAGAAGAAGGATCCAAAATGAGTACTCTGGAATCAAGTAAAATGTGACAAGGAATTGTGAAATGAGGAGTGATGAATATACCAAATCTTTCTTTCAGGAAAATAAAGAACATGATTTTTCCAATCCAATTTATCATAAGGCAAAATGCAAACTAGTATATCTCAAATGCACAATGTGATGCGAATGTCCACTTTTGAACACCAATCTAAAACTCAGACATTAATGTAATACATTTTTACAGATTTACAAACTAGTTTTAAAAACCTGTGGTCCAAGACAAGTTAAAACAAAGGGAGATTAAATGAAAGGCATCATTATGTCCCAATAGGATACAATATCAAAGCAGCATGATGGAACATGGTAGGTATTTAGTCAACTTTAATTTCTAAACTTTTAATTCGCTGAGACTCTGAGCTGTCAGCTGTGTATTTGGAAACTTTTAGTAGTGTAACCTATGTGACTTACAACATTAGTCATATATGACCTACCGTCAAGCAATAGCAAAGGTCTAGGAGCATGGCCTACTGGTAGACTGCTTGCCTTGCATTCATGAAGCCCTGTGTTTGATTCCTCAGTAACACATCAACAGAAAAGGCTGGAAATGGTGCTGTGGCTCAAGTGGTAAAGTGCTCGCCTTGAGTAAAAAGCAGCTCAGGGACAGTGCCCAGGCCCTGAGAGTTCAAGACGCAAAACTGGCAAAACAAAAACAAAGCCAGCAAAGACAGAGAAATTAATTTGCTAAAAAAAGCCTTTTATAAAAAAGTCACTAAGTCTATTGGGAGCCATGGCTCATGCCTGTTATCCTAACAAGGCTGAGATCTGAGGATCAAGGCAATTACCCACTAGAAAATCATAAGTGGCATTGTGGCTCAAGGGGTATGGTGGTAGCCTTGAGCTGAAGACTTCAGGGGACAGCACCCAAGCCAAGAACCCAGAGTTCAAGTCCCACAACCGACCAAAAAAGAAAAAGAAGATATCTTTGGAGTAGCCTAGTGGTAGAGTGCTTGCCTTGCATGCACGAAGCCCTGGATTTGATTCCTCAGTACCATAAAATAAAAAAAGACCAGAAGTGGTGCTGTGGATCAAGTGGTAGAGTGCTATAGTCTTGCAAAAGCTCAAGTATAGTGCCCAGGCCCTGAGGACTGGCAAAAAAAAAAAAAAAAAAAAAAAGGTTAAAAGTAATGATATTAGCATATTCGCTAGTGTTCACATAATGTTCAACAATAGAATGAGAATGAAAATATGGGGAGTTAAATATGAATTTTGAGACAAAGCTCTTCAGTCTTATGGCATATTTATAGCATGTGTCCATATGCAGCCTTGCAGCACTCCATCTTCCCCACCCCATTTGTAATATAAACTGCTCTTCAACCACTTTAATACTTTGCTACTGGGATAACTTCATACCTACCAATCAGCAGATCAATACTCTAATATAGAGATACTGAATCATTACTACAAAAACCTGTGCAAGCAGCCAGCTGCTAAACAAAGAATACAACTTATTCCTAGCCATATCTCTACTGTGCTAGATGAAACATTTTGCATTAATGGGCAAGTAGAAGTTGAAAAATAAACAATGGCATTTAAAATAATACTTAAGAAGCTCTAATTACAGAGAAAGTTTGGGAGATACATCTAAAATTTAATATCTTTACACCTAAAGAATGCTTATCATTTACCATCAAATCCATCTATTCATTTGCGATCATAATGTTACATTTGATACTTCATATACTGTCGTATTAATTTTGTCTGAGTTTACCACTTAGTATAAATATGATTATGAAGGTTAAAAAGAGAAAATGAACTCCAGGAAACAGAAAAAGAAGTTTTTTCATTGTGACTTTCGTTTTTTTTTTCTTTTTGTCTTGTTTGGTTACATATCTTTGAGAAGGTAAGGGGAGGCACAGAAATGGAAGAACAAATGCAGCAGTGGTACTCACTAGACACTGTGGTGAAAATGTACTGTACAACTTGTGGGTAGGGATGAGAGGGAAAAACTGGGAGAGTGTGAGGGAAGGGAGTGTCATTGTTCAAAAAGAAAAGAAAGGCGGCTTTATGGTAGAGTGCTTGCCTAGCACACATGAAGCCCTGGGTTCAATTCTCAGTACCACATACACAGAAAGATCCAGAAGAAGCATTGTGGCTCAAGTACTAGCATTGAGCAAAAGAAGCTCAGGGAAAGTGCCCGGGCCCTGAGTTCAAGCCCCAGGACTGGCCAAAAGAAAAAAAAAGGGGGGGGGGGGGCTGAAATCTGAGGACTGTAGTTCAAACCCAGCCTGAGCACAAAAGTCCATGAAACCCTTATCCCCAATGAAGTTCAAAAAAGAAGTGAAGCTGTGGCTCAAGTGGTAGAGTCTTGAGCACAAAAGCTCAAGGATAGCACCCGGCCCTGAGCACAAACAAAAAATTAATTCTAAAGGAAAAAAAATTCCAACTGGTTTCTTTCTAAAAGTGCTACCATTTTTATTCATAGCATTTTCATAGAGTTATTACATTTAGTCAGTTGACACTAGCTCACACCTGAGGATCCCAATTTGAAGCTAGCCTAGTCAGGAAAACAGTGAGACGTGTTACCAATCAACCACAAAAATATACAAAAAAACAAGAGTGGGGCTGTGCTCAAATGGTCGAGTGCCAGCCTACCATTTATTATTACATTTATGTTTCCTTCATGTCATCATTATTACTTGAGGCAATAAAACTGAATTGAAATATAATTAGAAAGGACAGATCTGTCTATACACAGTGATAACAGCAACTGTGGCACCAGAAGGACTTAACTTCTGTCTAAAACCTATTTTCTCTCTTTTCTTACTTTCAACAGACTACAGCTGTACTATATCCTTTCTAAACCCACTTTAATCATTTTCACAACTATGGTTTCTATGCCAACAGGATGGTGCTTATCTGTGCTTTTTCATTTTCCCCATTTGAGCTGCTGTAACAACACATTATCCTGCTTTTCTCCAATATGTAACAATTTTATATCCTGTTATCTTCAAGATACAGGATTTCTCCAGAAAGAAAAAAAATGCATAAGAATTTTTAATTAAATGTTAATGTAACTTTAAAACATTTAAGAGGAACTTTTTACTGCCCAAGCTGGCTTTGAATTGTGATCTCTGCTTCCTGCATAGCTAGGATTATAGACAGAAACCACCAGCAGCTTGCTTGAGCACTGACACTTTTTTTGGTAAATCATAGGGCTTGAACTCAGGACCTGGATGCTGTCCCTGAACTTTTTGCTAAGGACAGCACTCTATCACTTTGAGCCACAGCTCCACTTCCAGTTTTCTGGTAGTTAACTGGAGATACCAGTTTTCATTGGCTTACCTACCTGGGCTGGCTACTAACTTGTGATCCTCAAAATGGAAGTCTCCTGAATGGCTAGGATTACAGGTATGAGCCATCAGTGCCTGCTCTACTTCTAGCTTTTTGCTATTGGTGGTGGTGGTCAGAGGACCAGGACCTGGGTGCTGTCCTGTAACTTTCTTCCTCAAGGTTAACAATTACTACTTAAGTCACAACTCCACTTCTTGCATTTTTGGTGCTTAAATGGAAGTAAGAGTCTCTTTCCTGCGCCCGGGAGTTTGGCCTAGCGGTTAAAGTGCTTGACTAGCATGCACAAAGACCCGGGTTCGATTCCTCGGTATCCCACATACACAACCAAGCCGGAAGTGGCAGAGACGAGACACAACCAAACCGGAAAAGTGGCAGAGACGAGACTGCGACGGCGACAGAGAGCGAAAGAAGCGAGCTGAGCTGAAGTGAACAGAGCCCAACCGAGTGGTGGCCGGAGGGAGCGGGGCCAGAGCGAGAAGGGGCCGGAGCGAGCGGGGCCGGACCGAGCGGGGCCAGAAAGAGAAGGGGGCCAAAAAAAAAAAAAAAAGAGTCTCTTTCCTGCCCAGGCTGGCTTTGAACCATGATTCTCAGATCTCAGACTCCTCTGAGAAGATAGAATTACAGGCATGAGCATAGATTTTTTTTTTTTTGGGGGGGGGGGGGTGAGTCCAGAGCTTGAACTCAGGGCCTGGGCACTGTCCTTGAGCTTCTTTTGCTCAAGGCTAGCACTCTACCACTTGAGTCACAGTGCCACTTCCAGGTTTTTCTGTGAATGTGGAACTGAGGAATCGAACCCAGGGCTTCATGCATGCTAGGCAAGCACTGTACCACTAAGCCACATTCCCAGCCCGAGCATAGACTTTCAAGAGTTCTCAATTTTACAATGCTTTTATGTAATTGTAAACCCTCTATACATCACCTTTATAACAATAATTTTTTAATTATTACAATATTTGAGTTTGACTGTAACAAGGCCTTACTGTAGGCAAAAGGTATCCCTAACAACTCCAATCACTAAGTTTAGATGCTTTATAACTTTAATTGACTAAAAGAAAAATTATAAACCTCCCCCATCCTATAAATAGCCAAAGATACTTATATATTTGTTGTTTACAAACAAAACAAATATTACTCCCATTTGAGAAACAAATATAGCCAGGCACTATTGGTTCATGACTATAATCCTACTTACTCAGGAGGTTGACACTGCAGTTTAAAGCCAACCCAGCCAGTAAAATCTGTGGGACTTTCCTCCAACTGTGACCCCCAAAAAAGTAGAGCAGTGGATCAAGTGGCAGAACACTAGCCTTGGGCAAAAGAGCTCAGGAACAGCACTCAGGCTCTGTGTTCAAGCCCCAGGACCCATGGGGAAGGGGGTTGGGGGGAAGCACCAACAAGAAAAATATGTCAGTATTATTAAATTTCCCATTAGTGCCCAAAAGCAAATAAGATTTACAAAATAGTGCATTTTTAAGGCTAATTTTCTTATTAATATAACAAGACAATTTTAATCTTAATCATAATTGAGATACTTTAATAAATTTAATACTATGCAATCAACTAAAAAATATAATTTATTTAACCAAACATAAGGACCAAAAAAAGTTTAAAACTTTTTATGACAATTTCTTAGCTTCATTTGTCAAAAAATCTGCTATTCCAATGTATAAAATGAAATTTAACTGTGAGTGAGGTTGGGAGGGAAAAACAGAGTAAGGGAAGGGTTGGCATTGTCCAAAAAGAAATGTACTCTCGGCCTGACTGATTAACTGTAACCCCTATGTACATCACCTTTATACCAATAACAAAAAAATTTTTATGTAACTCTGCATGTTAAGACTTTTAAGGAAAGAGTTTACAGTTTATAAGAACAAAAATAATTACTGAATCCTAATTTTTTCTGTAGCACTTTTTTCTGCATTCAGGGAAACAGATCTCCAAAGCAATAACAATGAAAACAAAGAAGCTTGACCAAAACAGCAGCTACACTACTTGGAGGTAAGGCTGAGAAAAAAAGGAACAGCAGCACAAAGAGTATTAAAGAAAAAGCAAATAAATAGACAAGAACACTATAGACTCCAATGGTAAATGCCCTAGCTAGACCCTCAAAAGAAAAACCATCAAATCCTGAACCTCTTTTGTGAAAATTCCCTATACCTTGCAATGATACCTAAATTAGTAAAATAGTGGAAGCCAGTAAATTCTATGCTATAAACAAGATGATGCAGTTTATTAGAACTTAGGTGATAATAACAATACAGTGAAACAGTAATTCAGTGAATTACTCGTACTCGTATGTCCCAGCATTCTGAGCAATTACTATGACACTCATTCAAAACATTGCTTAACAGAGAGCCTCTAGGACTGTCTATGAGTGGACATGTGTTTACATTTGCAATACTATTTGTTATACTATTAGAATTCACTGATCTGTCATGTCTAGAACATGTATTGGCATAGGGAATTCCAGGTTTCTGGGATTTACACTTGTGGCACACTTCTTAAGAATCTTCACCTATACTTTCTCTGGACAAAAACCGCCTTTGATTCCCTCTGTTCCTAGTTTTTGTTTTACTAACAGACTGGTCAGTTTGTGACTATTTTGTGGCAAGGGGTAAAGTGGAAAAACTGCTTTTTTTTTTTTTCTTTTTTGCCAGTCCAGGGCTTGAGCACTGTCAGACTTTTTCAAGACTAGCACTCTACCACTTGAGCCTCAGCACCACTTCTGGCTTTTCTTTGACACAAAATTACTGGGTCCTAAAACAGGGGGAAAAAAACCCAAAAACCAAAAAAGTGTCAGGAATAAACTAATGTTCCCAATAGAAGTAAAATCCACAAGCCAGGCAAAGTATATATACAAAGAATACTTCTTCAAGGATTAACAGTTTTGTATATACCTAAAATATCTATAACATTCCTCATCTACCTTTATAAACATTAAATAGCATCCTAGCAACTCAGAAGGCTGAGATCTGAGGTTCACAGTTTAAAGCTAGCTGAGGCAGGAAAGTCTGGGCAGTCCTTGGGCTTTCTCAAGGCTAGAGCTCTACCACTTGAGCCACAGCACCATTTCTGGCTTCTTTTTCTATGTATATGGTACCGAGAAATTGAACCCGGGTCTTCGTGCATGCTAGGCAAGCACTCTACCACTAGGCCAAACTCCCAGTCCCTGTAAGACTCATTTCTAATTAACCACCAGAAAACTGTAAGTGGTGCTCTGGCTCAAAGTGATAGAGCACTACCCTTGAGTTTTTTGAAAAAGCTCACCCTGCATTCAAGCTCTGTGATGGGACAAAAAAAAGTCTCATGTTTCTGCTTGGGCGAATACTGAACCTCAATCTCCAGGTCTTACCCCCTTGAACTACAGACATGAGCCCCTTTCATTCAACTCTGTACCGGATGTTTTGTTTTGTTGTTTTTCCAGAGCTGAGGACTGAACTCAGGGCCTTGCACTTGCCAGGCAAGGGCTCTTCTGCTGAGCTAAATCCCAACTCCTGTATCAGATGTTTTGAATACCATGTATGAGTAAAAGCATAATCACTCTTTCCTTTTCTCCCGCATGGCTCTCTTCAATGTATCCAACACTATTTTGTTTTCTTCAAGGAAACAGGCACCTTCATTCCCTTATCCCAACATGAAAGTCCATACGAACTTTCTGAAATGGCTGACTTCAAAGAATTTGAAATTGCTTTGAATCTCCCCTGAAGCTTTTTTTTTCATGCTTGCATTTCAAATAAGATGAATTTGAGTAGGCCCTCTCTCCCATTCCCCCAAAGAATAAAAAGCATGCATAAGCAAAAATAAGTAATTTTAATATAATTTTATTATTATTAAGGTTTTATACAGAGGGGTTATCATTTCATAAGTCAAGTAATGAGTATTATTTCTCTTTTTGGACAATATTATTCCTTCCTTGTTTCCCGCTCCCATCCCTGCCTACAAGTTACATAGTTCATTTTCCACATAGTAAATACTGAATAGCATGATTGTATTTGTTCACTCTCCTTCCCTTTTATTCTCCCTCCCCAAAAAAAGCAAAAACAAATACATCACCACCACCAACAACTTTTTTTAAATAAAGCCAGGCAATGGTGGCTCACACTTGTAACCCAAACTACTCAGGAGGCTGAGGTCTGAGGACCACAGTTCAAAGCTAGCCCTGTCAAGAAAGTCCATAAGACTCTCATCTCCAATTAACCACCAGAAAAATCAGAAGTGGTGCAGTAGCTCAAATCGGTAGTGCTAGTTTTGATCAAAACCAATTCAGTAACAGTACCCAGGTCCCCAGTCTAAGCACCACAACTAAAAAACAAAAGATTAAAATAAATCATAATAATTTAAAGAAAACAGAGGCTGGCCATTCAAAATAAAATTTTTTGTGCCAGGAACTATGGCTTGAACTCAAGACATGGATGGGTGTTGTTCCTATGCTCTTCACAGCTCCACATTTACATTTTTTTGTTGTCTTGTTTTTGAACTCTGAGTCCAAGCCTCCCCAATTTTTAAAAAGTGTCTCGGGGACTTTTTGGCTCTGGCTTCAAATCATTATTCTCAGATCCTTGCCTCTGAGTAGCTTGGATTACAGACATGAACCACAAATATCAAGTCCAAAAAAATCTGGGTGTCAGTAGCTCACACTTGTAATCCTAACTATTAAGGAGGCTTAGAGCAGAAGGATCACAATTTGAGGCCAGCTCAGAAAGAAAATTTCTGGACATTTTATCTTGAACATTACCTGGAAAGAAAAAGAAAATACTGCTGGAGGTGTGGCTCAAATGGTAGCCCAGCAATTGTGAGGCCCTTTCAAACAAATAAAGCAATATGGGTTAGAGGTATAGCTAAACAGCTAGAGCACCTACCTAACCATAAAACCCTAACTTCAAGCTCCAATACTAGTGCACAAGCATACGCGCGCGAGCGCGCGCGCGCACACACACACACACACACACACACACACACACACACAGAGAAAGAAAAATAAAAAAGCTACAAATAGTCAAGAATGAAAATAGAACCTGGTGCTGGAGACTCATGCTTATCATCCTAGCTACTTAGGAGGGTGAGATCTAAGGACCACAGTTCCAAGCCAGCCCAGGCACACAAGTCCATGAAACTCATCTCCAATTAACTACCAGAAAACTGGAAGTGGTGTTATGGCTCAATAGGCTAGAGCAGTAGCCTTGAGCTTAAGAGCTCAGGGACAACGCCCAGGCACAGAGTTTAAGCCCCACAAAAAGAAAAAAGAGTAATAGTAAGGGATGAGAACTTATTACAAAGTTATGAGAAAAAATGGAGTCTAGCAATAACAAAAGATGTGATAGAGATGATACCGAAGAAGAGTGGAGAATTTATATTCTTCTGGGCTAGGAATGTAGCTTAGTTGTAAAGTGCTATACACGAAGTCCAGGAGTTTGGCCTAGTGGTAGACTGCTTGCCTAGCATGCATGAAGTCCCAGGTTCAATTCCTTGGTACCATGTACATAGAAAAGCCAGAAGTGGTGCTGTGGCTCAAGTAGTAGAGTGTTAGCCTTGAGGAAAGTCCAAGGACAGTGCTCAGGCCCTGAGTTAAAGCCCCAGGACTGGCAAAAACAAAAACAAAAACACAAAAAACACCAAAGTGCTGTGGTTCAAGTGGTAGAGCACTAGCCTTGAGTAAAAAAAGCTCCGAGCTCCAAGGCAGTGCCCAGGCCCTAAGTTAAAGCCCCAGGACTGACAAGAGAGGGAGAGAGACAGAGAAAGAGACAGAGAGAATTTATGTTCTTCTAATAAATTATGTTGGAGGTCACTGGAATTCAAAGGGGAGAAAAATGAGCAGGGCATGGGTGGCTCACCAATAATCCTAGCTACTCAGGAGGCTGAGATCTAAGGATCGCGGTTCTAAGCCGTGTAAGAAACTCATTTCCCACTATTAAAAAGCCAGAATTGAGCCAGGTGCGGTGGCTCACACCTATAATCCTAGCTACTCAGGAGGCTGAGATCTGAGGATCACAGTTCAAGAGTGTCTCTCTCCCTCTTCCCTCTCCCCCCTCCACCACCCCCTGCCTCTGGGGGTCTTGAACTTGGGCCTGGGCACTGTCCCTGAGCTCTTCAGCTCAAGGCTACCACCCTACCCCTTGAACCACAGCACCACTTCTTTTCTAGAGATTAATTGGAGATTAATGAGAGTCTCACAGTCTTTAGTACCTGGGCTGGCTTTGAACCTCGATCCTCAGATCTCAGCTTCCTTGAGTAGCTAAGATTACAGGCCTGAGCTACCTGTGACCTTGGATAAATTGCAAAGATCTTCAAGTCTCCATTTGCTCCTTTTCTAAAGGAAAAATATTCCAGGATACTTTTTCTGGCATCACATAAAAAAAAATTTCCACATAGAGTTTACAAAGTAAATTCTACAAGCAAGTCTTTTTGGTCAGAATAAGCTGCTCATCTAAAAATAAACACAAACTACTTTTTCTTGAATGAGCTAACCAGATGGATAGCATTCCCTGTGCTAATACTTTAAGAGGATGCAGAAAAAGAGAAGATAAATGTTTGCAAGTCTCCTAGAACTGCAGAGTATAAATAACTGAACATGCTGACAGTGTTTAAGGGTTGACCTTGATAGAATAGTCTATTTCAAATCCTCATAGATGTAAAATGCACTCACTGGGGTAAACTGACCTTGTGGGGCATTTGCTTGGTCAGACTAAAAGCTAAAAGACCCTGGAAGTATCACTAGCACAGGAACCAAAGATTTTAAACATACCTATCCACAAACTCCTGACAAGTAAAATTTCATCATGGTAGACAGGGATAAATCGTGGCTGCTTGCCTGCACAGCTAAGGGAATGAAAATATTAAGAACAGGATGTTCCAGTAGGATTTTTTTTAATAACCACCAGCCAACTCATCTTTATACCATTTTTTGTGACACTACCAAACAACCAACTCAACATTTCATTAGCTTCCTAGTGACACTTTATGATGTTTGGACCTTAGAGCCAGAGCCTTAATAGTCACAAATAGTCTTACTAAAATGATAACAAAAGGCTTTATAGTAACTGCGTTACATAAGACTAATTCAGAGTTTCTTAACCTAAGCCCATGGGATTCAAGGATTGCTGAATCTTTTGGTATTATGTGCAAAATACATGCACATGACTCATGGAGGATATTATAGGGCACAAAAGATTTTTTTAGGGAGGTCTCTGACCCAGGAAGTTTGCTGGGCAATGATGGCTCATGTCTGAAATCTTAGCTACTCAGAAGGCTGAGATCTGAGGATCATGTTCCAAGATAAGCCAGAACAGGAAAGTCTGTTTGGTTTTGTGGGGATGGGAGCTGTTGGTTTTTGTGTTGGTTTCTTTTTTGTTTTGTTTTTTCGGTTGTGGGACTTGAACTTTGGATCTGGGCGCTGTCCCTGAGGCTACCAACCCAACCCCTGGAGCCACAGCACCACTTCCTGTTTTCTGGTGGTTAACTGGAAATTAGTCTCTCAGACTTTAGTGCCCAGGCAGGCCTTGAACTGCAATCCTCAAATCTTAGTCTCCTGAGTAGCTAGAATTACAGGCCACCACACTGGGCACTTCTAGAGTTTTTTTTGGTGGTTTATTGGAGATAATCACAAAAGCTAGGTGCAGCTCCTGGCTCCTACCTGTAATCCTAGCTACTCACGAGGCTGAGATCTGAGGATGCCTGACAAAAGATGGTGAGACTTGGGCGGGGAGTTTGGCCTAGTGGTAGAGTGCTTGCCTAGCATGCACGAAGACCCGGGTTCAATTCCTCAGTACCACATATAGAAAAAAAGCTGGAAGTGGTACTGAGGCTCAAGTGGTAGAGCTCTAGCCTTGAGAAAGTCCAAGGACAGTGCTCAGGCCCTGAGCTCAAGCCCAGGACTGGCAAAAAAAAAAAAAAAAGATGGTGAGACTCTTATCTCCAATTATTCACTAGAAAATGGGAAGTGGGGCTATGGCTGAGGGGTAGGTCCAATTATTCACTAGAAAATGGGAAGTGGGGCTATGGCTGAGGGGTAGGGTGGTAGCCTTGAGCTGAAGAGTTCAGGGAATGCACCTAGGCCCAGAGTTCAAGCCCCATGACCCACCCAAAACAAAACAAAACAAAACAAAAAAAAAACTCTGGAAGTGATGCTGTGGCTCAATGGCTCAAGTGGTACAGTTACAGCCTTGAGCAAAAAAGCTCAGAAAGGGCATCCAGGCTCTGAGCTCAAGCCCCAGTACCAGCACCAATACAAAACAAAAACAAACAAACAAAACAAAAACAGAATGGAGCTGTCACTTAACTAGTTGAGTCCTAGCCTTAAACAGGTCCAGGAGTTTGGCCTAGTGGTAGAGTATTTGCCTACCATGCGACCGGGTTTGATTCCTCCATATCACATACACAGAATAGCCGGAAGTGGTGCTATGGCTCAAGTGGTACAGCACTAGCCTTGAGGAAAGCCCAAGGACAATGTTTAGGCCCTAGGTTCAAGCCTCTGACTGGCCAATAATAATAATAATAATAATAATAAATTTACCAACTCCTACTCATAAGAAATTATAGTTCTGGGGCCAGAAGTTTGGCCTAGTGGTTGAGTGCTTGCCTAGCATGCACCAAGATCAGAGTTGGATTCCTCTGGTACCACATACATAGAAAAAAGCCGGAAGTGGTGTTGAGGCTAAAGTTGTAGAGTTCAATGCCTTGAGAAAGTCCCAGGACAGTGCTCAGGCCCTGAGCTCAAAACCAGGACTGGCAAAAAAAAAAAAAGAAATTATAGTTCTGCTAACTGGCAAGTAATTTGAAAAGCCAGATCATTTTAGCTACATAAAATAAACATCCACCTGCACTTATTAGCTAATCAGGGCATGAAATTAAACTTTTGATTTGAAGAGAAATAGCTGCTTCAAGGCTGCGATTTAGTCTGGGAAGCAAATATTAAGGTCATCCTCTTCTCACTGATGTTTATAGTATTTTGGACAGAGGAAGCAAGGGAGAAAGCCAACTGACTAACTTATATGAAAGTAAAAATACTTATGACATGATAAAGATGCTTTTACTAACTGCAGACTCAACTCTGCAGAGTATAACAGAGATCACGTACATACCTGAAACTTTCCCCTAAGTAACCACGATATATAATTATCCAATTTGGTTTAAACTGAGAGATCAGAGGTTTGTTCTTGTTGTTTTGTTTTTGGCAAGTAAATTCCACAAATATAAATGCTAAAATAAGTTTAAAGACAGACTTTTTTATTTGAGGTTGTAGGGCTTGAACTCAAGGCCTGGGTGTTGTCCCTCTTATGCTCAAGGCTAGTGCTCTACCCCTTTGAGCTCCAGTTTTCTGGTTACTCAATGACCTTCCTGCCCAGGCTGGCTTTCAACCATGATACTCAGCTCTCAGCCTCCTGAGCATCTAGGATTACAGGTGTAAGCCAAGTTAATAAGACCAGATTCAGTACTTTAGCCAGTTATCAAAATTTTTCCAACATCTGTCAAAGTCCACTAGTAGAAATCCTTCACTTATTGGACCTGTAAGTGAAGGACTGGCTTAATAGATATACAGTGGTCCTCGAAGTGTATGGCTGAATAAACACCCAGTCAACAACTAAAGAATGAAAATTCCAAGACAAGCTCAAGTAGCATCCCTTCAAAAATGTTTTCTCAAGTGCTACAAATACATATGGAAAACATCCAGATGAAATAAATAAAAGGAAAAAGAAATAAATGGATGAATGAATGAAAGAATAAGAATCAGGTATGGAGGCACACACGTAAAATCCCAGTCCTTGGGAAACTGAGACCGCAGGGTCAGGAATTCAAGGCCAGCAGGGTTACATATGGAGATCCTGTGTTATTTCATAATAGCTCTTCAATACAAAAGTAGGTATTATCAAGATGAGGGGAGGGGGTGGAAAAGGGAAATGGAGACAAAAACATGAGAAGGGGTAGCAATGGTTGTTAAGTAATGCACCTTCTACCTGTCGAATATAATGTAACCCTTCTATTAATTACAATAAAAAATTTAACTGAAAAAAAAGTAGGTATTACCTTTGCTTTTCAAATAAGGAAAATGAACTTTGGAGAGGTTAAGCAACTTAATGACTTAAGACTTCTAAGTGGTGCCGTGGCTCAAGGGATAGAAATAGAACCAGAGAGCCAGGTCTAATGAACACTGTAGCACACGTAAATTTACACTCTAATCTAAACTAAACCAAGTACAAGATATTTCAAAGAAGCCAACAAGACCAGTGAAACTCCTACTGCTGGTTATTAACTAATCACCATTAGTCCACTCAACAACACAGATGTCACTTGGCAGAGTTTTGATATTTTCTTAAATATGTTGAAGAATAAGGATCAAAAATATGAACTCTTATGAAAAGAGCTTTATTGTATTTTTATAGCTTACTACATACCTTGTAACAATCATTTTGTTAAATGTGAATGTCAGTTTTATTTTCGGTCCCTTTTTTCCCTGGCTATTTACAGGCTTTGCAAGAATCATTCCTTAATTAAGTCTAAACATAGTTTTATATAAATGGATTCCTGGAAATAAAACGTTCAGACTTAAGAAATGATTGTTACAGACAGTAACAGGCTGTAAAAAAACGAATGCCACTTTAAACAAAGATTTCTCATTTTAATTAAAAAGATAATCATCAGAACATTCCTACACTTCACAGAAGCACTTCAAGGAGCATCTTTGAGGGGAAAAAAAAGGGGGGAGTATCTTATTCAGGCTTCAATAATGAAGACAAAGTTTCAGTTGCTCTGATAGGAATTCTAATGTATTCCACATACATTTAAACATAGACTGAAAAAGAACAGGCCACATTTTCAATCAACACATTTTACTAACTTTTAAAAATGATATGAACACAAACCATACAAAATTTAAGCCTTTTTCCTTTTCTTTTATTTTCTTCTTTTTTGGTCTCGGGGCTTAAACTCTGAATCTGGGCACTGACCTTGAGATCGTCAGCTCTTGGCTAGCACTTTACCACTTGATCCAGAACACCACTTAAAATTTAAGCCTTCTACGAGAAATGCTCTCATAATCAACTGCAATGTGAAAAACAGATACCAATGTTCCTCTATTTAAGTCACCTTTCCAAATTACACTGAGCCCTAATCTGTTTCATACCACTTAACAGTTTTTCTGTATCAACATTTAACTAAATACGGTTTCAAAGTAAGCTACTTATAACCCATGGAAAGAAGTAATGCCCAAAATTTGGCCTAGTGGTAGGGTGCTTGCCTAGCATGCACTAAGACCTGGACTTGATTCCTTTAGTACCACATGCATAGAAGGAAAAAAAAAAAAAGCCAAGAGTGGTGCTATGGCTCAAGTGATAGAGCTCTAGCCTTAAGAAAGCCCATGGATAGTCCTCTAGCCCTGAGTTGACACCCCAGGACAGTAAGAAAGGGGGTGAGGGGGAGGGAGGGAAGGACAGAAGGAGGGAGGGAGGAAGAGAGACAGAGGGGGAGAAAGAGAAGAACTGAGAGGGAAGGAGAGGAGAGGGGAAGGAAGGCCAGGCGCAGTGGCTCATGCCTGTAATCCTAGGTACTCAGGAGGTTGAAATTTGAGCATTGAGGTTCAAAGCCAGCCCAAGCACTAAAGTCCACCAGAATCATATCCTTAATTAACCACCAAAAAACAAGAAATGGCTCTGTGGCTCAAGGGATAGTGCAGTAGCCTTGAGCTGAAGAGCTCAGGGACAACGCCCAGGCTCAGAGTTCAAGTCCTACAACAACCCCTCCTCCCCCCCAAAAAAGAAAGAGAAAGAACAGAGAAGCTATTTCCCAAACTAGGTAAATACTGAATAACACTATCCAAAGATTCAATAACTAAAACTCTACAATCATTAAAGAAACTATGTTCAAACTTCATAAAATGGGTGTTACATACACATATTCAAAATGTAAAATGGGCAAAAGAAATAGGCTTTATGTGGGGGTCAGTACTAGCAGGAGCATATTGGGCTAATTGGAGGATAAGTATATATATAGTCCAAATTCTTTGTTTCCAAGCAAGGAAACAACTGCTATAGAAATTGCTATAGAGCTCAAAACCTAGATACACATGTACAAATGTCACAACAAATCCCCACTCTTACACACATCTAATACATGCTAATAAATAACTGAAAAAAAAAATAAGGGCTGGGAGCATAGCCTAGTGGTAGAGTGCTTATCTAACATGCAGGGAGCCCTGGGTTCGATTCCTTGATACCACATACACAGAAAAAGCCAGAAGTGGTGCTTTGGCTCAAGTGGTAGAGCTTCTAGCCTTGAGATAGCTCAAGGACAGTTCCCAGATCCTGAGTTCAAGCCAAGGACTAGCCAAAAAAACAAAAACAAAAACAAACAAAAAAAAACAAGTGCTGGGTACAGTGGCTCATGCCTGTAGTCAAACTACTCAGGAGGCTGAGATCTAAGGATCAAGGTTCAAGCCCAGGCACAAAAGGACCTGAGACTCTTATCTCCAATTAACCTCTAGAAAATGGGAAAGTAGAGCCTGGCTCAAGGGTAGGATGGTAGGCTTGAGCTGAAGAGCTCAGGAGCAATGCCCAGGCCCCGGGGTAGGGTGGTAGCCTCGAGCTGAAGAGCTCAGGGACAGTGCCCAGGCCTAGTTCAAGCCCCATGACCCACAAAAAAAAAAGATTGGCTTGGCACTACCTACTTCCTATTTCCTAAAATACTCTTTAATGTACAGTTACCATGCTTGGAAACCCAAGCAACCAAGAAAAGAACAGCCCAGGAAAGAAAGTCTTTTAAACCTCTGATTTCTCTATCAGTAGTCAGCCACAGTCTGAATTCCAGCCACGTGGACACCCAAGTCAATACCAAGTGAAGCAGAAAATCCATCCAATTTAAGAGAAATAAGACATTGATTTTTTTTAAGCTACTAAGTTTTGGGGTGGTTTGTGACACAAATACTTTCTATACTATTTTATTTATAAAAAAAATTACCACTTGGGGAAGTGGTACTATGGCTCAAGGGGTAGGATAGCAGCCTTTAGCTGAAGAGCTCAGTGACAACAGCCAAGCTCAAGAGTTCAAATCTCATGACCACCAAAACAAAAAAAACAGGGCCAGGAATTTGGCCTAGTGGTAGAGTGCTTGCCTAGCATGCATGAAGACCCAGGTTTGATTCCTCAATACCACATACACAGAAAAAAGCCAGAAGTGGTGCTGAGGCTCAAGCAATAGAGCTCTAGCGTCCAAGGACAGTATTCAGGCCCTGAGCTCAAGCCCAGGACTGGCAAGAAAAAAAAAACACTTGGACCAGGAGCATGGCTTAGTAGTAGAGTGCTTGCCTAGCATGCACAAAGACCTGGGTTCAATTCCTTGGCATCACATACACAGAAAAGACTAGAAGTGGTGCTGTGGCTAAAGTGGTAGAGCACTATCCTTGAGAAAGCCCAAGGACAGTGTTTAGGCCCTGAGTTCAAGTCCCAAGACTGGCAAAAAAAAAAAGAAAGAAAAGAAAACAATGGGCCAGGAGCATGGCTTAGTGGTAGCATGCAGGCCTTGAGCAAAAAGTGTCTAAAGACAGTGCCCAGACCCTGAGTTCAAGCCCCAGGCCTGGCAAAAAAATAAAATAAAATATAATAATAAAAAAAAAGTACCGTTGGAAGTTTGGCCTGATAGTAGAGTGCTTACCTAGCATGCACAAAAACCCGGGTTTGATTCCTTGGTACCAAATACATAGAAAGAAAAAAAAAAGATGGAAATAGTGCTGAGGCTCAAGTGGTAGAGCTCTAGCCTTGAGAAAGTCCAAGGACAGGGATCAGGCCCTGAGCTCAAGCCCAGGACTGCCCCCCCCCCCCAAAAAAAAAAATTACCTCTTAAGCCCAGTGCCAGGGGATCACACCTGCAATCCTAGCTACTCAGAAAGCTGAGATCCGAGGATCACAGTTCAAAGCCACCTGGGGCAGGAAAATCTATGAGACTTTTATCTCCAAATAACTATTCAGAAAAAGCCTAAAGTGGCTCTGTGGCTTAAGTGGTAGAACACAGGCTCTGAATACAAAGAGGCTCAGGAACACTGCTCCAGCCCTGTGTTCAAGCCCCTGGACCAGTGCCCCCCATAAAAAGAAAAAACTATCCCTTAAAATTATTTTATACCAAAAAGGAGGCACAGAAATGGAGGGAAGAGGAAGGGTAAATAAATGCACTCATGGTATTCAGTAGACATTCTGTGAAAAATGAACTGTGCAACTTGTAGGCAGGGATGGAAGAAAAATCTGGGGGGAAGCAAACAAACAAAAAAAAGCCAGGGCTGGGAGTTTGGCCTACTGGTAGAGTGCTTGCTAGCATGCAGGAAGACCAGGGTTTGATTCCTCAGTACCACATATATAGAAAAAGCTGGAAGTGGTGCTGTGGCTCAAGTGGTAGAGCTCTAGCCTTGAGAAAGTTCCAGAACAGTGGTCAGGCCCTGAGTTCAAACCCCAGGACTGCCAAAAGTAAATAAATAATAACACTGAGTGGAAAGATATAATCTTTCTATATGTACAGTGAACTAATTACTTGATTGAAGCTTAAACAACATATCTTATCGCAAAATGAATGAACAGACATATTATTTATAGGGTAAATGGTACCAAAAGGAAGCTGTAACTTACTCAGATTCATAATAAAACTGCTACTGAGTTGAAAGAGAATACCAAATCTCTAATTCTCCAAATTCTTGCTTCTTTTATAAAGTTGTCATTCTTGGTGACTCTCTTCTAGTTGGCCTTTTCTCAAGCAGTTCCCACAATAGCAGGCATAAATTTAAATACATAAACTTTTAAAATTGGCTCTTCCTGTGAAGAGTGACTTAACAATTAATAAAATGTAAGCCCCCAAAGCTGCAAACTACTACTTGACCATCTCCATGTCCACTTTAACTCAATCAGGATACCATTATTAAAACATAACTCGCTGGTACATAGCATAGATTAAATAGTTCAGAATGTTCCTAAACTGAGGTCTAAAAGGGAGTAATAAGGATGATCTCATAATGTCTCTTTATGATCTGTAAGCTACATTGTTCCATAATCTGACACAGGTGTCAGGATTATTAAGTTAACCCTCTAAATAGGAATACAAAACTAAGCAGTTGCCACTTTAATTACTTAAATCTAGAAGCTTGTAAAGAGCTAAGGTAACTTTCACTTATTCTAACTCCCTCACCAAAAAAAATTTCTAAGTCACTTCTTAATATTTTTAAATTTCAACAATGAGAAGAAATTCAAGAAATGTCAAGTCTAATAGAATTTTGTTAATAATACACTTGAATTTCAATCGGTTTCTGTTGTTGTTCTGTTTTGTTTTTTGTCTTTGCCAGTCCTGGGGCTTGACCTCAGGGCCTGGGCACAGTCCTTGGGCTTTCTCAAGGATAGTATTCTACCACGTGTGCCACAGCACCATTTTCAGGCTTTTCTGTGTATGTGGTACTGAGGAATCAAACCCAGGGCCCCTTACAGCTAGGCAAGCACTCTACCACTAGGCCACATTCCCAGCCCAAATCAGGTGTTTTGTTTTGCTTTGTTTGCCAATCTAGAGGCTTTAACTCAGGGCCTAGGCACTGTCCTTGGACACTTTTTGCTCAAGGCCAGTGCTCTGCCACTTGAGCCACAGAACCACTTCTGGCTTTTTCTGTGTATGTAGTGTACCAAGGAATCAAACCCAGGGCTTTGTGCATGCAAGGCAAGCACTTTGCCAAGCTCCCAGCCCAATCAGATGTGTTTTCTTAAGGTACTTAAGAAGTTATTGTTTAATCAGTCTCTGTAAAAATATTCCTTTTTCTAAGGTGTTTTTTTTTTTGTAAAAATATTATTGTAAAGAGCATTTAAAAGTTGGGTGCCCATGGCTCAGGTCTGTAATCCTGGCTACTCTGGAGCCTGAGATCTGAGGATTGTGGTTCAAAGCCAGCCCAGGCAGAAAAAGTCTGTGAGACTTATCTCCAATTAACCTCCAAAAAACCAGAAGTGGCACTGTGGCTCAAGTGGTGGAGTGCTAGCGTTGAGCTGAAGAGCTCAGAGACAACACCCAAGCCCAGAGTTCAAGCCCCATGACAGACCAAACAAAAAACATTTAAAGCTTAAATTCAACAGGATTAATATTTATTTTTAATTTTCTGTGTTACAATATATTTTTTAAAAAAGTAAGTTCTAGCATGACAAATCAATTACTTCCAATAAAGACATTACAACAAATAATAGCAATGTCCTTAAAGGCCACCTGTCAAACTAAACATCTATGCATTCCATCATTCATTATCTGTAACCAGAATTTAATTTACACCTGAATATAGTCATAGACGCATCAGATTAAAATCATCATGTATTACACTAATCAAATTTGCCAAATATAACCATGGCAAAATGTAAATCATGATTCAAAGTGAAAGAACAGGATCCAAGGGGCTTAAACTCACCCACAAAATCCAATCCATGCTCACATCCCACCACCAATCCTGACTTAACTCATATCTCTACTACTGACATCTTTTCATGGCCTAAGTTTCCGCACTATTTTATTACTTATGGGTCTTTGCAAGGCTCTTTTCATGGTTTTTTCCTCTACTACCAAATGATACAGCGCCTTTACATCTTTTTACCTAACCATTTAGGTCTAAATTTTGTTTTACTTAACCCTATTAAGGCATTAATTTTGCCTTCAGTTTGATGTTTCCATGACCAATTAAGACTCTTTTTTGTCAGTTTGTCCTTACGACAAATAATTTAGCCTCCCTCTTCAAATCGGAGTAATTCTGACTCATGGTCAAGGAGATCTTCCCCTTGCCAAGGAGACTTTCACTACAGACCTAGGTCTTAGCCCTTATCTTCCAGAGTAAGCCTTCCTCGGATAGTTTGTCAACAGTAGTTTGACTGCGGTGGGATTCTGGACCCAAGGCAAAGGCTATCTTCCTTCTCAGCCCACAAAACCAGAAGTCTTCCCACAACCTGGGTCTTCTCTCTCCCCCCTTAAACTGCAACCCAGGCCTGCCCGTCCTCCCAGCCTCCCATCTGGCTTCTCACTTTCCCATGTGCCCCCACCATTCCCTACTCCGGAAAGCACCTCCTCTCCCAGGTTGTACCAGTAACCCTGACAAGGGGAAGGCCCTGCCAGCGGCCCCTCAGCGACTCTCCACCGGGTTTCCTCCGTTGTTCAGTAACTGTCCCCACGCCTTCCTTCCAGGGCCCCGCGCGCTGCCGGGAGCCCCCTCCTCGAATAAGCTCCCGCTGTCACTTGGCCTCTTTTCCACAAGATGGCGGAGCTGCTCCCCACCCCCTCCCTCGGTCCCCTCTGTAACCCTCAGGCTCCTTTCCGGACCTCGAGTCTCGTCCCTTCAGCCGCCCCGCCGACAGCCTTGGCCGGGAGTCCCGCTGCCCGCCACTGTGGTAGGAGGACAGACAGCCCAGGCCCGCGCCCACCCACACCACTAACGCCACCGCCTCCACGGATCCTTGGCCTACACCATATCCTCACCATAAACTTGAGCGCTTTCTCCTGCAGCACCGCCTCTGCTGGGTCCATAATCGCTGAGGCCACTGGGTCCGCTCTCTGCCGGGGCCGCCCCTTTGGTGCGAGGCCGCAGCCAACGCAGAACCCGAATCCCGCCTCCTCTTCCTTCCCCCGCCCTCTCTTACCTCTCCTTCACAGGCAGGGGGGGGAGACCCACGAGGCGGATCAGCAGTTCTGCGCATCCGCAACGCGTTGCCTCACGGGATTTATAGTTCTGGAGCGTCCCCGCAGCAAGAGGCGAAGCTATGCAGCGAACTTCAACTCCCGTGGGTCACTGCGCAGGTGCGCAACTGCAGCCAAGTGAACTCTAGACCCCCTGCACCTTGCAGGAGATGAAATGGGCTGATGGGAATTGTAGTTCACGGCGTCTACAGACGAGAAGAGGGAGGTGTGAGGATGTCTCCGTGGTTACCGAAAGACGCTAGTGGCGTCTCCCCGGCTTTTCATATCAAGATGGCGACCCAGGCCTTACCTATATCCAAAATACCGGGAGAGTATTCAGGGGTCTTCAGGAGTCTCTAACCGTGGTGTTAGAGGACTAGACTCTTCCAAATTTCATATATCTGGTACTTAGGAGGAGGACTGCGAACATTGAGCCAATGGACACTGCAGCAAAGCAGACCAATGCTGAATTTCAAGGTCCTTTTAAGTATTGCCTCACATTTCTGAAGAGCATTTCCTCCACAGCAAATCAGGGACAGAAGCAGCAACTTAGCTCAGGAAGTTCTCTGTGTTTAGCAATTAGAAAATATGGCCTGCTATTGCCATCCCTAAGTCCTGAAGTCACACAAGTACTTACAGCCAGCCATTCAATGATGGAATATAACCAACATCCAGCAAGTAAAATGTGTAAGCATTTTCAATGGCCTTGAAAGGACAAATGAGCTCTCTTCTGAAACTGAATGTTACTGAGTAAAAGACTAGAACTGGAGACAATCCACTGGTGGTAGAGTACCAGTCCCGGTCTCCAACATAAAATAAAAACAAAAACCACAAATATTGCTGTTGAATTTTTAAAGTTGAAAAAAAAGATTCTACAGAAATGTAAATGGAAATTTAGAACCTATTAGTTAACTATCAGAAGTGATTAAAAGTTGCTTTTGCTGAGAAACACTGACTACTTACTTGGGCTTATGAGTTAACTAAAAAGGAAAAAAGCAACTGAAAATGTGGCTTATTGCTAGAGTGCTTGCCTAGCAGGCTCGAAGCCTGGGTTTGATTCCTCAGTTCCATATAAAAGAGATGAAAGTGGCCCTGTGACTCAAGTGGTAAAGCTCTAGCCTTGAGCACAGAGGGGCTCAGGGACAGAGCCCAGGCTCTGAGTTCAAGCCCCAGGACTGGCACACACAAAAAAACTTGGCATATCTGCCATCATTTTGTATGTCTGCTTTAAGGCATTCTTTCTTCAGTCACTTTACAATCACCTTGGGTTCTGGGAAGGACAGAACTGAGATAGATAACATCTTTATGACAAGAGTCAGAAACTTCCCCTAAGCAATTACAGAGCTTGTTTAGGAAACACTGGCTCCTCCAGGCAAGATTACTGATTTATTTGGATAGTAGCAATTACAACTTCTCTAGAACTTCATCCCAAGTAAGAACTTAAGTAACTAGCAACTGGCCATACTGGCTTGAATTATTTAATACTGAGCATACTTCTCCTTTTCCCCAATTCCTTGTCTATTTAAAGCTAAGGCTATGTCTGTTCCCTGAAGATGGATGAAGTACTGTCTCCTCATGACATGTAATAAACTTTTTTTCTGAGCCAGGTACCTGGGTAGCCCATGCCTAAAATACTAGCTACTCAGGAGGCTGAGATCTGAGGCTCATGATTTGAAGCCAGCCAGGGCAAGAAAAGTCCCTAAGACTTTTATCCTCAAAAGTCCCTAAGACTTTTATCCTCAATCACACACACACACACACACACACACACACACACACACACACACACACATTAAAAAAAAAAACAAAAACGCCAGAAATGGAACTGTAGCTTCAGTGGTAGAGTGCTAGCCTTGAGCAGAAAGCTCAGAGACAGTGCCCAGACCCCTAGTTCAAGCACTTTTTCTGCCTTTCACTTTCTCCTTAATTTGATGCATAAGACGCAAATGACTGAACCTGCCTGACTTTGGTAACTTCGGAAGTTTGAACCCTGGATCTCCCGTTTCACAACCAATGTAATTATTCATAAGTTTATTTTGTGTATATTTTTAAAATATTAATGTAACTGCAAACCTCCAGGAAACTTGCAAGTACAGTCACAAAATGGTGCATTCTGAAACATTTCAGAATACATCTTCAACTGGAAATTAGAACCCCACCTACCCATACTTTAATATTTCCTATATATCAGTGCACTTCTGTATTAGTTGTATACTGGTATTTAGCCATCAAAAATTAGGAAATTACCATGGATAGTTACCATTTTATCTGTAAGCCCCATTCAATGTTTTTTAGTTGTCCCAATAATATACTTGAGAACAAAAAGATCTAGTGCAGAAACACCTATTACATTTGGATTTCATATCTCTTTACCTTTTTTTTTCTTTCAGTGCCTGTCCTGGGCTTGAACTCAGGGACTGAGCACTATCTCTGAGCTCCTTTTGCTCAAGGCTATCACTCTACCACTTGAGCCACAGTGCCACTTCTGGCAGTTTTCTGTGTATGTGGTACTGAGGAATGGAATGCAGGGCTTCATGCATCCTAGGCAAGCACTCTACAACTAAGTCACATTCCCATAACAACCAGTTCTTTTGTAGCATGTCTCTTTTTCCTCCTCCTCCTCCTCCTCTTCCTCCTCTTCTCTTCTTTCTCCTTCTTCCATTTTCTTCTGTCTGCTCTCCCTCCCTTCCCCCTACTACTCTCTTCCCCTCAGTCTCCTCCTTTCATTCTGCCTCCCTCCATTCCTCTATCCCTCTTTCTCTTTCCCCCTCCTCTCCCTTTCCCTTTCTCTCCCCTATCCCTCTCCCTCTTCCTCCTGTCTTGATCTTGAACTCCTGGGCTCAAATGAAGCTCAGTTTCCCCACTAGCTGAGACAGATGTTCCTTAGTTTGAAGGTATCTGCTCTATTTCTTCTTAATTCAATCTAGATATATATTTGCATTAATAATCCACTATTGTATGAAAACCTCAAAATTTAATAGTTTAACAGCTTAAAACAATAAGAAACATTCATTTCACCTGTCTGAAATCCAGATTTAAGCTGGGTGTGGTGGCTCACACCTGTAATCCTAGCTGTCGGGAGGCTGAAATTTGGATTGAGGTTCAAAGCCAGCCCAGGCACTAAAGGAAAAGAAACTCTTATCTCCAATTAACTACTAGAAAACGGAAAGTGTAGCTTATGGCTCAGGGGTAGGGCAATAGCCTTGAGCTGAAGAGCTCAGGGACAGTGCCCAGGCACAGAATTGAAGCCCCATGATTCACCAAAAAAAAAAAAAAAAAAAAAAAAATCCAGGCTTAGCTAAGGCTTTACCCAGTGCCTCCTGAGATGACAGTCAAGGTTTACTTGGCTGTATCCATCTAGGGCTGGAGAATCTTCTTCCAAGATTCATGTTTGCTCGGGCCCAAGATGGCTCAACTGATAGGCATAATGGACCCAACACTCTAAAAGTTAGCACAGGAGGTTGGAGACTTTGAGACAAGCTTAGGCTATGTGTAGTCAAAGTATCTGAGGAGAGAGCACTAGGGGGAGAAAGAGACAGAGAGACAAAGGAAAAGATTGCTCATTTAATTTCCAATTCAGTGCCTACTTGGCAGAATGCTTCAGTTCCTTGCCACTGGAACCTCTCTGTAAGCACCACTTAAGGAGGACTGGGCACTGGTGGCTCATGACTGGAATCTTAGCTACTCAAGAGGCTGAGGTCACTGGGCTTGGTGGCTCATGCCTGTAATCCTATCTACTCAGGAGGCTGAGATCTGAGGATTGCAGTTCAAAGCCCAAGCACTAAAAGTCTGCGAGACTTTTTTTTGGTGGGTCATGGGGCTTGAACTGGGCCTGGGCACTGTCCCTGAGTTCTTCAGCTCAAAGTTATCACCCTAACCTTGCCCTACCCTTAAGCCAAGCCCTACTTCTCATTTTCTAGTGATTAATTGGAGATAAGCTTTGGCTTTGAACCTTGATCCTCAGATCTCAGCCTCCAGAGTACTTAGGATTACAAGCGTGAGCATCGCCCTCCCCCCCCCCCCAGTCTGAGAGATTCATCTCCAATTAACCACCAGAAAACTGAAAGTGTCCCTGTAGCTCAAGGAGTAGGGTGGTAGCCTTGAGCTGAAGAGCTCAGGGACAGCAACCAGGCCCAGAATTCAAGCCCATGACAGACAAAAAAAAAAAGAGACTGAGATCTGAGGCTTGTGGTTCAAAGCCAGCCCTAGCACAAAAATCTGTGCAGCTTTTATCTCCAATTAACAACTAGAAAAATGGAAGTGGCCCCCAGCAAAAGATCTCAGAGGCAGTGATGAGCCCTGTGTTCAAGCCCCATGACCAACAGCCAAGAATCTTCACAGGTCTCTTTGTACCCTGTAATTCTAGCTGCTCAGGAGGCCGAGATCTGAGACTCACAGTTTGTAGCTAGCCTGGGCAGGGAAGTCTATGAGATTTTATCTCCAATTACCACCAAAAACAAAAACAAAAAAGCCAGAAGTAGAGCTGGAGCTTAAATGGTAGAGTCCCAGCCTTGAGCAAAAAACCTAAAGGACGGTACCCAGGTCCATAATCCAAGCTACACACACACACACACACACACACACACGCACAAAGTGCTCCCTATACATTGGTTAATATCCCCAAGAACAAGTAATCTAAGTAAGGTGGGAGTCACATTATTTCTTAAAACGAATCTTTAGAGTTACCTTCCATCATTGGCACAATATTTTCTGGAACTAGAATTCATTTACTGAAGAATTTAAATGAAGTTAGTGTCTCTTATTTATTAAGGGTAGTATCCTCGGGCTAAAAATGTGGCTTAGTGATACAGTGCTTGCCTAGCATGCATGAAACACTAGGTTGATTTCTCAGTACCACATAAACAGATAAGGCTGGAAATGGCACTGTGGCTCAAGTGGTAGGGTACTAACCTTGAGTACAGAGTGGCTCAGGAAGAAAGCTCAGGCCCTGAGTTCAAGACCCAGAATAAGCAAAAAAAAAAAAAAAAGAGTAGTATCCAAAAGCAGAAATTTTAATCTAAACAAACTAAAAGAGTATTCACTATGGTTGATCCAGGACTTTCCCAGTTTGGAAGATGAATCCATTTTCAGCCTTTTGTGCTGACTAAGCTAGCTTTCCCCAGAAGACTATACTTCAATTTGTTTGACAAGTAATATTTATCCCTTCTGTCTTCAGATTTTCATCAAAGTTTGTACAGATTTTTTTCCCTTTAAAGTCTTTATCAGACTTTAGCACTACCATTCCTTCAAGTTGACAATTCTCTTTATCTGGCTGCTATCATTTCTCCAACATTTACATGTCTGCAGCTATTTTACATTTGATCCTCTCTGTCTCCCAGTGGATTTTTTTTTTTTTTTTTTTTTGGTCAGTCCTAGGCTTGAGCTTAGGGCCTAAGCACTGTCCTTGGGCTTTTTCAAGGCTACAGCTCTACCACTTGAGCCATAGCACCGCTTTCGGCTTTTTTCTATGTATTTAGTACTGAGGAATCAAACCCAGGTCTTTGTGCATGCTAGGCAAGCACTCTACCACTAGGCCAAACTCCCAGCCCCTTGTCTCCCAAAATGTCATTTGAGAAAGATGATCAGGATTAGTTGCATTAGAGTATTAAACACTCATGTTTTGTTTATCATTCTTCAGATAGGTAAGAAATGAGCCCTACCTTTAAGAAACATTTTATTTTGTATATATATCTAACTATCTATCTGGCTCTGGGACAACAGCGTAGGCCTCTTTAGGTCACAGAAAACCTGTAATTGATTAATTGGCAGAAAACTTGCTTAGAGGCTTGCTTACAGGGTCATGGACAAGACTTAGGGAGATCTACAAGGACTAATGAATCCTTTTGGACTACCAAGATGTGAGGGGGTCAAGGAGAGGGAAAATAATGAATCTTAAGAAGACAGCTATGGGACTTACAATAGCTATGGCCTTCACAGTAGTACAGTAACTGCAGGGAAGCATTTGGATTTGGGGCAGGAAGGGGGGATCCCATAGTGTGGCTTTAACTCAGCCTGGTTTCTGTCCCTGGACTTTTTTGGTCAAGGCTGATGCCACAGCCACGTTGATCCACAGTAGCAGTGGCACAAGTGGTAAAGGCTAGCATTGAGCAAAAGAAGCTCAGGGACAGTGCCCAGGCCCTGAGTTCAAGACTCAAGACTGGGGAGGGGGGAGAGAGGGAGGGAGAAGGAGAAGAAGAGAGGGTCTCACAGACTTTCTGGACTGGCTTTGAACTGCAGTCCTCAGACATCAGTCTCCTAAGTAGGCAGTGTTATAGGTGTGACCCACCAGCACCTAGCTTGGAAAAATTATTTTCCTCACATTCTTTCTTGTGTGCTCTGATTTTCTTTTTTTTTCTTTTTCTTTTTTTGCCAGTCCTGTGCTTGAGCTCAGGGCCTGAGCACTGTCCTTGGACTTTCTCAAGGCTAGATAGAGCTCTACCACTTGAGCCTCAGCACCACTTCTGGCTTTTTTCTATGTATGTGGTACCGAGGAATCGAACCCGGGTCTTCATGCATGCTAGGCAAGCACTTTAACCACTAGGCCAAACTCCCGGTTCCTCTGATTTTCTTTTTTCTTTTCTTTTCATTTATTTTTGGTGTGGGGAGGGAGAGAGGGCAGTCCTAGGGCTTGAACTCAGGGCCTGGGCACTGTCCCTGAGCTTCATTTGCTCAACTAGCACTCTACCACTTAAGCCATAGTGCCACTTCCAACTGTTTCTGTTTATGTAGTACTGGGGAATCAAATCTAGATCTCCATGAATGCTAGACAAACATTCTATCCCTAAGCCACATTCCCAGTCCTATGTGAACACTTCTTTCAATCTCCTATGGGTTACACTGGTGCAAATCTCAGATATAACTTTATCCATAATATATCCATCACTGCAACGTCCAAGGTTATAAAACTCTGTATTGATTTCTTATTCCAAAGCCTTGCAGAGCATGGAGTTTGCTTATTTTATTATATTTTATTCTTGTGAGGAGAAGAAGGAAGGGGGGAAAGGGAGGGGGGGGGAGAAGAAAGAAAGAAAGAGAGGGAGGAAGGAAGAGAAAAGAAGGAAAGAAAGGGGCTGGGAGTTTGGCCTAGTGGTTAAAGTGCTTGCCTAGCATGCACGAAGACCCGGGTTTGATTCCTTGTATACCACATACATAGAAAAAAGCCGGAAGTGGTGCTGAGGCTCAAGTGGTAGAGCTCTAGCCTTGAGAAAGCCCAAGGACAGTGCTTAGGCTCTGAGCTCAAGCCCAGGACTGGCAAAAAAAAAAAAAAAAAAAAAAAAAGAAGGAAAGAAAGGAGAGGAGGAGGAGGAGGGGGAGGGGGGAGGAGGGGGGGAGGAGGAGAAAAAAGAAAGTGAACCAGGTAGAAAACTGAACCTGGTGGGAGGAGGCTGAAGATAGGCTATGGAAGTCAGGGGAGAAAGATTTCTCCTTTGAGCCCAAGTAGGGACCTTCCCTTGACCTTTTCTTTTCTTTTTTGTTTTTTCTTTTATTATTATTTTTTGGTGGGGGGGTGTCATGGGGCTTGATCTCTGCGCCTGAGTGTTGTTCTTGAGTTCTTCAGCTCCAGGCTACCTATCCCTGAAGCCATAGCCCCTCTTCCCATTTTCTAGTGGTTAATTGGAGATAAGAGTCTCACAGCTCTTTAGTACCAAGGCTGGCTTTAAATCAGGATCCTCAGATCTTAGCCTCCTGGAGAAGCTAGGATTACAGGCATGAGCCACTCCCCTTGCCTGTCTCCCTGACTTTTTCTGATCTAAAATATTCTTTTCCCTATCACATCTTACTCCTCAGCTCTTAGGAATTCTTTAGGATGTATCATTTGAAATTTGTAATTATTATTTGCTTACTTGTGTTTCATTTGTCTCTCTACTGGAGCTTGTAAATGCCAAGAAAGCTGAAACCAGGTTTATCTTGTTTGTCATTATCTCCCCAGCAGCTGATAAGTTAAGTGCTCAGTAAATATTTGCTGATGGAAAGGAAAGAAGTGAAAAATATTTGTGTGGGAGAAGCTTTTAGGAGAAATCTTTAAGGCATGCCATGGAGTTTTTGCTATTCCTTTAAGAGACTATAGACTAAAATTGTTCTTCAGTGCTATTTAAAGTCAAATTTGTGTTTTAAACAAAAGAGACTCCATGCTGGCTACTTGAGTGTATTCATTTGGAAAACATTCTTTGAGCTGTAACCTTATTATTCTGTGTGTATGTGACACTTAAATAAAAATTACATTAAAAGGGGGTGATCTAGGAGGGGAGCTCAGAGACAGAGAACGAAGTTGGTAAGTACTAGGTGCTGAATTTCCAACCTCAGCAAAACAACAAGAAGGCAGAGAACTGGGTGTAAGTGGCTCAGGCCTGTAATCCTTGCCACTCTGAAAACTGAGATCTAAGTATTGAGCAAAACCTAAGAATTAATCTAATCCTTGAGTGAAAAAGCCAAGGGACAACACTGAGTTAAAGCCCTGAGTTAAAGCCCTACGAATCAAACACACAAAGAAAGAGAGAAGAGAGAGAAAGGAAGATATAAAGAGATTGTATTACCCTTAACTACGTGTGCTTTGGTAACATTGCTGCCCCATGTTTTGTATCATTCAGATGATGAGATGCTAGCTTACAGTTATTCAAGGATAAAGCGAGAGCCTCTCACAGCATTAGTTATTACTACCCTTATAGGACTAGGAGTTACGGGGGCAGGAGTTGGGACTACCTCTCTGCTTCTGCAACAGAAAACATTTTCTGAGCTCCGAATGCAAATAGATGCCAACCTAGACAAAGTGGAAACCTCAATTAGGTATTTACAAAAAAAAGCACTGAGTCCCTAGCCCAGGAGGCCCTATGAAATAGAAGAGGCCTAGATTTACTTTTTCTCCAGCAAGGTGGGCTATGTAAGGCTTTAGGGGAGGAATGTTGTTTTTATGCGGATTATTCTGGAATAATTACTGAAAATTTAGATGAGATAAGAAAAGGGTTGGAAGAGAGAAAAAGAGAATTAGACTCAAATCAAAGTTGGTTTAATCTTTCCCCCTGGTTGACAACCCTACTATCAGCCTTGGCTGGCCCCCTACTTTTGCTATTAGCCCTGATTGTGGGTCCCTGTATAATCAATAAATTAGTTGCTTTTGTTAAGGATAGGATTAACACTGTTCAGCTTATGGTATTAAGAACACCGTATCAGTCCCTAGGTGACCAGGAGTTGCAAGATTATTCCAGCCTATAGAATTAGATCCAAGATTGGCTCCAAAGTATCATGTGAGAGGGAGGAATGAGAAACGGAAAACTATAGGCTGGCAAGCTTCCCCGCCCCCCCCCAACTTGGCCTAGGTCTGCTTAACCTAGGCCCACCCTGGGGAGCGATCACCCCAAGCCCTATTCTGGAAATTACCCCAAGCTCCTTGATGGGAAGCAAAAGCCACAATGTTATAGATTAACAGTAAACACCCATTCCTGAAACTCGACCCAGACTTGAACCCCAGAGTGATGACCATCCAAGGGCTTGAGGTTAGTCACCTGCACCCAAACCAATCAGAAATATACTCATGGACCAAACTAAATGTCATCCAGTCATGAGCTTATAGATGTAACTTGTTTGTACATGACTATAAAAGCTGTGTAAAACCTTTGTTCGGGGCCTCTCAGCATCACCGACAACGAATGCGCAGAGGACCGAGTTCGAACTCGCAATAAACGACCCCTGCCTCTTGGCTTTGGCCTGGGCCTCTGGTGGTTCGTTCAGGGTCCTAGGAATTCAGGTACAACAGAAAGAAGAAAGAAAATAAAACGAGAAGAGGTTGCCTTAGAATCAGATGGGTAAAACACATATATAGACCAATAGTGGATGTGTTATCAGTGGTTACTGAGTTCTAGATATTCTGAATGTTCCACAGTTTTTGTGTACAATATGTAAGATTAGGACATTGCAACAGATATGGTAAGAACCAAGAAAAATAAGAATATATGTCGGGAACATTCTCCCCCTCCCTGAATTCTTAGTGTAAGAATGTGCCTGCATAGTTCCTTGCCCTAAGGTCACTAAGCAACTCAAGCCTGCTTGTATTGATATGCAAACATCCTACCACCAGACCTCCTACCCTGAGCAGTACCCCAACCCCCTCTTGCCTCTCCTGAAGAGGCATATAAACCCCTGTGTGAAAAATAAAATTCGCAGCTTGATCAGGACGCTTGTCTTGCTGCCTTCTTCGTGTCTCCTGTCCCTTTCATTCCTCCCTCTAGGTTCTTGGCCCTAGTGGACGTCCCGCTGGACGGGACAAATATAGTTAAAAAAAAAAAATGACTCATTACCCAAGCCAAAATATATCTCAAGGGTAGTTTTTGGTTTTGTTTGTTTGATGCTGGTCTTAGAACTTGAACTCAGTGCTTCGCACGGGTCTTAAGCTTTTTGTGCTCAAGGCTAGCACTCTATCACTTTAAGCTACAACTGAATTTACAGCTATTTTGATTGTTAATTGGAGATTAGAATCTCAAGACCTTTCCTCCCAGAGATGATGTTTTGTTCGGTTTTGGTTTTGTTTTTTTCTGCCAGTCCTGGAGCTTAAATTCCAGGCTTGAGCACTGTCCTTTGGCTTTCCCCAAGGCTAGGGCTCTACTGAGCTGCAGCCACCACATCTGGCTTTTCTATGTATGCGGTACTGAGGAATTGAACCCGGTCTTTGTGCATGCTAGGCAAGCACTCTACCACTTAGCCAAACTCCCCGCCCCTGGGATGGCTATGAATTGTGATTTTCAGATCTCAGCCTTGTTAGTAGCTATGATTACAGAAGTGAGTCACTAGTCCCAGACCAGGGTAGTACTTTTTGTTTGCTTGCTTGTTTTTGCTGGTACTGGGGTTTGAACTCAGGACTGCTGAGCTCTTCCTTAGCTCTTTTTTTCCTTAAGGCTGGCCCTCCACCACTTGAGCCATAGCCCCACATACAGCTTTTTGATGGGCAATTGGAGATAAGAGTCTCATAGACTTTTCTGGTTTGGGCTATGATCCTCAGATCTCAGCCTCCTGAGAAACTAGGATCACAAGCAAGAGCCACCAGTCTCAGCTCAATGGAAGGGTTTTTAGAGTGGTTTTAACTTTAGATCCTTTCCCTGTGTCCCCTCCTTAAATAGATTGCCTGAGTTTGGAAAGGTATATTTTGTACGTTTAATCCTCTTTGTCCTTCCCAGTGTTTAGTGGCCATAAAAGGTTACATGGTAGTTACTGGCCTTTGAGAAGCATGTCTAACCTTTATAAGGGAGTGAGCTTCAGGAAGATCTAGAGCCTTCTGGAGTTTTAGAATGAACCCTTGTAGCCCAGGCATTTTCCCATGCCTGCTTCTGCAAACCAAAGGACAAGCTTTGGTAACAGTGGGGACCTGTGTGAACTGGAACAAAATGAGGAGGAAGAATGTGAGTTTGAGAGACTGCCAAGAGCTAGAGACTTGGAGGCGAGGTCGGATTAGTAAGTACTGGCCTGCATATTGATAGTTTATAATAATGGTTCCAATTTTATGCCTAAGTATCTTTCAGAGAGTTTATTGAAAAGCAGACTCAAGAGTCCTATGTGCAGAGGTTCTTTTCAAAAAGATAGGATGGGGTTCAAGAATCTGCATTTTAGCCAGCATCTAAGATAATTTAGATAAAGCTTATCTTCTCATTTTATATCTAAGTCTATAGCGATAGATAGATCCCTGAATTTTATTTTCCCGTAAAATGGTGATAATGAGGATAGACAGTGGGGAGCTACCTCACAAATTTCCTCAGCCTCCACCCACCATGTTAGAGTGTCAGACCAAAACTGGGCAAGCATTCTACTACTGAGCTAGATCCCATACTCCCACCTCTATGTATTATTATAAAGGATATACTTCCCATAGTACTAGGCACATGGTAAAGGGACTTTTTGTTTTGTTTTGTTTTTAATAAACTGATCATATGACAGCAGTGTTGTTTCTTTGAAATCCTTTCTAGCCCTTTCTCCTCTTGGGTCCCCCCCATACTGGTAATATAGTAAAGCAGTACTGAATAGTAATTTGACTTTGGCTTGTAACTTCTCCAAACTCTTTTTTTTTCTTACAAAGTATTCCTGCCCCCATCTCCACGTTATGCCAGGGCAGCCAGGCAGAGAGAAAAGAAAACTGGCCTCCATTGTTTTCTATTAGCATCTGTGTATGCGGAGACTTCTACTGAAGAGCCTTTCTTATTCTCTCTTATGAGCCCCCAGACTACACTAGAGCTAGGGCACATTGATTTTAGATTCTGAATTTGATTTTAGGCTCCAGATCAATGAATGAATAGATATAGTTGTGCCTCATAAGCATATAGCTTTATCATGAATTGCCTTCTTCAGTAAGTTGAGAAATTATTGGAAAACCAGGAAAATTCCTTGGAGGTAACCAGAAGACAGGAATTAAGATGATCACCTCTTTTCTATTTTTTGTTGTTGTTTGTCTTTAGGGCTCAGACCAGTACCATGAGCTAAGAATATTATAGCTGAACTTTTATGAGTGGAGAATGGCCAGAACCCATGTAGAGCCACTCTTCCTTCCCATGGGAGATCTGGAAGTTTATTTGTCAATCTTATTTGTTGTAAACTAAATTGTAGGAAAATTGAAAAATATAGTGCATAGCCATGAAAACCTTAAGGCTGGTTAATCTTTTTAGATTGTAACTAGTGTGATTTTTATTAGCTTATCCCATCTTGATTATAATATGCAGAGTCCTAGAAAAGCTGCTGAAGGCTTCAAGTTATGCTGTGCTCAGGGAATCTACAGACTCCATTATCTGCAGTTGCTGTCTGGAAGAGAGAGAGAAGGTAGAGGAGGCTAGAGTGAGTAATTAGGATTAGGTATGCTGTGACGAGAGAATAGTCTCCAGATTGGATGAAGAAATAATGATGACAATTCCATGGATCTGAAGGTTAGGCCAAATTCCTTAGTCCTGTACCTAAAGATGCTGGGATGCTCAGGATCAGCATGTGCTGAAATTAAAATATTTGGTTAAGGGCCACAAACTCAAAATTGGGCTTTAAAAGAAGAATTGGAGAGGGGCTAAGAATATGGTTTAGTGATAGCATGCTTGCCTAGCATGCATGAAGCCCTGTTTGAATCCTCAGTACCAGAAAGCCAGAAGTGGCCCTATGGCTCAAGTAGTAGAGCCCTACTAGCCTTGAGCACAAAGAAGCTCAGGGATAAGCCCTGAGTTCAAGCCCCAGGACCAACAAAAAGAAAAAGAAGAAGCACAGGTGATAAATCCAGAAGGCCATCGAAAGCACATTTCCTTTCCATTGACATTGGTTTATTGTTTGCTTATGATTATCTAGAGGTCATATTCTTCAAGATTTTCTTTTAAATAAAATGTTTTTTGTTTTAGACGTTTTATAACACTTTTCATTATATAAAGACACATTTTATACATAGGTGTGTCTATATGTATATCGATTATATTTTAGCTTTAAGGAAAGTTGACCTGGGGCTGTGAACTTAGGGCCTTCCCGGCCAGATGAGGGCTTAACAATTGAGCCCCTTCACTAGTCCCTTTACTCCTAGTGTTTATTCCAAATAGGGTCTTGACTTTTTATGCAGCGCTGGCTTCAGATTATTTCATCTTTCAAATCTTCACCTTCAGTGGGGTGGATCACAGGCATACACCACCACTCCTAGCTTCCTGTTCTTCACTTTTTATAGTTCACACACAGTGATATCTCAGATCAGAAGTATATCTACAATGCTTCTGAGAATTGGGAATTTGTAAAGGATGGCTGTAATGGTCTCTGGTTTCCCCCTCTGGACTTTGATTTTCTGCACCAAAGAATGGGGAATAGACATTCTCATCTATTCTGCTACCCTATTCTTAGCTGTGAAATATGAAAGGGCCTCATTTTCTGCTTTGGCATCTGCATAGAAAAGGAAAAATCTTCATCTTCCTTTGGGAACCTCTAAATATTCAACGTAGACTTGAGCCCTTTGTGAAGATTTGAATTTGGGGTACAGGAATATTGAGATTTTGCTGACATTTGACTGATGTTTTTTACCCTCAACCATACTCCCCAGCAAATGAGCCAGCGGCTTATCTCAGATAAATGGGGAGCCTAAAGGTAGCATGTGGACATTTTTTTCCCTAGCCCTTTATGAATATAAATATTTAGTGCATGGTGTTTTGCAGAATTAAATCTTTGAGCTTAGATTAGTTTGGTAATATCATTATGTAGATGCCAGGGATGAGATACCTGTGACTGCTGTGTATCTTCTCATTCAACGATGCCTGTGAAGACTTGATGTACTTTAATTTGCCAGGGCAATCATTAATTGCATATGAAACAGTTGGTGTTTGGCTTTAAGGGAAGCTGATTGGGTCAGTCACCCAGTGTTTGGCTCAATGATCTACAGCTGGCTCTTTGCTCCAGCACTCTTGCTTTCTTTACAAAAGCATTCTCACTCAGTATTTTGGGGACCCCCTGAGGAAGAGACCATGATACATTGGGGGTTTTAATCTGTGTTTTCCTTTGGGCATTATAGCTTTAATTTTAATATTTTGGATAATAAAGAATGATTTTAAATTAAATTTCTGAGTCTGCCATCTGTGATTGTTTGGACTTTTTTCCTCCTGTCTGGCAGTTCTTTGACTTAATTCTTCCTGAACAGGAGCTAATGTGGACTGTGAGGAGGAACATGGGGCAGAATGGCAGGCAGATAAGCCCCCCGGAATGCAGAAAAACAGGAATGCCCTGGAGGCTAGCAGAAAAAGTTTGAAGCCCAGAGTCAAAAAATCACAAAAGTGATGAAAGCTGCATCCAGGCACGGTGGCTCACACCTATAATCAAACTACTCAGGAGGCTGAGATCTGAAGATCAAGGTTCAAAGCCAGCGCGGGCACAAAAGGACCTGAGACTCTTATCTCCAATTAACCCTAGAAAATGGGAAATGGGGCTTTGCTCAAGAGTAAGGTGGTAGCCTTGAGCTGAAAAGCTTAAGGACAGTGCCTAGGCTGAGTTTAAGCCCATGACCCCCCCCCCAAAAAAAGTGATGAAAGCTGAAATTGCAGGTTCCTGTTGTCACCTCTTGATTTGACTTTGAAAAAGTAATTGCCAAGGTTTTACCTCAGTTGCCCATCTGTAAGAGAACTGTTTTTATTGAATTACTTTGTGGGGGGAGGGGCAGCACTAGGATTCGAACTCAAGACACTAGGCTTGCTAGACTCTACAACTTGAGTCACATGTCCAGCACTCTTTGCTCTTCTTATTTTTGAGACAGGGCTTCCCTTTGTGCCCACGCTTTTCTGGACTGTGATTCTTCTGCCACAGCTTGTGTAATAGATACATGCATTCCACATACAGATTTTTCTGTTGAGATGAGGAGTCCCAAGAAATTTTTTTGTCCAGGATGGTCTTGAATCATGATACTCCTGACCTGAGCCTCCCAAGTAGCGAAGATGTACAGACAGAGGACTCCTGTTAGGTTTTAAAAGGTAAGAAGAAGAAAGGGGCATGGGTGGAGGAAGAGAGCATTCAACACCAGCAGTATGGATTTATGGATGGGGGAAGAAAATCTGTGGAGCCTGAATCCTGCCAGTAATCCCAGCTCCACAGGGGGCTCAGATCTGAGGACTGCAGTTGGAAACCAGCTAGGCAGGAAAGCTTGTGAGACTTTTCTCCAATTGACCACCAAAAGGTCTAGAAGTGAACCTGTGGCCCAAGTGGTAGAGCACTAAACTTGAATACAAAAGCTCAGAGATAGCGCCCAGGCCCTGAGACTTCAGCCCCTGTACTGGCACCGGGTGTGTGATTGGGGGAACCTCTGTGGAAGGGAATCTTTAGATAATGTTAGAGACTCACCCTCTCACTTTCAGGCTGGGGTATTTGCAGTGGGTCTGAGTTGCATAGTGTGAGTTGGTACAAAAGTAACTAAGGGTGAGGCATAGATAATGTGTGAAACTAGTTGCAGTTGGAGAAAAGAACATAGTAAAGTGGAGTGTCAGTTCAAAACCCTGTTCTGTTCAAAACCCTGGTCTGTTGCCAGCCAAATGGGTTACAGTTCATCAAGTAGAGAGAGTAAGATGGATGTCTTTGTTAATTAAGGCCCTGGTCTGTAGTGTCAAATCAAGGATACCTGGCTATTTGGACCTAACAGCACCCATGTTATATTTATTTTTCAGTGCTAAGAACCCATGCTGGTCATATATAAAATGTTTTTTTTTTAAAGGACTAGCCCACTGAGATCCCCTTACAATTTACACACAAATTTTCCTCTGAAGACAGCTGCTGAAAGCTAGAGCATTATCATTACCTACTGAAAGCTAAGAGGGGTCTGAGGGCTTCTGTGTGTTGCCAGATCTCAAATGAAATCTGAGAAATCTCTACCTATACACATACTCTTCATGTTGTCAGTGAAACCTGGGGGAAGAACTTTCAACCCTTTCAAGGGAAATGGGGACACATCACCACCACCGCAGACCATGATATTAATGAGTCACACAGACAGCACGACTGAACACACAGACAAATGCTGAGCGAATGCCAGGATAAAATGAAAAAGCACCTGCCAGTAGAGCGGCTGGGATGATGAGTGGGTGAGCGAGGGAAGACAGGAGTATGGGGTTTTCATGGCCATAGCAAGGAACTCTCCTGCCTGTTTAGTGAAGGGAAGCTTCTTATATGGTCAGGTTTTGCATGTGGGGAGAGAATGAGACTTTGAGATGCTGTCCATGCTGAGAAAAAGCCTAGAGACAAGAGACTGTTGTGATGAAGCCTGTAGGCTGAGTGGGTTGAAGGAGCCGGAGCAGGAGAGGGAGACAAAGCACAGGAACAGGAAGATCACCTTAAATGCTTGCTCTCTGGCTCCAAGAATGGAGAACCCAGGGGCCGGGAGTTAGGCCCTAGTGGTAGAGTGTTTGCCTCACATGCACTTAGACCCAAGTTTAATTCCTCCAGTATCACATACATAGAAAAAGCTGGAAATGGTGCTGTGACTCAAGTGGTAGAGTTCTAGCCTTGAGAAAGCCCAAGGACAGTGCTCAGGCCCTGAGTTCAAGCACTAGGACTGCAGAACTGGGGGAAAAATTAAAAAAAAAAAAAAAAAGAATGGGACACCCAAAGCCTGGTACTTGTAAGTCATGCCTGTAGCTCTAGCTACTTTGGAGGCTGAGATCTGAGGATCCAAGTTGGAAACCAGCCCAGGCAAACAAATCCAAGAGACTGTTTTGTTTTATTTTATTTTATTTTATTTCCAGACCTGGGGACTGAACTCAGGGCCTGAGCATTATCCTTAGGCTTTTCTCAAGGCTAGCACTCAACCACTTGAGCCACAACACTGCTTCCAGCTTTTCTATGCATGTGGTACTGGGAATCAGACTTGGGTCTTCATGCATGATGGACAAGCACTCTACCACTAGGACAAACTCCCGGCCCCTAATCCAAGAGACTCTTATCTCAAATTAACCAGCAAAAAGCTGAAAGCAGAAGCATAATTCAAATGGCAAAGTACCACCCTTGAGCAAAAAGCTAAGCAAGAACATGAGACCCTGAATTCAAGACTTCAAGCCCCCTGGGCTGTAAATGTGGCTTAGTAGTAGAATGCTTGCCTAACATGCATTAAGCCTTGGGTTTGATTCCTCAGTGCCACATACACAGAAAAAGCAGAAAGTGATGCTGTGGCTCAAGTAGTATAGTGCTAGCTTTGAGCAAAAGAAGCTCAAGGAGTTCAAGTCCCAGAACTAGAAAAAAAGCCCCAGTACTGGTTCATGTGCGCACCTCATGCACGCGTGTGCACACAGACACAGACAGACAGACAGACAGACACACACACACACACACACACACACACACACACGTAAGAGGCATACAAGAAATGCTGGAAACTGCTAGAGCCTCCAGTGATATATAAGTAGGATTTTTTGTTCTGTTTTCCAAAACAGCACACACTGGCCTTGAACTCATGACTCTCCTACCTCAGTCTTCTTAGTGCCAGGGACGTAGGTATATGCCATCATGCCCTGTCTAGTAGATGACTTTGTCAGTATCAAAACAACTTCCTTTATCTCTACTGATTTCTCCATTGTTCCATATATACAGCAAAATTCTGCTTTTATCAAATGGGGATACAGCTACCTCTGTACACACAGAAAACTCAAATTGATTGCCCCACAGGTTGGAGGGCAAAAGTTCATGACATGACCTTGAAGACTTGAGAGTCAGTGTCTTATGTCTTTGAGTAAGATGGAAACTCAGGTAAATAAATATTTTTCCCTTTATTTTTGACAATATGGAGCTTGAACTCAGGGCTTGGATGAGGTCTCTGAGCTCTTTTGCTCAAGGTTAGCACTCAACAGCTTGGAGCCACAGTTCTACTTCCAGTTTTCTGGTGGCTAATTGGAGATAAGAATCTCAGGGAATGGGGCCGGGAGTTTGGCCTAGTGGTTAAAGTGCTTGACTAGCATGCATGAAGACCCGGGTTCGATTCCTCGGTACCACATACATAGAAAAAAGCCGGAAGTGGTGCTGAGGCTCAAGTGGTAGAGCTCTAGCTTTGAGAAAGTCCAAGGACAGTGCTCAGGCCCTGAGCTCAAGCCCAGGACTGGCAAAAAAAAAAAAAAAAAAAAAAGAATCTCAGGGACTTTCCTGCCTGGGCTGGCTTTGAACTGTGATCCTCAGATCTTAACCATCTTAACCTCTTGAGTAGCTAGGATTACAGTCATGAGCTACCACCAACACCTGGCTTATTTATTATATTTTTAAGACCTCATATGACTATCCTTTGTCCCACATGATTCCTAAACTGAGATAAACTTGGAATCTCAACCTCTCTCACCCTCTTTTCTTTTTTCTATTTTTCTTTCTTAAACATATGATATATACGCACAATACACACAGAGTCTATTTCACTTCCTTGTCCTTTCTAAAAATCCTTCCTTCCCCTAAATAGATACAACCTTGGTAACAATCCCCCACCGCCCCCACAGAAAATAACCCCAACAAGTGCCTAGGAAAAAAGCCTTTAAGACTCATGAATATTTAGCTCATCCTCATGTAAAATATATGACTTTGTATAAGGATCAGGCGAACGAGGTGCATGATTTTTTTCTGATTTATGGGCCTGGAGACGGATTATTCATAGCAGAGCAGCTGTGTGGAAAGATTCATCCGCTGCAAAATGTGATTGTACATCAGGCAGTGTGTGGGAACGGAGCTATGACTAATGGCTGCTTTACATATAAATGAGAAGGTTTGTGCTAGGAACTGTAAAAAAATACAATCACTCACTGACGGGCAGGCTCCTTATCTGGGTGCAAAAGAGGGACCACAGGAAAAGGTAGATACCCGAATGCTTCCCCCTCTACTCAAAAAGACTAAGCCAAGTGATGGGGGAGAGACATAATGCAGGAGAAAGGACGAGGAAGCTGGGGAAAACAGCCTCCTTCTCTAATCAGTCTGTGTTTGACTCCATCTTCCAGGCCCTACTGTGACCTCTGAAAGCTTGTCCTGGCAGATGTGCAGCCCAACAGAAGTAATTGAATTGTCCACATATCCAAGGACAATGACCACGTCCCAGACTCTTCTGAGCTTGGCTTTGGGCTGCTGAGGGTTTGAGGTCCATTTCAGAACTGAGCATTGCATGCAGTGAAAAATCAAAACTATGCAAATGTGAGACTTCCCTCTGCTACTCCTCATCTCTTTCTCTCGTCCCCCCCTCCCACCATCATCTCTCTCCTCTCTTGTAGCTGAGACAGGCTGTCTAGACATTGCAGATGTGGACAGATGTTGGGTCTGTAATTTATAACAACGGCCTCCAGAAGGCAATTCCAATTTGTTTCGGTAAGGCTTTGAGTTACAGGCAGAAAAAATATCCTGTAAATACCGTTGACTTACATGGTAACTACACCAAGGCTTTACTTAGTGAACAATCACTAACTACAGCATAATTACACATCCCTGCAGATTACCAGAGGATTTAGTGTCACTGAGCAGACAATGACCACCAAACAAGAGTTTCTAGCTTTGGGAGGGCCTGGAGAATAAGGGAGTTGACTCACTTGTTATAGGAGTTTATGCCTATTTCTTCAAATCATTAACTAATCTTCATTTTGAGGGCCTTTCCAGTTTTATTTACACCCTATATAATCCCTAGCCAATATACAAAACTCTAAGCAGGTTAGAAACTTAGGATTGTTTCATCCTGCCACAGTTTTAAAACATGCAATATCTATGAGTACTCACAAAACTTCCAGACAATCTAGGAGGCCAGGCAATTATCTTTACCATTGTCATAAGGGGTCACACACTCAGCAGCCAGGACTGAGTGGCACTGAGCCATCCTCACTTTCTCCTGATGATCAATAACTCAACAGCTGTCTAAGCTAGCAATGAAGCTGACAGCCCACCCAAGAGCAAGCTAATCCTTGGAATGACTCTGTTTGGATCCGGTCATTATAAATGGGAAATAGAAAGGTAGATGAATTTCTAGAATACTTGTGCTAGAACTCCTGGTTGCTTCTTACTATCTGGGAGTAATGTGAATAAAAGGAACACAGGCAGCTGAAATTAAGACCACTAGTACACAGAGAAGAGAAATGATCTGAACTTCACTAGCAGAAGCCATATTTGCACTGGGGTTCTACAATCGCTGAGAATTCTGACCAGCTGATCCTCTTGGGATTAGGGGATCAGAGCTGCCTGGCAGCTGGGAGCTCAGCTTCCTTGGATATAAAAGGTTGCAGCTGAAATAGCCATCAAAGTATCATTTATGTCAATTCAGGCCTAAGGAAAATGGAAAGTATGTGGGGTAGAGATAGGTAGAAAAATTTGGAAATCAAATAAACGCACTGGCAAGGTTACATACTCATTTTTAATATATATCACCAACTTCTTCTAGTTAATTTGTTCTGTATAATCTTCCCTTCCTACCAGTCCAAAGATGATGAGGCAAAGCATAGGTTTGGGTTTACCCAAACCTAGGGAAAATGCTTCATACCCCTTTAAGGACAGATACTGTCTGGAGAATTCTTGATTCTTAGTGACTGTTGACCATCTTCTCTATCATTTCTCTCTCCCCTGATCATTGACTGAATCCTTTGTATCTGTTCAGCTTGACTGATATCTTGCTTCACCTGAAGAAGTAGATCTACTTCAGAATGTCAGCAGAGCCACAGAACTGATCACTAGCTGGAAGGGCTGAGCTTTTGGGCCAAAGGAAATGTCTTAGGATCATGACCAAAACTGTATTTCTCTGGTGATCATTAGCCACTGGATCTGGCCTCAGTCCACCATAAGAGAAAAGATGCCTGTTGAAAAGGATGGTAGAGGGGCCGGGAGTTTGGCCTAGTGGTAGAGTGCTTGCCTAGCATGCACGAAGACCTGGGTTCGATTCCTCGGTACCACATACATAGCAAAAAGCCAGAAGTGGTGCTGTGGCTCAAGTGGTAGAGTTCTAGCCTTGAGAAAAATCCAGGGACAGTGCTCAGGCCCTGAGCCCAAGCTCAGGACTGGCAAAAAAAAAAAAAAAAGGATGGTAGAAAGTAATTTGTGTCTTTGAAGTTTAAGAGTTTGCATACAATGTCTAAAGAGACTTGAGACTTAGTTTAGGAAGACTTGAAAAATATATATGAGGGAGTGCTGCCTTCCAGGAATGATTGAGATTTTTGTCCTACTGAGAAGTATGGATAATGATGGCCAGGAGTCCTCTAACCCCAGAGATCCTTCACAGTACTCCAAGCCTCATGCAGCTCCCTAGCAAGAGTAGATGTTCTTGTATTTCCAAGGAGAGCTGCTGATAGAAGGTGGACCACACTTCAGTCAGGGAGGACAAATGATGTATAATAATGTTAATAGGAAACAAGACTTGAGAAATTACTTCCAGCCAAAATTATCTTTTTGATGATCTATCCATGGGTTAGCTCTTTGATAAAGCAACTATTGCCCCAGCTGGCCATGTTGGCACATGGTTATAATTTTAGCATTCAGGAGGCTCAGGTAGGAGGATGGCAGTTCCAAGCTAGTCTGCTCTCTGATCTGCATAGTTAGATCCTGTATTGGAAAAAAAAAAAAAGGAAGGAAGGAAGGAATTCTTATGGGTATTTCCCAGAGGGCTTAAGATCAGGTATTTTCTAGCTTCAGTCTTCCAGTCTTGTTCAAGCCTGGTATCTGAAGTGTCACAAATATCTGTGGGAGAGCCATAAGTATACAGACAAGGTCTGGATCATAGGACACACATATTTAGTGCTCAAAGCAGTTTTATTTATGTATTTTTGTAAGTCATGGGGCTTGAACTCTGAGTCTGGGTGCTGTCCCTTGAGCTCTTCAGCTCAAGGCTAGTGCACTACCACTTTGTGCCACAGTGCCACTCCAGTCTTCTGATGATTAACTGGAGAGATAGGAGCCTTACAGATGTTCTTGCTCAGGCTGATTTTGATTCATGTTCTTCAGATCTCAGCTCCTGTGTAGCCAGGATAATAGGCATGAGCCACCAGTGCCTGGCCCAAGGCAGGTATTTTTCTACTACTGATTCTAAGGGCTTGCAAAAAAATTGCTTGGAATAGAATAGAAAGATAAAAAACTTGGGCTGTGTCCCAGTGGCTCATGCACCTGTATTCCTAGTACTTAGAAGGCTGAGATCTGAAGATCGTAGTTCAAAGCCAGCCTAGGCAGAAAAGTCCCTGTGAGATTCTTATCTCCAATAAACTACACCTAAAAGCCAGAAGTAGAAATGAGGCTTAAGTGGTACAAAGAGGCTCAGGGACAGTGCCCAGGCCCTCAATTCAATCCCCAGGACGGGAGGAAAAAAATTAAGAAGATGAAGAACTTGGGTGCCAGGAACTCTAGATTTGAGTCCTGAGCTTCCTAGGTATTAGATTCTTACTCATTTGTTTATTCAACAAATATTTGTGAGCATCTATTGTGCTCTCTCTCTCTCGTATGTATACACATGTGTGCATGCTGGTATTAGGGCTTGAACTCAGGGCCTTGTGGCTTTTTGCTCAAGGATAGAGCTCTACCACTTGAGCCACAGTTCCACTTTCTGATTTTTGGAGATTGAATTGGAGATTACAGTCTCTCAGATTTGTTTATTCAGGCTCATTTTGAACTCGTATCCTCAGATGTCAACCTCCTTAGTAGCTAGGATTACAGGTATGAGCCACCAGCACCTGGTCCTGTACTCTCTTTTGAACAAGTTATTTAAACTCAGGTAGCCAACTTCATTCTGCCTTTCTAAGAAAAGATAATATATCTGTCTGTGATAGTTGTAAGAGTTATGTGAGAGGGCTGGGAATGTGACATAGTGGTAGAGAGCTCGCCTAACATGAAGGAAGCCCTGGGTTCAATTCTTTGGTACCACATAAGTTACACAGAAAAGGCCAGAAGTGGTGCTATGGCTTGAGAAAGCCCAAGGACAATGCCCAGGCTCTGAGTTCAAGCCTCAGGACTGGAAGAAAAAAAAAGAATTATGCAAGATAAGTGCTTGTACACAGTCAGCATTTAATAAATTAATAAATAAATGTTTGATAGCTGGGCACTGGTGGCTCACACCTATAATCCTAGATACTCAAGAGGCTGAGATTTCAGGATTATGGTTCAAAGCCAGCCAGGGCAGAAAGGTTCTTATCTCCAATTTACTTCCCAAAAACTAAAAATGGAGCTGTGGCTCAAAGTTGTAGAATCCTTTAGCAAAAGAGCTCAGGGACAGAACCCAGAGTTCAAGCACCAAGACTGACAACAAAAATAAAACAAGTGTTTCTAATTATTACTTTCTAACATTGTTAGTATTCCCCCTTCCAAAAGTGCGAATCTGCACCTGGGAGAAGTTTGTATGATTCCAGGGAAGGAACTATGTCTAGGTGTCTCTTCTCTGGAGTAAGGTGGCACAGGACAGGCTTGGCACCATGGTTGTCTTTGTTAATTTCTCCCCAAATTAAAAGCTCTTCATGGGCTTGGACTATATCTTTCTGTTGAGGATGGTGGCCACAGTACCTTTGGCAATGCCTGAAAGACATTCTCCAGATGTTTACAAAAGGAAGGAAGGAAGGAACCAAGCTTCTAGCACTGTTGTGATTGTGCAAAAATTATGCAGTCTGTTTTGGAAGCAGAAATGGAGTGGTATGGATGCTACTGACAAAGTGACTCTTTCTAGGACAGGAATTTTTTTTTTGCCAGTCCTGGGGCTTGAACTCAGAGCCTGAGCACCATCCTTGGGCTTTTCCTCAAGGCTAGCACTCTACCATTTGAACCACAGCACCACTTGCGGCTTTTTTCAGTGTATGCGGTACCGAGGAATCGAACCCAGAGCATCCTGCATGCGAGGCTAGCACTGTACCACAGGCCAAACTCCTGACCCAAGGACAGGAATTTTGTATGCACAATCCCAGTAACTCCTTCCGGCATGTTCCATTCAGAAAACAGGAGAAGGCCAATATGGTGGGAGAGTGGTTTGTTTGGGTCCTTGGAGAGGTAGGTTTTTGACTTTAGCCCAAAGACAGGCAACATCACAGCAGAGCTTTAAGCTGGGACATGTAATGGTGACATGATCACAACATAGGCTGAGTTAAGGAGACAAGAAACACATAGGGAGACCAGTTAGGAAGGTGGCTGTGACCTTGGATGGGGATAGGAGTAGGGACAAACATATTCTAGAGAGATCTGAACAAGCTCTCTGATGGTTTGGGGCTCACACATGCAGGGAAGGGTAAAGGAGGAGCCACAGCTATCACCTCAATTTGTTAAACTTGCTCCAAGCATCTGTCTGCTCTTTGGTGACTTTTATGAGAGGGGCTATCTTCTCATTCACTAGCTTGTTCGATGTGATAGCCTTCAGAGATGGCTTTCCATTTCTAGGAGCCTTGGAGAACCTGGTAGTTCATTTCCTCCCCTCGCCATCCCCACCCCAGCAATCCTTTGCCATTTAGGTACACATATTCATGTCTCCAGTTCAGTCAAATCCAAGCACACATACTCTCTGCCTCCGGCTCTTCAGACATACACTTACTTCCAAGACACTCCCCAGACCTTTCCATCCTGATCTGATTTATCCTCACCTGCCCAGAGCCTGGACTTCCTTCTCTCCCCCTCTCCTCCCATCCCCCTGCCCCAGCCCCTGCCTCCACTTCACCCTATTAAGAAACCACCCCACAGAAGCCCCTGCCCCTGGCGGCTGCTCCCTGAGCCCCGCCTGTTCTCCCTCCTCCTGTTCCTCTCCCTGACAGATGCCTCAGAGCCCCGGGCCGCAGTTAAGGTGACGAGATGCAGCAATTCTTTATGAACATTTCATTCCTGCTCGCTACACGACGTAAATTAGATGGTGTGTTACATTCGGGCAATAAGAGAGATATGTCACCACGACGCTGGCCCATTGGATGGAGAGGGTAATCCTGCCGTGAATTTCATTACTGCTTTTATATAGACAGAATTAGCTCGGTGACAGCGAGCCTGATTGTCTTTCACTAGGGGTTTGGCGAAGAGCTGAAAGGATTTCACCCTGATGTGCACACTACTGAGTGACCCCGCTCACCAGCGGCTCCGATGATTGCTTTGCACCTTGCAGAAGCCCACAATTGGCTCAGCCTCTCCCTGCCTCGCCTCCCTCCCATCCTCACCCCTCCCAGACTGGCTTTCTCTTGAAGAAAAAAAAAATCACTCCTAATGGAGGAGTCACAAGGTCATAAAGGGAATGTGCATGTAGGGAGGGGCAAGGTGGCAAAGCCTAAAACAAAACCCAAAACAATCCCTTTCTGTGCAAGCTTTCCTAGCTGGATACTGTCCTCACTCACTCTTGCCCTCCAGGAATGGGTAAGAAAGGCCATGTCCAGCAAGGGGTTAGCAGCTCATGCTTGTAATCCTAGCTACTCAAAAGGCTGAGAGCTAAGGATTAAAGCCAGCCTGGGCAGGCAAATCTGGAAGACTTTTTTTTTTTTTGTCAGTTGTGGGGCTTGAACTCAGGGCCCAGACACTGTCTCTGAGCTTTTTTGCTCAAAGATAGCAGTGCTCTATCACTTTAAGCCACAGCACTCCTTCCAGTTTTCTGGTGGTTAACTGGAGATGAGTCTCAAGGACTTCCTGCTAGCTTTGAACCACAATCCTCAGATCTTAGCTTCCTGAGTAGCTACAATTACAGGTGAGAGCCACCAGCACCGAGCTAGAGGCCTCATCTCCAATTACCCATCAAAAAGTTAGAAATGAAGTGGTAGTTCAAGTGGTAGAGTGTCATCCTTTAGCAAAAAAGCTAAGGGACAATGCCCAGGCCCTGAGTTCAAGCCCTAGTACTAACACACACAAAAAAGACCATGATCTGGGCCTGGAGTTTGGCCTGGTGATAGAGTGCTTGCCTAGCACGCACCAAGACCCAGGTTCGATTTCTCCGTACCACATACACAAAAAAAAATCAGAAGTGGAGCTGTGACTCAAGTGGAAGAGTCCTAGCCTTGAGAAAGCCCAAGGTCAGTACGCAGGCCCTGAGTTCAAGCCCCCGGGACTAGCAAAAAAAAAAAAAATGGCTGTCATATTCAGCCTGTGGGGTCCAGAAATTTCAGTCTAAAGGCAAAACGTCCCTTAGCTGTGTTTCTCCCACACATCTGATCCCATCATGCCCCCCATACAAACAGAACTATTTACTCCCTCATGTTTAATGGGTCCTAGATGTCCAATCCTCATAGCCTGCAAACAAGCACAGATCAGCGGATTCCTTCCCCACAGTCTATTTTTGTGGGTATGGGGAGTGTGTGTGTGTGTGTTTGAGGGGGGAGTAGCTGATCCAGAGACAGCCAAGCGCCTCCCTGTTTCTTAGGCTCTGTTGCCATCTTCTCCATTCCCTGTCTGTTCCCTTGGCCTCTGCTAAATCCTCAATAATAATGGTCTTCTGCTAGACTTCCCTGAGTCAGCTGGCTGCTCCTGGGGCTAGCCAGTCAGGTTGAACATTGCTAACCCCTGCTCACCACTCTGGCCCTTCCCATCAGCTCCCAGTGGTCCTCTCACAGCTTTAATTCCTTGGAGACTCAGGGCATCCAGTACACAGCATAATCTCCACAAAGCCCCTTCTTTTCTGGTCCATCTGACATATCTGTCAGGAAAGCTTCTCTCCATGGCCCACAACAGCCAGTGCAGTAGCCTCTGTGCTGGGAGGGATTAAGGTCACAATCTCTATTTTCTGCATGGGGTGGGGACTTCTGGATTGCCTTGGAAGTCTGGCACAGGGTCTCTCTATCCTGTGTCTCCAGCCAACTTGAGCTTCCACTCTCAATCTTCCAGGCTCTTCAACTCCAATTGCCTAAGCTCAAGCATTTCCCTCAGTAAATGGCTCCTGCCATGAATAAAACACTGGAGTCTTACAGGATAGCCCTTCTCCATACTTCAAATTCACTCTCCGCTGGCTGTATGATCAATTAGGCCCTCTTCTCTCTCTAAACTTGTTTCCTCACCTCCAAAATGAGAGTGCTAAGTGCAAGGTAGGTGCCACCAGGCAATGCCTGTAGTACTGGAAGATGTTTACTCTGCCTGCTGCCCTTATCAATCAGCCTGTTTTGGATTACTGCTAATGGTAGCTGCTCTGCCAATTGTCGCTTCCCTTTCCTAGAGCAGTCTGAATCTATAACTGGCACCATGGGCACACAATGCCCACTCACCCTCTTTTAGTCTATGACAATTTTCTGGGGGGTCATTCCTGCTCTGAATAGTTAAGATTACTGAGTAGCTAGGAGTCACCAGTACCCGGCTTTGTACAAATCTTTCTTTTTCTGTCTTTCATTTTTGCCAGTCTACCACTTCCATTTATGTGGTACTAAGGAATGGAACCCAGGGTTTCACGTATACAAGACAAGCACTCTACAATTAAGCTACATTCCCAGCCCTACACAACATTTTTATGCTTATGGTAGGCCCACCGGTGAGCAGGGCAGGAAATGACCTCAGAGGGATTGGGAAAGATACTGAAAAGGAGGATTCTGTGTAGAAACTACCTGGGAGTGGTCTGACAAAGAACTGGAAACAAGTAAGACCGAGTAGAGAGATGTTGTGCTGTGTGGAAGTTTCCCCAAAAATGCCTTGACTGGCCTCTGGTGGCTCACACCTATAATCCTAGCAACTCAGGAGGTTAAGATCTGGGGATCTTGGGGATCTTGGTTTGAAGCCAGTCTGGACACACAAATCCAATAGACTCTTATCTCCAATTAACCAGCCAAGAAAGTAGTGGCTCAAGTGATAAGAGTACCAGCTTCATGCAAAAAGGCTAGGCAAGAGTCTGAAGCCCTGAGTTCCCATTCCAGCTTGGATTTCTTTTTATTAAGGTTCTATTTTTATTAAATTTTTATTTATGTGGTACTAAGGAATCAGACCCAGGGTCTCATGCGTGCTTGGAAAGCACTCTGCCACTAAGCTACATTCCTAGCCCATTTTCTGACTCTCTTTTCTTTTTATTCAGTCATAGGGCTTGAACTCAAGACCTGGGTGCTGCCCCTGAGCTTTCTGCTCAAGACTAGTGCTCTACCACTTTGAGCTACATTTCCACTTCCAGTTTTCTGATGGCTAATTGCAGTTGAGAGTCTCACAGACTTTTTCTGTTTGGGCTGGCTTTGAAATGCAATCCTCAGGTCTCAGCCTCCTGAGTAGTTAGGACTATAAGTGTGAGTCACCAGCGCCTGGCAAAGCATATACTTTCTTACCATGAATCACAACTTCCATCCTTCCTGGAAGGGCAGAGAAAAGTCCCCAGGCAGGTTTGAAGGAGGGATACTCCTCTGCTTGGAGCCCAAACCTTGAAGCCTTCTTTACAGATTCCCTACATAAAAGAATCTAAGCTACCTAATCTCCTAAAGCAATAGAGGATAGCATGGCCAGTGGTCTGAAATACTATTCCTCTTAAATGTGTTTACATTGTCTTACTCCTAGGCCCACAGTCTCACTGACATTTTGGAATGGCATGGCAGGTGGAAGCATTCCCAGGTGAGTGAGATCTCTAACTCAGTGCTTGTTCTTGGGCTCTGACCCCGAACTGTACTCCTCAGAAGGGAAAATGTCTCACCTCTCTTCCTCTGGAGCTTTCTTTTCCAGTCTGTAGGCACAGCACTGAAGCCTGAGAGATAGGGGGAGATGGAGTTTCTCACCCTACCCCCATCTTCACTGATGTCATAGCCCTTACTTCCTGACACTAATTGGTTGCCTTGGAAACAAGTTCCTCAAAGTGCATGCTGACTTGATGTAGTAGGAGGCAGAGACCTTAGGAATCAGCCTTCCACAAAGAAACTGCAGAGCCCCTCAGAATCAAGTATGCTGCCACAGCCTCCTTCGTTTGCTGATATGCATACCTGGCATGCAAAGAGCCAGGTTTACCAGCTCAGGAAAATGCTTCAGGAACGGGCCACTTAGGTATCTCAGCTTACATATAGCCAAGAATATATAAAGGCAATTCTAATTCACCATGCCTACCATTTCTTACTTTATTTGGGAATCTTTCTGGTCTTTGAGTAGGGGAGATCTTGCTGCCACAGTCCAAAGAAAAAAGAAGCCGGGCACTGGAGGCTCACACTTATGATCCTAGCTACCCAGGAGGCTGAGATATGAGAATCAGGGTTCAAAGCCAGCCTAGGCAGGAAAGTGCATGAGACCCTTATCTCCAATTAACTGCCAGAAAGCTGGAAGTGGAGCTGTAACTCAAGTGGCAGAGCACTAGCCTCGAGCAGAAAAGCTCAGGGACAGTGCCTAGGCTCGGAGTTCAAGTCCTATGACTGTCAAAAAGAAGAGAGAAAGAAAGAGGGGGAGGAAGGAGGAGGGAGGGAAGCAGGAAGGAAAGAAGAAAGGAAGGAAGGAAGGAAGGAAGGAAGGGAGGAAGGAAGGGAGGAAAGAAGGGGAGGAAGGGAGGAAGGAGGAACGGAGGAGGGAAGGAATAAAGAACAATTAGCTAGTTATCCTGGACCAAGCATGTAACAGATGTAATCTGGCCTGTCTTCCAGGGCCAGATCAGAAGTCATCTCTTCAGGAAACTGTCCATAAGTAGCTAATCTCCCTGGAGCTGACAGGGCCTTATACTTACAGAGCATACAGTGTGCATTTATGCGTGTGTGTGTGTGTGTGTGTGTGTGTGTGTGTGTGTGTGTGTATGTGTACTAGTGCTTGAACTCAGGACCTCGGCACTGTCCCTTAGCTTTTACCCTCAAAGCTGGCATTCTACTACTTGAGTCACATTTTCACTTTCAGCTTTTTCTTGATTAACTGGAGATAAGAGTCTCATGGATGTTGATGCCTTGTCTGGCTTTGAATAGTTATTCTCAGATTTCAGCCTCCTGGGCAGCGAGGATTACAGATGTTATCCAATGCGTATCTCATAACTTGTCCTGTACTGATATTTTCTATTTACTAAATATCTCTTTTCATTCTGGTTCCCAAATCTGGCTAGTTTTTGTTGCTGTTAGGTGAAATTAAATTTGCTCTTTACTACCCTCTACTCATGGGGTTTAGGAGAACCTTGAACCTATTAATGCCCATCCTTGCTTGATACCAAGATTTTGGCCCCCTTGGGCTTCCATATAATTGCACTGGTTTCTAAATGCAAACTACAGGAAATAGGTCCCAGGATGAGCCTTCCAAGAAGCCTAGAGCCTTTCTCTTCCTCTCAAGGGTGAGGAGCAGAGAATGTTTGGTATTTATAGATGACACTTTCTTTCCTTTTCTTTCATCTTTCTTTACTTTCCTCTTTTCTTCCTTCCTTCCTTCCTTTCTTTTTTGTTTGTTAGTATGGGTAGGGTACTGGAGCTTGAATCCAGGGCCGGGGTGCTCTCCTTTAGCTTTTCTGCTCAAGGCTAGCTCTCTACCACTTGAGCCACAGTTCCATTTCCCAGCCTTTTCCTAATTAATTGGAGATAAGAGTCTCACAGACTTTTCTGCTGACACCAAACTTGAGATCTTCAGCTCTCAACTTCCTGAGTAGCTAGGATTGCAGATGTGAGCCATAGGTACCTGCTCTTGCACATTTTTTGGTGAGAAGCAGTATCTGTGACTTCTCCTAGATTGGCCAGTGAAGGGTGCAAGCATGTGTATGGTTCCACTTATGAGGGTGAGTGAGCATGTGTTCAGGAACTTAGGGGTATGTCTCTATGTGTGTTTTTTTCCAAATGCTTGGCTTTTTTCAAAATGGCTTAGAGCACTACTGTCATTTATGGGGTTTAAAATGTCAGAACAGGGCCCGAGGGGAGGCAGGGGAGATTAAACCGCAAACAGTGAAGGTTATAGATGACGTTTCTGATAAGCTGACAGGCAGACTCAAATGATACTGCACTTTAGCAGTCATTTAAACACACACATGCTCACACACACATATGCACATATACCAGTTCATCTTTTCATATTTTAATGACATATTCAGAAAGCTAAAACCATAAAGCCCATGTCTACCATGGCTAGAAAACCACAGGTCTGCTTTTGGAATACATCCAGCAATGCTGTGGGTGTGAGTGTGTATGAATGTGTGTATGAGTGTGTGTGTGTATGTATTCAAGTGCACCTACCTAAGGCATATTTGTTCCTTTTCTCTTTTCTTTTAGTGTGTGTATTTCACCCCTTTTCTACCAGACTACCTAATTGTATAAAACAAAACATATAACATCCTTTAGGGACTGGAGCCTAACATTTTTGTATAAGGCAGCAGGCAGATTTGAGATGTACAAATATAAGGAATCGAGGCTCAACAAGGCTGGGGGTTTCAAGACCACCCAACTCAAAATCAAATACTGGTCCTTGTGCAACTATACATTAAAATCTAGGGAGGGCTGGGAGTTTGGCCTAGTGGTAGAGTGCTTGCCTAGCATGCATAAAGACCCAGGTTCGATTCTCAGTACTACATACACAGAAAAAGCTGGAAGTGGTGCTGTGGCTCAAGTAGTAGAGCACTAGCCTTGAGGAAAACCCAAGGACAGTGCTCAGATCGTGGGTTCATGCCCAGGACAGGCAAAAAAAATTATCTAGGGAGGAGTTGAAGGCATGGTAGAGTGCCAACCAATGAGCAAAAGCATCAGATACTGAGTTTGAGTTCCAATCTTAAACCAGAAAAGAATCATCTAAGGCCAGATGTGGTGGCTCACGCCTGTAATCCTAGCTACTCAGGAGACTGAGATCTGAGGATCAAGGTTCAGAGCCAACCTGGGCACAAAAGGACCCGAGGCTCTTATCTCCAATTAACCTCTAGAAAATGGGAAGTGGGGCTTGGCTCAAGGGTAGGCTGGTATCCTTGCGCTAAAGAGCTCAGTGACAATGCCCAGGTCCAGGGGTAGGATGCTAGCCTTGAGCTGAAGAGGTCAGGGACAGCGCCCAAGTTCAAGCCCCATGACCCACAAAAAATTTAAAAAAAAGAATCATCTAAGGAGGGGCCGGGAGTTTGGCCTAGTGGTTAAAGTGCTTGCCTAGCATGCATGAAGACCCGGGTTCGATTCCTCGGTACCACATACATAGAAAAAAGCTGGAAGTGGTGCTGAGGCTCAAGTGGTAGAGCTCTAGCCTTGAGAAAGTCCAAGGACAGTGCTCAGGCCCTGCGCTCAAGCCCAGGACTGGCAAAAAAACAAAACAAAACAAAACAAAAAAAAAAAAAACTTGGGGCCGGGAGTTTGGCCTAGTGGTTAAAAGTGCTTGCCTAGCATACACGAAGACCCGAAGACCCGGGTTCGATTCCTCGGTACCACATACATAGAAAAAAGCCAGAAGTGGTGCTGAGGCTCAGGTGGTAGAGCTCTGGCCTTGAGAAAGTCCAAGGACAGTGCTCAGGCCCTGAGCTCAAGCCCAGGACTGGCAAAAAAAAAATCATCTAAGGAGATTATTTATCTATTTATTTATTTGTATCAGTCCTGGAACTTGAACTCTGGGCCTGGGCGCTGTCCCCGACTTCTTCAGCTCAAGGCTGCCACCCTACCCCTTGAGCCATAATGCCATTTCTGGTTTTCTGGTAGTTAATTGGAGATAAGAGTCTCACTGACTTTAATGCCCGGGATGGCTTTGAACTGCAATCCTCAGATCTCAGCCTCCTGAGTAGCTAGGATTACAGGTATGAGCCACTGCGCCTGGCAAGTTGGTACTCTTAAATTCTCCCTGCATGCCAAGTACTGATGACTCACATCTAGAATCCTAGCTACTAGGATCAAGGTTTAAAGCCAGTCCATGAAGAAGAGGACTCTTCATAAGGTTCCTACCTCTAACTATCAAAGAGCTAGTAGTGGAGCTGTGGTTTAAGTGGTAGAGTGCCAGCCTTGAGTGAAAAAGCTAAGGTATAGTGCCCAGGCCCTAAGACTGCCAAACAAAACAAAAGAAAACAAAAACACTTCTCTCTTGAATATTATATAACTATTTTCAGCTCTCTATTGGACATCCTCTAAAAGTATAAATATAAAGTTGTTCTAATAGACAAACTCCTAAATATCTTTTTGTTTGTTTGTCAGTTGTGGGGCTTGAACTCAGGGTCTGGGCACTCTGAGCCTCTTTGTGTCAAGGCTAGAACTCTATCACTTGGGCCATAGTGCTACTTCCTGTTTTTGAGCAGTTAATTGGAGATAAGAGTCTCACAGGTACTTTTCTGCCCAGGCTAGCTTTGATCCTCAATCATTGGATCTCGTCTCCTGAGTAGCTAGGATTATAGTCGTGAGCTGGGCTGTGAATAATACCCTTATTGAAATATACCCTCCCCTCCCCCCCAAGTATACATTCCAGTCAGTAGTAAACCACTTACACCTAGTTTTTGAAGATAGTATTCCTACACCACCTCCACCACCCTTCTTCCTCTCCCCTTCCCCATCTGGCTCTCCAAATCTAATGAACCACTTCCTCCTCCTTTGGTACCCCTTCTCCTGAACATTGTAGTTATCCCTAAAATGACTCTCATTTTGCTCTTACTGTCATGCCTAGCTCCCTCCTTGAAGGCATAGACTATTCCTTATTGTTGGAAGCAGCAAGGCGGAGACTAGACTTGAGTCCTGCAGTGTATTTCCCAACAGTCCCGCAATCTTGCTGAAGCACTTGGTTAAGAATTATCAGGCTGCCGGCTGCTGGTGGCACATGCCTATAATCCTGTCTACTCAAGATGCCGAGATCTAAAGGATGGAAATTCGAGGCCAGTTCACACAGAAAAGTTCATTAGACAGAGGCTGGAAATGTGGCTTCGTGGTAGAGTGCCTGCCTACTACACATGAAGCCCTGGGTTTGATTCCTCAGTACCACTTAAACAGAAAAAGCCAGAAGTGGCACTGTGGCTCAAGTGGTAGGGTGCTAGCTTTGAGCAAAAGAAGCTCAGGGACAGTGTCCAGGCTCTGAGTTCAAGTCCCAGGACTGGCAAAAAAAGTTTATTAGGCAAAAAGTAGGGCTAAAGGCATGGCTCAGGTGGTAGAGCCCTAGTGTAACAAGTATAAGGCCCTGAGTTCAAGTCCTGATACCAACATACACAAGTGATTGCCAAGGCAGAAAGGCCAAGTATGAGAGCAGAGACTCATATTAGCCTGTGGTAGGACATTATACCTAGGTCTATCTCAATGAGGCTGGCCGCCTAGTCACCCAACGTCTGTTCCACAATAATAGCAATACTTGAGGCTGGGACTCAGCTGGGTTGAGATAAGAACTTTTCTCACTCTCATGCAAGAGGGAAAATCTTCAAGAAATCTTTGGAGAAAAAAAAGAAAAGTAAAGTAAAAGTAAAAGCAAGCAAACATTTAGAAATATAGAACAGACCAAAGGAAGATTTGGATTCTAATCACCTCTGCTTAAGAAAGGACATCTAAGAACTCAGGGTCTTGCATTCATGCTTGTCTTTTTTTGCTCAAGGTTGGTGCTCTACCACTTGAGCTATACCTCCACTTTCAAATTCTCTGAGTTAATTGGAGATGAGTCCCTCCGGGGGCCAGGAGAGAAGCCTAGTGGTAGAGTACATGCTCAACATACATGAAGCCTTGAGTCCTTAGTACCACATACATGGAAAAAGCCAGAAATGGTGCTATGGCTAAAGTGGTAGAGCACTAACCTTGAGAAAGCCCAAGGACAGTGCCCAGGCCCTGAGTTTAAGCCCCAGAACTGGCAAAAAAAAAAAAAAGTGTCCTTCAGCTTTGTGTGCTCAGGCTAGTTTAGAAAGCCAATCCCCAGATCTCAGCCTCTTGAGTAGCTTACAAGCATGAGTCACTCACTGGCGTCTAGCTCAAGAGTCACCTTCTAAGCTAGACACAGTGGCATTCACTTGTAGTATCAGATACTACAGAGGCTGAGATAAGAAGACAGCTTGAGTTGAGAAGTTCAGGAAGAGATCGGGCCACATAGTGAGATGCCATGTCCAAAGCGCAATCACCTTCTAGACATTGTCACCCCTGCTTAGCAGAGCACATTCAGGAGTTATCTTCTCTCCCAACCCAGGGAAGAGATGGAGCTGAAGCAAGTCCTCATCCTGCAGGAATGAAGGTCAAAGCCACCAATGAACTAGCGCAACAGAAAAATTCATGGGCCTAAACCTTACCCCAGAGAACACCTTACCCCTCCAGAACACCAGGGCAATATTCACCTCTTTTTCAGCTAGATCTATAATCTGATCTTGCTTATATTCCTAGGGTACTGTAAGCCGGGTGCTGGTGCTCACACCTGTAATCCTAGTTACTCAGGAGATTTGAGGATCATGATTCAAAGCCAGCTCGGACAAGAAAGTCTGTAAGACTTATCTGCAACTAACCACCAGAAACCCTGATGTGGTGCTGTGGCTCAAAGTGGTAGAGCACTAGCCTTGAACAAAAAAGCTCAGAGATAGCCAGCACCCAGGCCCTGAGTTCAAGCCCCATGACCAATAAAAAAGAAGAAGGAGAAGGAGGAAGGAAGGAAGGAAGGAAGGAAGGAAGGAAGGAAGGAAGGAAGGAAGGAAGGAAGGGAGAAAGAAATCAGTAGAGTGCCAAGCACAGGAGTAACCTAAATAATCCCCACAATGACTCTCTGAACTGGAGACCATTTAGTATTCCCATTAGAAATGAGAAACTGAATCTCAAAGAGGCTGCGACTACTCTAAATCCACAAAGCTGGCAAGTGCTCAGCTGATCTAACTCCCTAATCCCAAGCCTTTATCCTCTGTGATACCCTGCTTAACTCAAAGAAAGCCATTGTTCAATATTTCCTCATAGTAATAATAGTCTTCAATACTTATTGAACACGTAACAATGTGCCAAGCTCTGTGTTAAGCACTTTATTTTATTCAGTGGGTAGGTACTATTATTGAGTCTTTTCAATGGATGATGGCATTGAGAGGTAGAGAAGTTGAAATGATTCTCCAGGTCTCTAATCTAACAACTGAAACAATTACAGTGGAGGCGTATAGATAAATGAATGACCAAACCAAAACCCCATCTACCAGCATGACTATGAACCTGGGGGAGATCCACAGAAGAAGGAGAAACCTTCTCCAGGAATTGACAAGGTACAGGCTTTTTGTCATCATGTCCTGCCAAAGTCAGTTCTAGCCTGGGCTGTTGTGCCAGACTCTGGACTGAGCTAGACCCAGAAAAGACCCTGAAAGACCCAGTTAGTCTCCCCATCCTTTTCCCAGGCCTCTCTAGAGCACCCTTCCATTAATTCCATTTGCTCATAATACTCTAGCATTTGGAACCTGACTGGGCTTGGGGCCCCAAATATCCAGAAAGTCAGGGCACTCAGGACCTTCCCCTAAGCAGAAATGTTTCCGATCACCCTAGCTGGATCCTTGGGTTCCTGGATTTCCTGCTTTGACATTTGTGATGTAAGTCCTTGCAGAGAGCTGTCCTGTTACCTAAGGGAACAGAGGAGAGGAGAGAGGAAAGAGGAGAGAAGAGAGAGAAAGAGGGGGGCAAAGCCAATTCATATCTCCCCTCCCCTTCCCATTTCCTCACCTTCTCCAGATGCTTAGCAGGCCACCCCCCAACACCCATCCAGCAGACTCTCACCTTCAGGCAAAGGCAGATGATGGCAGAGCTGGGGAGCAGAACTTAAAGGAACCCTGGGGGCACAGCAAATCTCCGCCATTAGTATTTAGGAATGTGAGTCCCAGAGGTTGAGGGAGAGACACAGTAGAAGAGGAAGATGGATATGTTCAGAGTTGCAGAGATAGAGATGGAGACTGTTACCGGGAGGGGTTGAGCAGAGAGATAAGGAGGAGGCAGTGAGGGAGAAAAAAAAAAAGAGGAAGAAAGAGGCAGAGAAAGGGAGGGGGAGGAGGGAGGCAGAAAGAGCCAGTTGCTTTATTCATGGCTGGTGATATTATAGACTGAGTGAAAATCACATTATCGTAATGGGAAAGTTAGAGTTGCTGAGATGATGCCCTGAAGCCTCAGCGCTGATTGGGGTGTGATTGCTATCTGTATTTATATGTAGAAAGCAAAGTTCACTGCCAGTTCAAGATGGTGGAGGCTGCTTTATGCAACATAATTCTTCAGTAGGGAGATGCCCCAAGCAAGCAGAGCAACTGGGCTGGGAGTGAGAATGGGAGCCCAATGGGAGCCCAATGGGAGCAAAAGCCTGAACAGACACCACCCTAACAGGCACTGGAGCCTGGGGTGGAGCAGAACAGAGCTTGAGGATGAAAATGGAAGAAGGCAAACAGAGTAGTCAGGGCTGGTGGCCTAAAGTAGTTAGGCCTGAGTTTAGGGCTTAAGGGATAAACAAGGAGCTGCCCCCACCCCGAGAACCCCCTATTCTCCAGCCTCCTGAGTCTGGCCCTCCCTAAGGAAAAGATGCTGGAGCTATGGCCCCAAAGGTAGGTCTGGGCTGACTTCAGAAGTCCTAACCTTGGCCTTGCACTAGTACCGCATGCCTGTATTTCTAGCTACACATGAAGCCAAGTTCTGAGGATTGTCGTTTATAACCAGCCCAGGCCAGAAAGTCTGTGAGATTCCTACTTCCGGTTAATTAGCCACCAGAAAACTGGGAGTGAGGCTGTGGCTCAAAGTGGTAGAGCACTGTTCTTGAGCAAATAAAGTTTAGGGACAGTGCCCACATTCTAAGTTCAAGCCCTATACCTGACCAGAAAAAAACAAAAAACAGTCCTAAAATAAGTTTTGCTCTTGACCCCATCCCCCTCTACACTGTGGAATTCATCAGTACAAGCAAGGTCTGGGTGTTTTAATTGTTTTCATGACCACTGCTTGATCGTTTTCATTTCCAATTTTAATTTTACAATTGTTTTTCAGGATCCCTGCTAAGCCAGCGACCTGGTTTTCTCAGTGTAGGACTTGGAAGGTGGGGAACTGGTGAAGATTTGCACCTAGACTCCCACTCCCACCCTGACCTCATTCAGGAAGGGAGAAAGGGGCTTCAGGGACAACTTGAGTGATTTAATGAAGCTCCCAGCATCTCTTATTTGGGTATTTTTCTCATCTTAGGAGGATGGAAGCGCTATGTCTGGCTATGACTCCACCCTAGACGTATAAGACTATCTGAATTTGAATTTCCGATAAATGAAATGTGTATGTGTAATTATTTATTTTTATTTTCTACCATCCTGGGGCTTGAACTCTGGGCCTGGACATTGTCCCCGAGCTCCTTTTTACTCAAGGCACATGAGTCAACACCACGTCTGGCTTTTTCTGGTAGTTAATTGGAAGAGTTTCATGGCTATTCCTACCCTAGCTGGCTTCAAACAGCGATCCTCAGGTCTCAGCTTCCTGAGTAGCTAGGATTGTTGAACGTGTGTTGGCCTAATGTATGTTTTGTCTGTAAGGGGTTGGCTTTGAAACTGGATCCTCAACTCTTAGCCTCTTCAGTAATTAGGATTACAAATATGAGCCACCAGCTCCTAACCAAATGTAAATTTTTAGTACAAGTATATCATGCAGGATATATTTATCTTTTTCTACAACTGATCCTTTTTTTTTTTTTTTTTTTTTTTTGCCAGTCCTGGGCTTGAGCTCAGGGCCTGAGCACTGTCCTTGGACTTTCTCAAGGCTAGAGCTCTACCACTTGAGCCTCAGCACCACTTCCGGCTTTTTTCTATATATGTGGTACCGAGGAATCGAACCCGGGCCTTCATGCATGCTAGGCAAGCACTTTAACCACTAGGCCAAACTCCCGGCCCCTACAACCGATTCCTTTATCTGAACTTAAAGTTTAAATAAGCATTTTTTTTTTTTTGTGGGTCATGGGTCATAGGGCTTGAACTCAGACTGGGCGCTGTCCCTGAGCTCTTTATTCAGCTCAAGGCTACCTACCCCTTGGTCTAGGCTTTGTCTCTGAGCTCAAGCCCTACTTCCCGGTTTTTCTAGAGGTTAATTGGAGATAAGAGTCGCAGGTCCTTTTGTGCCTGGGCTGATTTTGAACCTTGATCCTCAGATCTCAGCCTCCTGAGTAGCCAGTATTACAGGCATGAGCCACCATGCTCGGCTTTTAAGTAAACATCTTGTATTTTTGTTTTATTTATTAAATCTAGCAACCCTTCTTATTGATTTTTGCATGAATTTACTGAGGAGAGCAATGCCTCTGATTTAAATTCACCATTTAATAGCTATGTTGCTTTGAAGCAGCTTTTAACCTACTAGAACTTGGGACACTCTGACATAATAATACCTACCTCACTGGATGACTGTAAACATTTAATGAGCTATACTATGTAAAATGCCTCATCTGGGATGGGAGTGTAGTTCAGTGGAAGAATGCTTGCCTAGCATAAATCTAGGTTCCAGCCCACCACTGGGGATTGGGGAATAGGGCAGTCTGTTAACTGGCACAAAATTAAAAAAAAAATTCAATAAATGTTGATTCTTTTATACTCCCTCTAACTCATCCTTTCTTCTTTTCCCATCTCTAGACTTTTGGAAAGTCAAATAAAAGAGCCATATCAAGATTCCTAGCAGCCATTGCCTGTTGGGGTCATACTCGGGACAAATTTGGTCTTCGTATGGAATCCTCCCTGGTGGAGGCCTGACCTTACAAGGTTGGCTGAGAGTTCTGGGAGGCTAATTGAAAGAACAAAACAAATATCAAGAATAGGCCCACTGTATTGCATTTTACTCTATTGTTATCTTTTGGTGGTTTTTGGGGTTGTTTTGCTTGTTTATGTTTTAGGTCAGTCCTGGGGCTTAAACTCTGGGCCTAAACACTGTCCTTGGGCTTTTCTCAAGGCTAGAGCTCTACCTCTTGAGACACAGCACAACTTCCAGCTTTTTCTACGTATGTGGTACTGAGAAATCAAACCCGGGTATTCGTGCATGTTAGGCAAGCACTTTTCCCACTAGGTCAAACTATTTTCTTTTTGTTGTTGTTGTTGTTGTTGTTGTTGTTTGCCAGTCCGGGCCTTGAACTCAGGGCCTGAGCACTGTCCTTGGACTTTCTCAAGGCTAGAGCTCTACCACTTGAGCCACAGCACCACTTCTGGCTTTTTTCTATGTATCTCATACCGAGGAATCGAACCCAGGTCTTTGTGCATGCTAGGCAAGCACTCTACCACTAGGCCAAACTCCTGGCCCTTGTTTTTTGTTTTTGGTTTTGGTTTTTTTTGGCCAGTCCTAGGCTTGAACTCAGGGCCTGAGCACTGTCCTTAGACTTTCTCAAGGCTAGAGCTCTACCACTTGAGCCTCAGCACCACTTCTGGCTTTTTTCTATGTATGTGGTACGGAGGAATTGAAGCCGGGTCTTCATGCATGCTAGGCAAGCACTCTACCACTAGGCCAAACTCCTGGCCCCCTGTTTTGTTTTTAAACACAAGTCCAGGCTGCCCTCCAACTCTGAATCCTCCTGTCTATACCTCTTGAGTGCCAGGATTATAGTTGTATACCACCACACCCTCCTTTCCAGCTACTTCTGAAACAGACTTAATCGTAATCTTAGACTTAATCTTCAATTACCATCAGAAAGCTGGAAGTGGAGCTGTAGCTCAAGTGGTAGGGTGCTAACGTTGAGCAAAAAAGCTCAGGGACAGTGCTCAAGCCCTGAATTCAAGCTCCAGACCAGCACACACAGACAGAATAAGGTGATCATAACGTGCCAATCTTCAAACTTTGACCAGGACCTTTGTCTCCCAGGAAAAGAAGGTATTATTGTCAGGAGGCAGGAGAATCACAGAGATGGCCTAGCAAGGACTTTTTCTAGGACCCAGAGATTACGGGAGCTTCTGTGGAACCCCTGATGTTTATGCTAGTCACTAAGTAGAGGCTCTAAGGAGTAAGTCAGCGACACCTGGCTTCCTCTTCTCTTTACAGGTATAGAGGAGAGTTCAAGGACTCAGGTATTTAGATTTTTTGGAGATTCATATTTTACGTCTCATTTGGACTGTGTGAGCACCATATCAGGGGTGGTCCCTAGGGTGACTCTGTCACAGGAATTTAGATTTGGCAGAGAACATTCCACTTGTGGTGGAGAAACGAGAGATGAGGCACCTGCCCCAGAGTGAACCCCCCTAATCAGAGAAGAGAGAGCGGAAAACAACCCAGTGATGCCAATCTGGAAGGGGCCAATCTGTCAAAAGCTGGAAACTGGATAAAATGACTCCTGCTGGGAAAGATGTCAAAGAAATGTCTCTGGGGAAATGTCTTTTCATTCCCTAGAGGGCCCTATAGGTGGCTGGGTAGGTATTCTACCCACCTCTTACTATGCCCCCTCCCCTCCCCCAAAACACACACACACACACACACACACACACACACACACACACACAAATCTTAATTGTGTCCGGGGCTTTTTACAGTGTTAATTAATCATATTTAGGGCTGTTTCCAGCTGTTGCTGAGGGAAAGAAGGTCCCACACGCCTGTGACTAAGGGTAAATCCAATCAAGCAGAGGAATTCTTTGATTTTGCACAAGCAGTGCCTGGGAAAGACACCTCTAATCCCTGAGCTGCCTGGACCCCTGCCTGCCACCTCCCCCATCACTGCCCTTGGAAACTGATATGGGCTGGAGAGGAGAGGGGAGAGTGGTTGGTGGGACATGGGGCTTCTCAAGGAGCTGAGCTAGCTGCCTGAATCTGCTTGAAACAGCTGAGAGCTGGCTGGAATCTTGAGTTTGGGGCCTGTGCTCATTTGGAGCTCCTGTCCCTGTACTTGGGGCTGTTTAGAGGGCTCAGGAGAGCCTGTGAGTCCTGAATTACCACTAGGCCCAGGAGTTATTACAGAAGGCTGGGCTTGGACTAGTCAGACCAGCGGGTGGCCAGTACTGACCTAATTACAGTTCTGCTCAGCCCTTGTGGTCTGAGGAAGGGCCTTACCCCAGCCTTTCTGCTTTGCTGTGACTTCCCCAAGTCCCTCTCAGCATTTCTCCATTTCAGCATCTGTCTTTCTCTCTCTTCCTGTGTCTCTGGAGCTTGATTTGATTTCAATCAATTTCATGACCTTTGATATCCTAGGGCACCATCTCTTATGTCACAGAGATATCTCTATATCTTAAGGGAAGAGACAAAGTCTGTCTGGTGCTAATGAAGCTTCTTTGGTTTTTTTGTTTGTTTGTTTGTTTTGTTTTGTTTTCTAGTAGTCCATTAGGTACTTTTGTGGGGCAAATATGGGGAGGAGACAGAAATGGACTGTCTCAGCCCTTGGGGACCCAGATGTGGGTCCCCAAAGTGGAAAATGAGAGTGTGGAGGGTTGTAGAAAGGCCCAATAGTTATAACCGTATATTTCCCCATGGGTGACCCCCACTGCAACATACTCCCCTGTTGAGGCCTTGTGGGTCTTGGCCTAACTGGGCCTAAATAATTGAGAAGCCCATTATAGCCTTGCTGTTTCCTCACTGTCAAGTGTAAACGCAGCCCTGGTCGGGTGGGGAAATGGGGCTAATTTGAATTGATAATAGGAAACGCAGGGAAAAGTCATCTATAGTGAGTGAGGAGCGAGCGATCCCCGAGCAGATGCTAAATCTTGTATAATGAAAGAATCTGCCGATGTCAATTATGTACGAGCGTCTTTGCAGTGGTTGGAGGCGGTGGGCGGGTGAGGGAACGGAGGGCTGGGTGCATCCCATAAACCCAAACACCCATCAAAGGCTCATACATATGGAGCGGCAGAGATTACAGCATAAATTTGAATGTTATGAATGTGCATGAGGGACAGGCAGGAAGCCCACCTCAGAAGAGTAGGGAAGGGACTGTTTTTCAGTGCATGTATACAAGAGAGCTTTTGTCCTCTTGGCTCCTCAGCTGTGTCTTGGCTGTGTGCCCCCTGCACCCAGTTTTGTCCCAGGATGCAGAAACAAATAAAGTCAGGATGTGGGGGTGGGGGGCATGGAAAGGTCATCTGTGTCTCTGTGGCCCTGATGGGAATCTTTGAGGGCTTTGAACCTGAACTACCCTTGACCCATTCTGTGTGCAGGCAGGGTGAGCTCTAGGGATCAATACAGCCATAGAGCCAGATGGATATTTGACTTATCTCTGACACAAATAGTAAGCTTTCAGCCCTGCCTTTGGAAGAGACAGAGGGCTGCATGTAGATAGAGATGCCCACTGCAGAATTGAAGAGGCTCCTCCTCTTCTGTGTTTCGTGGTACTGAGGATCAAACCTAAAACCTCTTGTGTGCTAAGCAAGGGCTCTACAACTGAGCTCCATCCCCAGCCCAGAAGATGGGCAGTAGGATCCTGGCAGTTCGACAGAGGAGGCCAGTGGCTCAGAATGACAACACCAGGGGCACATCTTTCTTTTCCTAAGTATAGGTCCCCACCACACATGGGAGTGTGTTTGTGAGTGTGCGTGCACATGCATGCACACCTTGTCACAGACCCATATCCCTCCATCCATTCCCAACCTGCAGCCGTTTCCTGAGCAGGCTCCCGTGATTTGTGGTGCAGGCCACCCAGGGACTTTAATCTTCACCGTGACAAATGCAATAAAAGGAACAATTTGGAGATCGGAGCTAAGGAAGACACATTTACAAACCCTTCCCCAAAGGTTGGATGGGGCTGTCACCATGTGATTTGTGCTAGAGATGAAGCAGGGAGGGGGAGAGGGGGAGACGAAGAGCTGAAGAAGGCGGCAGGGCAGGGGAAGAGCTAGCATCCTGCCATTCTCCTCCTCACCCTCTCCTGCATCGCAGCTGGGAAAGGACCAAACCCACAGGCGGCCACTGCCCTCTCCCCCCTCACTTCACAACCAAGGAGCACAACTCAATTACCAGGATCACAGAGAAGAACCATGAAGCTTCAAAGATTCATCTCAGCAGTTCTAGGGCTCTGTCTGGGGGAGGGGGAGGGAGACACGAGGAAGGGAAGGAAGCAGGTAGAAGGAGAAAGATATTGTAGTACGAAGACAGTGACACAAGTTGCAAAGGAAGCCCCTAAGAAATCTCAGGCTGGATAGGAAGGAAAAAGGAGGTGTCCCAACCAGATTCTTTGATGGAGCAAGTATGGAAGGAGCCAAGTACAGCAAAAATTGGGATGGGAGAGGTTAATCTGGGAAGAAGTCCTGGGGCAGATAGGCAGATCAGCATGCTGTTCTATGGAAGGAAGGAAGCCAAATTGGGAGCTGAGCGTAAGGCCACCTGATGGTGATAGAGTCAGGAATCCAGAGACTTCCGTCCTCCCTGAGTCTTCCTTTCCCTATCTGTAAAATATGTGGTAGGCCAAGTGGCCTTGAAGGTTCACGTCTTAAAGTGAGATAGGGAGGAGAATATGTCTAGGCTGAGGCATTGGGGATTCTTGTCATTCAAGGTCACACATCAGATCTCTTCCAGGTTGCTGTTCCCCTGTGCTTAACTCCTAACACAGGACTTTCTCCCTGGGAAGCATAGGCTACCTCCAGGGCCAGACTGATCTACTGAGTTCCTATGTGCGAGTGGGGGAAAGGAGACATCTGTTCAAGTGTCACTTGAAATTCCCTAAGAAGGATTGGAAATCAGATGCTATCTAGTGAGATTGTGGGACAATGGGCACGGGACAGCAACTTGGCAACTGGGTATCTCTCTGGTATGGTGACAAGGCTGGGTTATGGGCCTCAAGGAGATCTAAGGATTTGAGGAGGTTGAAGAATGTGAGGTTCCAGGGGCCTGTAGCTCATGCCCATAATCCTAGCTACTCAGAAGGCTGAGCTCTGAGGGTCGCCCTTCAAAGCCAGGCAGGGCAGGGAAGTTGGTGAGACTTATCTTCAATTCACCACCAGAAAACCAAAAGTAGTGCTGTGGCTCAAAGTGGTAGAGTGCTAGACTCGAGCTGAAGACCTCAGGGACAGCACCCAGGACCAGAGTTCAAGCCCCGTGACCAACCAAAAACAAAGAAAACAGAGAGCAGACAGTGTTTTCTAAACTCTAGCTATGAAGGAGAGATGCTCTTGTTTAGGAGTGAACAGAGGGGCTGGTGATAAGGATAAAATAAAACAGGCTAGCTTTCCCCTCTTTATGAAATATAAAACTCTAAAAGCTTCCAACTGGGTGATTCTCTCCGTATGGATTCCCCAGTGGACAGAAGATATGAAGGGAACTGAACTATTCAGAGGTAGATGGGGCAATTCCTATGGTCCTCTGCTGCCTCCCTCTGGAGAGGGCAGCTTCCCCCTCATTCTAGCTCCTCTTCCTTCTCCCCACCCCATCTAGCTTGTGGATTTCTTCTCACAATTTTGTCTAGTTTGGGGCAGTACTGGCGTTTAAACTCAACCAGGCTGGCAATTTACCACTTGAGTCATGCCTCCAGTTCTGCTTTTCTCTGGTTATCTTGGAGATGGAGTATAGAGAACTGTTCTGGATGGTCTAAACCCAAGATCCACTTAGTGTCCTGACAAGCTGGATTACAGGCATAAGCCAATGGCTTATCTCTAGATTCTGACACCGTATTCATCAGGGTTTTCCAGAGATATAGAACTAATAGGCTATCTAAATAGATACAGAAATAGATACAGATATAGATTTATTTTGAAGGATTGGCTCACTGATTATGGGGGCTGAGAGGTCCTATAATCTGTTATCTGTGAGCTGGGAGCTCAGGACAGCTGGTGGTTTGGTCTAGGCTAAAACAGAGAGAGCAAATCCACCTTTCCTCTGCCTTTTCCTTTTACTTAGGCTTTCCATAGATTGGATGATGCCTATACACATTGGTGAGAATAGACCTTCCTTCTAGATCTACTGATTCAAGTGTTAATCTCTAGGCACTCTTATAGACATACTGGAAATAAATATGACCAGCTATATGGGTATGCCATTGCCCAGTCTAGTTGACATAATCACCACAGATTCTAGTTCATTTTCCTGATAGTCCCAGCCCACCCTCAGACATGGTACTAGATAAAAAGTGCTCTTAATAATTGAGCAAAAAGGGAATCTGGAATGTGGGATCTCTATTTCCTCCCTGTCTCTCTTCCTTAAAATACATTGGTAGCATCAGCCTTGAGAATGGGCCGAGCTGGCATAAGAGATGTTGGCCTAAGGCAGTCCATTCCTGGTGCCCTCCTCCTTTACAGGAAGTATGGCTTTACCTAGGCTTACCACCCATATCAGCCAAGCCCATGCCCAGGTGGGAGTTTATGTTGGCTAGAAGGTCACTGTCTTCTAGATCCTTTCTCCCCTCATCCCACCAAAAGATTGAAGCTGGGCAACCCCTGACTCCAACTCTGCCTACCTCCTAGAAGACCAAAAAAAAAAAAAAAAAAAGGAGCTAGGAGTGACTAAGGGGTAATGTGGACTGAAACGACGTGAGATACTTTGTGCCTAGTCCTCAGATTCAGTCCAGCAGACATGGTCCATGGACAAATAGGAAAACAGTCAAGGAGAAAGTTATTCTAGGTCTCTCTTCTTCCATTACTCTGATTATACAACACAGACACACAGACACAGACACACACACACTAAGCTGAGTTGTATCCAGCATACATCTCACCTAACAAATTATAGGATGGAGATCAGTGTTGAGGGGGTAGGATAGAGAGTGTTTAAGACAATCCGCTGAAAGACAGGAAGCGTATGGGAGCAGGAGAGCAAGAGACCTTAAAGAGGGTGATGGATTGAAAAGCAGGAGGTCAGCTAGAGGCTAAGCAAAGCTGCCTCAAAAGAGCAGGATGTGGGCAAGGAGCTGCTCTAGCAGAATCCCATGAGTGGGGAACCAGGCTGAGTTCTGAGGTCACAGTGGGCCTGCACAGGTATCACCCCTATAGGGAAATCAGGGGCCAGGCATGCTTATTCAGATTATTTTTCTTTCTTTCCACTCTCCAGTGCATGGGGCATGTGGGGCCTGGGCAGCTTAACCCTATTTCCCACCGCCCCCCAAAAATGGGTGTACTTTTCCACTCTCCTAAATTCAATCATTCCCTATTGAAACCCATACTGCCACAGTGAGTTTTCCTATTCTCTCTCAAAGTGTGTGTGTGTGTGTGTGTGTGTGTGTGTGTATGTGTTCAATGGGTGGTGGTGATCAGACTAAAGCGATCTTCTCTAGCTTGCTCCAAGTTCTAAATTGGAAAAGCATAAGGTAGAAAGAATCAAGGGCAGGGAGTAGAATGTGGCTTCTTGTTCATTTTTTATTTGCCTGGGCCTATTTATGACCTCTTACCCTTTGGTAGGATTTAAGGTCAGCCAACGTGGGAGGGTGGGCATTTTGGCCTTAGGAATGCCTCTGTCTCTATCCCCTGCCAGCTCTTGGTGTCCTTTGGACGTTTATAGTCATATAAATCGCAGAGTTCCATGCCAGACTTGGAGCCTGTGACTATAAATAGCCACGAGGTAAACAAGGTGGCAGATGCAGGGGCTTGGGACAAGACAAGAAGATCTTTGCCTGATCAGAGGCCAAGGCACATCCGTGGGAAGGGATATGTTTCCTCCTTGTTCCTTACCTCTCTTCCCCCGCCTGCTGGCTTCTGGCTGTCTATGCTCTGGGCTTCTAGTCTTTTCTTTCTGGGGAATATCGTCCAAGGCAGCTTTCTGCTCCAGGTTTGTCTGGTGACCTGATCTATTCCATCTTGCCAAATGAAGATCGGGTGGGCAGTCTCCATTTCACTCGGCGTCCTCCACTGTCTTTCTCCACCAAGTTCGTACTTTGTCTCTAGTTCCTCTAGCAGAAATCTTCAAGGAGGTGCTACTTCTTTTCAGCCGTCAGTTTCTGCCACTAGGGGCACGCGGATCACTCTTTTCTCATACACAAAGTATTGCTAATAAATCTCAAGTAGGAAACCTCACTAAGAACCTAGAGAAAAAAAGCAAAGACCTTCATTTCCTATCCATTCTTTGCAAAAGCACAGCATACAAAAGTGCATAAAGTATCTGTCATTCTGATTCGTTGATAGCTGCCTGGCTACTTGGAATTTCCACCCATCAACACTGTGTTTTACAAATTGGATCCTGGTCAGATTCATCGGGAGACAAATTAGCTGGCACCCAATCTGTTCTTGTATTTTCTCTGCTTTAGGGCTAAGCTGATTTCTGCTAAGCACAACAATGAATATCCCCTGAGAAATTTCAGGCCCCGTTGGTATCACAATTACCTCTCTTCATCCCTCTTCCAAGAGTCTACATCTTCAGCTTTGAAATTCCTCCTTTCATGAATGACAGGCTATCGTTACTCACTACATAGTCATAGAAATTAAAACGGAAATTGGCAGTCCTGCACTTATTTTACAGAGGAGGAATATGAAGCCCAGAGAGGTTAGCTGATTAATCATGCCACACAGCATGATCTCCATTTAGACCTCTGTAAACCTTTCAGCTCCTGACAGCTTCCTTTGTGCCCTAGAAATAGGTTATCATCTTCAAAGGCCTATTCTGATTTGAGCCCTAGCTCCAGTCAGGAGATCTCACATCTCCCCTAGTGAGAGAAAACGGACAGTCTTGGTGAATGGTTGAGCCTTGTGTGGTGGTTCTGTTGCCTCCAACCTCCCCTCTTTCATGTCATTGGCTTACTGGACCGATGATCCCGGATGAATAGCTCTGTCTTCACAAAGCCTGGAGGAAGGAGGGTCACCTTTCCTCCTGTGGGGAGCTACTTCCCTATATACTCTTTTTATTTCTTTCTTTAAAAATGTCAATTTGCTAATTTGGATTGCAAGATATATCAAGGGTACTCCATAAGTGGTGTTCCAGGGGTAAGTAATGCCCAACTGACATACCCGTGCACATGCCCTGGTACACGTACATTCATAGTCTTATCACCAGCCTATTCAAGAGGATTTAGTCTATACCAATGTCATAACAAAACACTGCAGGTTGGATCCATTCAAACAATAGGCATTTAGTCCCCACATTTCTGAGGTTAGGAGGATCAAGATGATTTGGTATCTGGTAAAGGCTGTGCATGCGTGTGTGTGTGTGTGTGTGTGTGTGTGTGTGTGTGTGTGTGTGTGTGTGTGTGTGCTTGCATGTTGGAATTGAACTCAGGGCTTCTCATTCTTGCTTAGCTTTTCTCCTTAAAGCTAACACTCTACCATTTGAGCCACATTTCTACACTCAGCTTTTGGCTGGTTAATGGGAGATAAGAGTGTTTTACGGCCGGGAGTTTGGCCTAGTGGTTAAAGTGCTTGCCTAGCATGCATGAAGACCCGGGTTCGATTCCTCGGTATCACATACATAGAAAAAAGCCGGAAGTGGTGCTGAGGCTCAAGTGGTAGAGCTCTAGCCTTGAGAAAGTCCAAGGACAGTGCTCAGGCCCCAAGCTGAGGCCCAGGACTGGCAAAAAAAAAAAAAAAAAAAAAAAAAGAGTGTTTTAGATTTGTGTGCCCGAGCTGGCTTCAAACTGAGATCCTTAGATCTCATCCTCCTGAGAAGCTAGGACTATAGATATGAACCACCAGTGCCTGGTTTGGTAAAGACTCCTTGTCTGCTCCTTCGATGGCATCTCTTGCTGTGTCCTTGTATGGTACAAGGAAGATATAGACTTCTCAAGTTTTTTTTCTGAGGTCCAAGACTGGGACTCAAACTTGGTACCTGACTATTTCACTCATTGGCTAGCACTCTACCAACTGAGTCACATATCTAAGACCCCCCCACCACATCTTTGTACAAAGGTATTAGTCGTATTGGTAGGGCCTTCATGACCCAGCCATCTCCTAAAGGTTTCATCTCCTGATATTATTTCACTGAGGGTGAAGTTTCAGCATGGATTTTTGGAGTGACACAAATATTAAAATCATAGCTGCATCCTAAGCTAGAAGAAGTAAGTCGAGAGAGAGGGGGGGGAGGGATAGTGCACTGGATCTGGTATGTAAAGTGTGACAACATATGTTCCTGGAGTTTTTGAGGGCAGAGGTATAGGGCAGGCAAAGGTACCTAAGGCAGGTGGGAGTGGCCTTGCTCCCTGACAGCTGGGAACAGGCTCCTTTTCCAGTGGGCTGTCAGGACGAATGTGATCTATAGGCAAGAGGGAAGATGCTGATGGGGGTTAGACAGGGAGAGTTTTGGAAGGGAATCCAGTTACCCAAGCTTACTCCAATCCTACAGCTGGACTGCAGTTCCCAGGGTGCCATCTGGGAGCGCTTGGGATGCATGGGGGCAGCTGGAAGGATGACTAGGATCTATCTAGCACCTGTCCTCTCCAAAGCTGATGATGTAACTGTGAAACAATGTGGCAGAGGATGGGGGACTTTGGAGTGTTTGTTACTCTGGGGGAGGAATAGTCCAGCTTTCAGTGGTATGGCTAAATATGGCAGCTGTTGACTATTTTGTGCTCAGAAGGACCCTTTGCTCCTTCAGTGGGCAGTCTGAACCTAGGTCCACTACCCCAATTCCAGTTCTTCAGCCATGATGGCTCATGAGCTCTCTTTTATTTTTGTTTATATTTATTAATTTTTATTTTTGCCAGTCTTAGGGCTTGAACTCAGGGCCTGGCCTTTCTTTTGCTTAAGGTAGCACTCTGCCACTTGAGCCACAGCACCACTTCCAGCCTTTTCTGTATATATGGTAATGAGGAATTGAACCCTGGGCTTCATGCATGCTAAGTGAGCATTCTATCATTAAGTCACATTCCCAGCTCAAGAGCTCTGTTTTAAAGGAATGGAAATTATATGGGCTGTAACTGTCAGACACATAGACCCTAATCACACATCAGATGAGGCACAGAAAAGACCTTGCCCAACACTGACATGGAGGCCTTCTTATGATAAACAGGAGAATTGTTTCTCTATTCTTTCTTTCTTTTCTTCTTCTTCTTTTTTTTTTTGTGCTGGTCTTGGGGCTTGAACTCAGGGTCTGGGTGTTGTCCCTAAGCTCTTTTGCTCAAGGCTAACACGAGCTACAGCTCCAATGGCAGATGTTTGGGTGCTTAATTGGAAATAAGGATCTCACAGGCTTTCCTGCCCTGTCTGGCTTTTTTTTTTTTTTTTTTTTGCCAGTCCTGGAGCTTGAACTCAGGGCCTGAGCATTGTCTTGGGCTTTCTCAAGGCTAGAGCTCTACTAGCACTTTCTATGTATGTGGTATCAAGGAATCAAACCCTGGTCTTCATGCATGCTAGGCAAACTCTCTACCACTAGGCCAAACTCCAGTCACGTAGCATGTTGAACCATGGCCTCCTTAGATCTCAGCCTCCTGGGCAGCTAGGATTACATTGCCTGGCTTTTATTTTTATTTTTTTTAAGTTTAATTTATTGGCCAGCACTGGGACCTCATGTTTACTCATTTTGCTTGCTCTACTGAGCCCCATGACAGACAAAAAAATAAAAAATAATAAAAGAGTATCATGGATTTGTCTGCCCAGGCTGACTTTGGATGACATTTTTTAGACCTCAGCCTTCTCAGTAGCTGAGATGATAGGTATGAGCCACAAGCACCTGACTTGATCTCCCTCCCTCTCCCCCTCTCTCCTTTTTCTTTCATTTTCATTTTGTTTTATAGTGCTAGAGACTGAGCCCAGGGTTTTGCCCGTGCTGCTGGGCAAATGTTTCTACCACTGAACAAATCCCACAGCATCGATTTTTGTCTTGCTTCCTGTTGACGTGTTTTATGTATGCATATCCGCTTATATGTATATAGGTAAGCACTTATGTATTGATGTGCCATTTGAACCATGCCTCATGTGCTGTGTGATTTTTGCATGAATATACTCCCCACACCCACCACCTACCTCCCTATTCTGATGTCCCTATCTGCCATGGTCCTTCTGCTGAGGTCTACCCCAAAAGCCTCTTCACAGGAATCTTCTTCCCATCTTTTATCTGGTAAAAGGTTTTACCTTGGTCTTGGATGCTCTAAAATCCCAACTATCCAGAGACACTCCCCAGGATTCCTTGCCAATATTTTGTTCTGGGAACAATTCTTCCTCCCATTTCCCATTCTTTCACATAAGCTTTCTTACCAGTCACATCCTAGAGGAAGTATCTTAGCACCAACTAAACCTACCTTTCCCTTTCCTTCTCCCTAGCTTGAACCCCACTCCTATGTCATTCCCCAAACAGATTGTCCTTGAAAGCAGCAGCCACGCCTAATCTGCTTGTTCCTGTGCCTCAAACATGAGATCTCAGAGGTAAAGGTTCAGTAAATACTTACTGAAAGAGTGAGCACTCAGACTTCTCCAATCTATTGCCTTCTTTTTTCAAGCCCTTGACAACCACACTTCTGTTCCCCCAAACTGCTTTTGAGGAGCTGTTGAGAGTCATTAACCTCTTTCAATCCTAGATGATGAGGAAGAATGCACGGATGTTCAGGTTTGGGACCAGGAGTTGAGCCCAGAGACTGCCTGCTTCCTTCCCCTGAGCCTCCCTGCCCCAGGCGAGATTGGGATCGTCTCGCCTCACTCAACCTTGCCGCCGAGACATCCTCGCCTGTATTTATATACACTAAAGCCTCTGCCCGAATAAAACACCCATGCAAAATCCAATTTCCTCTGAATCTCTTTGGAGCCTGGGCCTGAGATGGAGTAGGTAACCCTGGCGGTTACCGCCTGAACCCCTCCTGCTGGCTGCAAAGGTGAGGCCCATTTTTCAATTATCTATCTGCTGTGACAGCAATCGTCCAGCCACGAGCTAAAGCAGGGGGAGGGGAAAGCAGCACAGGGGAGGGGGGGCGGGGAAGAGGGCAAGGGCACGATCCCGGAGGAGAGGAAGAAACCTAGGCAGAAGCACCCTGGGAAAGACCCTTACACGTGGCGCCTAGTAGGTGTTCAAGGATTATTTGGAAAAGGAATCTTTGGAAGAGTGAATAGGGAGGGAAGAGATGGGAGAGAGGAGGGAGAGAGCTGGAGAGAAGCGTGAGTGGATGGAGAAAGGGAGGAGAGGGCGGGAAGGGGGGAGGGGGAGGGGAGGCAAGCGTGGATGGAGCCAACAAGAGGCTCCTGTGTCAATCCGTGGAAACGGGAGGCAGAGTGATGCGGTCACAGCTCCTGCCATCAATATCCTCTAATATAAATGTCAGTGATGCTATTTTCCGCGCAGTCATTTCGCACACTGCTGATTACATTAACGTATAATGGAGGGGCGCCGGCTCCACTGCTTTCTCCTCTAACCCTCCCCCCGGTGATGTGTCAATAGCCGCCTCCATGAACAAGTCAATTTTCTGCAGGCTTGGCAGCGGAATAAATCTGCTCGGCTATGGGGAGAGCTGGAGATATTTATATACCCAGCGCCTGCCTTCCGAGCGCGCGCGTGCGTGCGCGCGGCGGGCGCGGGCGCGGGTGAGGGCGCGGGCGCGGGGGGGGGTCGGGGGACGGGGTGGGGAGGGGGGTCCTGGGGCGCGCCGCCGAGCTGAATGATTTCCAGCCCCGACTCAATAAGAGGAGAATTTAGAGCGGTCCCTGAGCTGGGCTCCCAGAAACAGCCTTACACGTTTATTTTCCTTAGCTGAACAGGAAAGGCGAGAATTATATGTGGATTTATAGGACAGGCGCCGCTCAACCCAAATGCTCCCGCTCCGGGGGGTGGGGAGGGGGAGGGAGGAGGGAGGTGGTGGGCCGAGCGCGGGCCGCTGGGACCCCCCGCTCACGCTAGTGCTGGTCGGGGCGCACCCCCCTCGCCGCTCGCTTTAATTACATTTGTTCTTGTCCTTCGTGAGGGCGAGACTTCAGCGCCGGCCCGGGTTGGGGGGGACGGGGGGGGGGAGGCGAGGGCTGCTTGGAGATGGAGGGAGGGAGGGCGGGAAGGAAGGGAGGGGGAGAGAAAGGGGCGTCGGGAACGGGGACAAGGGGAGATGGGGGGAGGCGCTGTCAGCTTCGACTCAGAAGCGGATCAATAGTAGGAGATCTAATGGGCTAACTGCCAAGCAGGCGCACCCAGGCGCTGCCCCGCGGGGGTGGGGGCGGGGGCGGAGGACCGCAGGAAGGAATGTGGGGGGGGAGAGGAGGGCAGGGGAGGGGGCGAGGGAGAAAATAGGGAGGGGAGGAGGAGCAGAGAAAGAACGGGGAAAGGGATGGAGAGAACACCAAGGGAAGGGCCAGGACTGGGCCGTCTGGCGGGGGCGTTCTTCAGCATCCTCCCCCCCTTAATCCTAGGAGAGAGGACCCGGTCCCGGAGCACCCGACCCCACAGCCACCGCTTCTCCAACCTCCACTGTGCTACTGAGCCGCCAGGGGGCGGCGGGACCCTGTGCTCTCCACCGGGATCTCCGCCTCATCCTTGGGATTCCAGTGACCTGTCGCCTCCAACACCTGGTACCCCAGCAGAGCCTTCTGACCTCCCCCGGGGGCTCTCCTGCGTGGCAGGGGTGGGCACAGGGCGGTTCTCCAGTGCCCAACGCAAATAGAAGAACCTTCTGACTCTTCCCAGGGCTGGAGGGGCCTAGGGCTGACCAGCGTTCTGGGAAACACCGGGGCCGCTGTGGCAGGGGCAGCTTCGAGGGCAGTGTGGTATTCGGACATCCCGGTCTGTGAGGACAGCTAAGGAGGCCAGCCAAGGTCACTGGGGGTCAATGCCCAATTTTAAGTCTTTAACTCTGGTGAATGGGTGATCTCCCGCTGATGTATCCATTTCTCAGCTAGCAGTCTGTCCCTTTCTAAACCTCTAAACCGAGTAAGAAAATAAAATACAGGCCTAGAACTCTTGCCAGCAAGTTCTGCCACCCAGGAGAGACTGATGGTGGCAGTTCAGTGATTGTCAACCGCACTTCTTGTCAGAATTACTTGAAGGGACTTTTCAACATAGACGTCTTTACCCACATAACTTCTATATAAGGGATGTGTATGTGCCAACAGACATCCTGGAAACATGCACTTTGTCTAACTTCCCCTGGTAATTCTGATACATTCCCACTTGGGCCATGCCTAAAGAAGGACATCACTATTGCATTTCCCCCTACGTTGGTTGTGGTGTTTGCCCTCGTAGAAGTGCTTTTATGTTATTATGTGCAAATGTCAGGTATTCATGTCATTGTGTATGCATTGCTTTATCCATCTCTGTGCATCTTCTGTATGTGGGTGTCACTCGGTTTGCATTTCCCTGTGTCATTAAGGTCATCAGCATTCATACAGAGCACTTATTGTGTGTGAGTGTGTGTGTGTGTGTCATTATACATGCCTGTCCTGATGAGAGTGAGTGCAAGTCCCCTGGTGTGTTTGTGTCACATTGAGCACATCTCTGTGGGTTCCATTGTAGGGCACGGCCATTGTCTCCATGTCATTGAGAGTGTGTATGCTGGCAAGAGCTTGTGACACAAATGGAACGAAGTTGATCTGCCCCAGAAGCAAAGACGGCAATGACCTTCTTTTTCCAATTATATCCTGGTCAGAGGTGAATGACCCTCTCCCCGCTGAGGCGGCTTCTTGTCATGCAAAGTCGCAGAAGGATGGAGATTAGAGGAATGTGACTCTGAGTCACGTGTGAAAACAATCAGCTATCAATGGGTCCCAATCAATGTCCCAGACTGCAGATGAGTCCTGGGCAAGCAATCTCTTAGGAGTTTTTTCCAAGGAGGGGGAAAACACAGTGTACAGCCACACAACAAGTCCTGTGCCTCAAGAGACAACCCCCTAAAATGCATTGACACAGCCTGGGGGGTAGGTGAGAAATGGGGTGGGGGATCTGGGCAAATAAATGGTTACCCTGTCTAAATTGCTAGGTAACTATTAGGGTTAGTTGGTGGTTATGTTTGTTTGTTTGTTTGTTTGTTCTTTTGCTTAAGATGCAACCTTTATTTAGCGGTAGAGGGAAGTGTAAAAGCTTGAGCTGAGTGCTTTCTATTTTAGGTCCTGAGAGTTAAGATTCTAAGTGGGTCACAGGAGGCAGTGTGGGGATTTGGAGGAAACTCTTATATCAGGAACAGCAACAATAGAGGATTTGTGTTGAGAGGGTGGCAAAAGAAAGTCTTTGGTCAGCTGGGGGCCAGGGAGGTGTGCAATAGAGGGAGGGGCTCCTGGCACTCAGACAACTTGAAACCAGGCTGCAGAATAAGCGAAGCAAGCTTCTGAAAGGCACACTTGGCTCTAATCACAAACATGCTGCAGGATGACAGGCAGGACTGGGCACCGGGGTAGCCAGAGTCACATGAGGGAAGGGGCTGTCGTGACAGTTCACTAGTCTTGGAGGGGGGAAAGGAAGCAAGCATTTTGGGGGTTCTGTGATCCAGTTGCAGTGCCAGCACAAACCCACCGGGTCTAAGGAATCCCATGAGAAGATGGGAAGGTTTTGGAAAGGCCAAAGGATCTCACCAGACCTCGCTGTAGCATTGTTCAGCCCACCTCTGGCCAGTAATCAGTATAGCTGAGTTTAGCATACCATCAAGGTCAAGGCAAGGGAAAGTATCTCATCTTCCCTGTCAGAGGATGTAGTAGGCAGTCCTGGGAGGCTTTGACTCGTCTTAGTTTATTTGGTGTATATATGTATGATATGATATGTATGTTTATATTTACATATATTTATGGATGTCCCACATTACCTAAGCCTTATGGTATAGGAATGCAGTGATGGGCAAGAATGTCCATAGAGAATAAAGAATTGAGCGACTCCAAACTTTTTCTTTTTTCCTCTTTGGAAAATGGTGTTACATAAGAGCCTACTGCCTGGAATTCAAATCCCAGCTGTACCATTTCCCAGCTTGAGCTTATGAGTTCTCAGGTCCTCCTTTCCTCCATCTGTAGAACAGGCCTTATCTACCTCTTAAAACTGTTGTGTTGTGTGTAGGTGAAGTCCTTGACCATGATACCTGGAAGCGCTGGCTCTTCTCATTTCTCTGTCAACTTTCTATTACAGTGCAGAAATAAGGTGAACAAGGACTTGTTCATACCTGAGATAAGATAATGGAGTGGAGAGAAGTCCCCTGAGAGCCTAGAATTTGGGGCTAGGGCAGGGGGGAGGTGCAGTAGGAAAGGGGCTTGCAGGAGTGTATGTGAAATCTAGTATAGATAGCCAGATAGCCTCTTTCTAGGTGGGCTGAGGGAAGGTGCAACCCTGAGGATGGGCAGAGCAGTTATCTCCACAGAACTCGCTCATAGGAACGTTCATTGCCTCTCAGTCTTCTCTTCCTGGGGAGGTACTCACTGATGGAGCTTCTGGCCCCTAGAGTCCAGGAGGGCGGCCCCGCATCACCAGATGATCCGCACTTTCGCTTTCCTAGGACCAACCTCTCTACTCTTCTGTCGCCTACCACTTGACCTTAGCTACAGCAGCCCCCTCTGCTGGTCTCAGTGATGCTAGAACTGGCCTGGCCTCCTATCTTCTTTCCTTGGCTGGCTGGCTGGCTTTGAGATGAGATCACACAGGTCAAGGCAGTCCCCGGTCTGTAGACTGGGAACTGGAGGACCAGAGCATATCTTGCTGGGTCTACGCTGGCTCTATTCATTTAATTAACTCTCAAGAGAAATCTATGGGGCTGGAAGTTTGGCTTAGTTGTAGAGTGCTTGCCTAGCATGCACGAATACTGGGGTTCGATTCCTCGGTACCACAGTCACAGAAAAAGGTGGAAGTGGTGCTGTGGCTCAACTGGTAGAGCATTAGCCTTGAGGAAAGCCCAAGGACAGTGTTCAGGCCCTGAGTTCATGCCCCAGGACTGGAGAGAGAGAGGGGGAGGGAGAGAGGGAAGGAGGGAGCGAGGGAGGGAGGGAGATCAGGAAGATCTGTGCGGACTGCTTAGTAAACAGTAGGCTCTGGTTTTTTAGTTCAAAGTCTAATTTCGCAGCTGTTACAACTTAAATAGCTCAGTTTTCTCATCTGGAAAATGGGATTAACAACCACTATTTTTGCCAGGATGCTGTGTAGATGAAATAAGGCAATGTATTTTATCAAGTATTTGATACTGACACTAAGTAAGTGATGAAATAATTCTCCAAGAATTTGCCCAAAGAGAAACTTCCTATTGTGGCAGGACTTCTGGGTATCTTAGCCCTTGGGTGTGGATTGCTGGGAAACTCACTGTCTCAAGTTTGTTTATTCAAATCCCAAAGCACCAAAACAGCTGAGCAGCTGCCTGAATCTTCTGCTTCTTTATAGGAGGGGTAGGAAGGATGAGCTTGGGCATCCTGCTTACTTTGCAGGGGACAAAAGGGTTAAAGCAGGTGTGGGAGGGTGCTGGCCTAGGAGTGGGTCACCTCTTCTTTCTACTTCCATTGATTATTCTCCTCTCCAGGTATTTTTTTGGTGGCCTTTTTCTGCCTCCCTTGGGGTGGGAGTGGGGGATGCTGGGTCCGCTTCGGGCTTAGTTATTGTTTTAATTTTGGTGCTGGCTCCCTAGTGCCCACAGTGGATAATGAAAGAGGAAGAGAGAGGTCAGGGTGGTGCCCAGGCAGCAGATTTCTGCCCGTCAGACGGGCCAGGGAGGGTAGGGAAGTGGTGGTGTGTGCGGGGGTTAAGTTAATATCAATAAAGCAACTGGAGTCTCAGAAGTGAGGAGCTGCAGCGCCAAGCACAAAGTCTTTGTGCTCTGGGAGCCTAGAGAGGCACTTTGCCTGTTCACAATGAATCCTCCGAATGGGGGTAAGCAAGGGGGTTAGGAGTAAAGCAAGCACACAGGCAGGATGGCCAGCTCAGTGACAGCAGTGACAGTGGAATAGGAGAGAAGAAGCTAAGAGGGAATGTGTGTGTGTGTGTGTGTGTGTGTGTGTGTGTGTGTGTGTGTGTGTGTGGTTTTGGCAGTTTGAACTCGGGGCCTTGTACTTGGAAGCATTCCACCATTTGAGCCATCCCTCCAGACAATTTGCTTTATGTTATTTTTCAGATACGGTCTTAGACATTTTGCCTGAGCAGGTCTCAGACTATGATTTTTCTAACCTTGATGTCCCAGGTAGCTGGGATTTCAGGTATGAGCCACTGCATCTGGTCTTGTTGTGTAACTTTGAATGTTACTGAACGTTTTCAAGCATCAGTTCGCTTTTATGTTTGTTTTTGCTCATCCAGGGCATTGAACTCAGGACCTGGGTGTTGTCTTGAACTTTTCTTTCTTTCTTTTTTTCTTTTTTTGTCAGTTATGGGGCTTGAACTCAGGGCCTGGGCACTGTCCCTGGGCCTCTTTGTGTTCAAGCCTAGCACTCTAACACTTGAGCCACAGGGCCACTTCTGGTTTTTGAATGGTTAATTGGAGATAACAGTCTTATGGGAGCTTTTCTTCCTCAGCAGGCTTCAAACTGAGATCCTCAGATCTCAGCCTCCTGAGTAGCTAGGATTTCAGGTGTGAGCCTGGCTGTCCTTGAGCTTTTGTGCTGAAAGCTAGCACTCTACCACTTGAGCTACAGCTCTAGTTCCAAATTAAAAAAAAAAACATATTGTGATTATAAAGGTCATGTTCTACAGTTACATGTCCGGTAGAGTCCTTTTTTCTTTTTTTTTCTTTTTTGACCAGTGCTGGGGCTTAAACTAAGGGCCTGGGCATTGTCCCTAAGGTTCTTTTGCTAAAGCTAGCACTGCCACTTGAGTCATAGTTTACTTGGTACTGAGGAATCAAACCCTGGGCTTCATGCATGCTAAGCAAGCACTCTACTACTTAGTCTTATTCCCAGCCGCAGTCCATTTCTTTATGGGTAATGTCACCCCTTCCCTCTCTCTCCCAGTTTTGTTTATTTGTTTGTTTTTGGTGTTTAATTGGAATTAAAAGTCTCACAGACATCCCTGGGTTGGCTTTGAATTGTGATCCTCAGATTTCAGCCTCCTGAGTGGCTGGGATTACAGCAGGTGTGACTCACCCAGGCTCAGCTAGTTCCCTCTTTTGTAGGCTAGCACTAATAGTGCTGCTGACCTCAGAGGGTGGTGGGCACCATACTTGAGAACTCAGCATAGGGACTAGTGTTCAGTGAACACACAGTACATGCCAACAACTCTATTAAGCCACTTTGCCTCAGCTGTGAAATGGGGACATCAGTTGTAACTTTCCTATAAGGGTCTTCTGGGGAGCAAATTAGATAAAGCCTGTAACATGCTTAGCACAATGCCAGGTACATAAATAAGCCCTCAATACATGTTAGCTGGTGTTATCATATTATTTTTATTTTTATTGTTCCCTGCTGTCTTGGAACTGGTGATTTAGTTGAGGAGACAGGCCAGGCCACTCCCTCCTTGGCCACCTAAAGTACAGTCTCCTTTGATAGAAATCTCTAGGAGCTGAGATGATTCCAGGATTTACAAGAGAATGGACATGTACAACCCTCTCTGCCCTAGGAGAAGCTTGCCAACAAAATGGCTGTCCATGGAAGGTCCAGCTGCCTCCGAGAGCAGCCCCTGGAGTTGAAAATTGCTAGGCTAAGGGACGTTTACCTGGTTCTCTGTGGGAGGTTTGGGGGTCCTATCAGAGAATGTGGGTCTCAGAAACCCTTATTTTACCCCATTCATGTTCCCCAAGTCTGCTTCCAGTTTATTCCCTGGGGATGGGAGTGGGGATAGAGTAGATCAAGGAAGAAGGTAGTTAATAATGGTTCCTACTTGACCTTTCTCCTCCCACCCCCTCCTCACCCCCAACCTCAGCAGGCGGCCAGGCGGAGGGGATGAATGGAGTAGAGGGCACGATTTTCACATTAATGGCAGCATATGTTGTGTTTATTGACACCGCAGGGTCGGTGCTAGTGGTGGTTAGGGGGTGGGGGGAGTGCCTGGGAGGCCATAGGCAGGAGGGGCAGGGGAAGAGGAGGCCGTGGGGGAAGGCTGCTAGCAGGGAGGGGGCGAAGGGAGCCTGGGGCCTGGGGTGTGTGGGGGGGTGAGGAGGCAGGAGCAATATTGTAGCGGGAGCACACCAGGTGCTTGCTGTCAGCCTGAACAAAAAGGAAGAGTCAGCAACTCTGGGGGGTGGGGGGAGCCACCGCCTGCTCCAGCCCTGGCTGCCTCTCCCCATTAACCCCTGCTCTGCCACGCTGCTGTGCTGTTTGTGTGTATGGGGGTAGGGGGGCTGTGCAAGGATCTGGGACTGTCCCTAGACCCTGGAACACCTCACATCACAAACTCTGGCCTCTTTAGAGATACCACATTCTTTTAGTCATCAGGAGAAGGAGGTCATCTTTGCGGCAAGTAGTGGCAGAATTTTCCTTTGCCCTCCCTAGAGTAGAAAGGAGAAGCAGCTCTTTCCTCTGTTTGAATCTTACCGTGATAGAGGGGCTCAGGTGGTCCTAGAAAAGTTAGCAAATCAAAGTGCCAAGGTTCAATGACCTTGAGGGGTTTTGTTTTTGGGTACTGGTCCTGGGGTTTGAACTCAGAACCTGGGCGCTGTCCCTGAACTTTTCTGCTAATGACCTACATTTGATCCATAGTCCCACTTTCAGTTCTTTCCATAGTTAACTGGAGAGGAATCTCATGGACTTTTCTGTCTAGGTTAACTTCAAAGCACAATCCTCAGATTTCAGCATCCGGAAGAGCTAGGATTACAGGCATGAGCCACCAACAACCTTGGGCTTTTGAAGGCAGGCAGTGTGTGTGTGTGTGTGAAGAGATACAAAGGGGTGGGCTAATTGTTTCTCTGTTGGGAGATGCCTACAAAGATCACTACATTTCCCCTCCTGCCTGCACTGCAGATTCATTGCCTACTGGAAGTCTCCTTGGATCCTGACCTGGGGCAGCAGGAGAGAAGGAAGGAAACAGTCTATTCTGTAGAGATGGCCCTCAGCTGACTGCAAAGACTGGGCTTGCTAGCCTCTCTCGAGGAAAGATCTGGGGTGCGGAAGGTGAATAGCAGGATGGGCTTCCACCTTGGACCCTCATTCTGCAAGAGGCTTCTGTTTCCTGGCTTGGGAGCCGAGCTGCAGGTGTGTGCTCTTGCACACTCCTCCCTCCTACTCTCTTTCTCTCCCTGCAAGATCCTGGCAGAAACAGAATCTTTGCATTGGTTTGGGAACCCACCAAGCGTGTGTGTGTGTGTGTGTGTGTGTGTGTGTGTGTGTGTGTGTGTGTGTGTGTGTGTGTGAGAGAGAGAGAGAGAGAGAGAGAGAGAGAGAGAGAGAGAGAGAGAGAAAGAGAGAGAATAAGAGAAGATGGATTGGCAAGAGTTGGGGTTGATGCCTCCCTCTGTGTGTGCTGGTCTCCAGAATGTGATCTATAATTCGAGAACCTTCCATTTAGGCATTTCACCTTGGCTATCCGAGAGCCCTTGCTTTGTTCACCTTGGATAGGAGTCCTGGTTCTCCACACTTGTTTCAGGAGAAGGGCTAGTAGAGGGAAAGGGTGTCCCTTCTATATTCCCATACTCTGGCCCATCTCTATTGGGCCACCCCGGGTGAATTTAGGCACAGTGGCCTAAGTGATCACCCCACCAAGGCTCCAGGCTAGGCAGGCACGAAGGCAAACCAGCAGGAAACCTCTCTCTGGCAGCTACGTTGGCAGTTAGGGAACTCTGGGGCCTGGGCCTTGCACCCTAGGCTCTCTTCTGCCTTGCCGCAGACCTCGGGCAGATCTAACCACGCCACGCCGCCGCCCTCGCCCCTTCGTCGTCCCTGCACCTCCCTGGGCTCCGGGCCCTGTCCGCGCCCGCCTCCCTCTTCCACGGTCCTCTCGCCGGGCTCCAGCTGCGCGTGGAGCGGTCCCCGGCTCGGCTCCAGCTCCTCAATGGCCCCGCTCCCCCATTACCCTGATGTCGGCCCCTCTCCCCCTCGGCTTTATCGGCTCTCAGCCGGCTCCGCCAGGGTAATGAGGGCCCTCCTAATTACCATTGCAGAAACTCCACTTACATTAACAGCTCCATCCGAGGAGCGGCAACATCTGCTGTGCGCAGGCAGGCGCGCCTCCCCCGCCCCTCGCTCCCGCCCCTCGCTGCCCCCCTCTTTCCCAGCCCTTTCCCCGAGACCCTCCTATCCACACTCTCTGGCACCCTTCTCCTACCCTCCTCTTCTCATTTCTCAGGCTCTAACGTCATCCTACCGAGGTCAGTATCCCAGGATGGTAGAGACAGGACCCGAGAGAGAAGGGGAGATGACGATAGTCAACTCCAAGAGACCTATAAACTCAGGATCCCAGGAACACAGCCAGGCAACCCAGGAACAGATAGAAAATAGAAGCCGCAGAGATTGTAAAAAGAGTTCGAGTGTGGAATGGGGCAAATTGTCTATATGTATGTGGAGGCTGGGAGGGCTCTGATGTTTCCCAGTGTGCAAAGGTTTGTGCATGGTATACACACATGTGCATACACATGTGTCATGTGTTTTGCCTGCTCACTTTTCAAGCGTCATATATAGATTATGTGTGTGCCTGTCTTTACTTTCATGCATATGCATACTCTACGTGCATTTTCATCGTATGTGCAATGGCATTAATCTACATGTATCACTGTGCTTGCATGTAGCAAGCATCTATGTGTGTTTATGCATATATTTGTGTTTATATATGCGTAATTTTCTATTCAGCGTGACTTGTGCACATGTATGAACCAGGCTCAAAGTCGTGTGTGCACACGTGTGGATTCTAAGTGCCTCTGAAAGTGTTTGCATTTCGGAGTGCATGCCTATGCATGTGTGTATCATCTGTGTAATTATTTGATGAGAATGGGAGCATGTGTGGGTTCCGGCTCCATGGGGGATGACAGGCAGTTGGGAAGACGCTGAGCCCATTTTATCTGAGGTTAACAGGGGTCACGTTTCACTCCTGGAAGTCCCCCTACCCTCCTCCCCATCCCATACAATTAAGCCTCAGTGTGGTGGAAAGACAGCCAGCAGACATTAAGAAAGGTCAACAATATTATCAGCTCCTAATCCAATTAGTTACTGTTTATTTGGGAATCAGCACCAGGTCAGCTTCTAGGGAGGAGGCCTGGGAGAGAGGAGGCCCTGTGAGGAGATGCTAAAAGAAACTATGCAAATGCCTGGGCTGAGGGAGAGCGGTCCCTAAAGCATGGTCTGATCAGGCACTTCTCACTAGTTACTTTGAGCTGGGCAGCTCTACAGATGGGCCTGAGCTTCACAGGAGGGACCAACATCTGGATTTCATTTCCAGGAGATTCATGGTCTCCTTGTCCCAAGAGATTTCCCAGCCCTGGGATTCCTAAGAATCAGACTGGGAGCTGGACCTGCTTCCTCTGGGCCATGGCCAACTTCCTCAGGAATGGGAGAGTCAGAGGAGGAGATGTTGGTAAATGCACTATTAGCTTCTGAAGCTACTTCATTAATCCTGCCCTCTATTTTATTTCCCCTCTAATCTTCCCACATGCTTTTCTTAGCTGAAATAGGACCTCTACTCCCTCCCACTCCAGTACACACAGGGGCCCTAGCTTAGTCCTGTAGGTTTATCAGATGCCCCTACTGAGTATAAACAGTAGGAGAGCCCAACAAATTGAGTGGACCTGAAGGCCTGGGAAGAAGGGGAGTTGGTGATATGTTCTTTGTGCCTTGGATTTCTGGGAGATGGTCATTCTCTTGTGGTACCTAGGATAGGGAAGAGAAGCTAACAGGAACTAAAGAGTTAAATGGGGAAGAAGAGCTAGGGGATGAAAGGGTTGGCTGGTGGGGTTTTGAGGCCAGATCCCCAGGTGTCCCCCCCCCCCCCAGCTCAGCTGTCAGGATAGACAAGACATGATCATTCCCACACACAGCTGTGGCCAAATCAGGATGCTGGGAATAGCTATGCCCTTCAAAGAGCCAAGTTTGAGGAGCCTTTCTTTTTTTGGGGGGGGAGGGTGCTCTTCAGGTTCTCATGCTCACTTGTTTCTGCTCATGGCTAGTGAACGACTACTTGAGTCACACCTCTACTTCAGCTTTCTGCTGGCTAATTGGAGATAAAAGTCTTACCTCAGCAGTTCTCACCATTAGCTGAGCACTGGAATTACCCAGAAAACCTCTTAAAAGATGTCCATGTCAAGGTCTCACCCACATCAAGCCAAGCTAGGGTTTCAGGGTTGAGCCCTGGAATCTATATTATTAAATTCCACATAGAATGGTCAGGGTTTTGAAATTCTATCTATTTGAAAATTACAGTTAATCAACATGTGGGAGTCTGAGAAGGGAGGATTGTGAGTTGAAGGACAGTCTGAGCTCCATGAAGAGAACTTGTCTTCATTAAACAAAAACCTTATCATTTTTACATGACAAAGCCCTTCCTCTCACACTCTTTTTTAGTCTGGACACTATTATCATTTCCATTTTACAGATGAGAAAAGTGAGGCAGTGATTAAGAGCGGTGTCTTTTCCTCTCTTCTTTCTTCCCTCCTTCCCTCCCTCCCTTCCCATCTCTTTCTTGAAGCCGGGCCCTGGTAGCTCAGGCCTGTAAGTAATCCTAGCTACGAAACAGGCTGAGGTCTGAGGATTGCAGTTTGAAGCCAGCCTGGACAGGAAAGTCCACTAGAAAACCAGAAGTGCTGCTGTCACACAAAGTGGTAAAGCACTAGTCCTGTGTGGGAGGGAGGAGGAAGGGGAAGCTCAGGGGCAGTGCCCAGGATCTGAGTTCAAGCCCCATAACTGACAAAAACAAACAGGTCTCCTGATTTCTACCCACTACAATCAGAGACAAGGGTTAGAACAGTTCTTCAGCGGGCCTTGCCTGAACTCCCTGCTCTGTACTGAGCACGCTTCTTCATGAATAGTGATTTATTTAACTTAGTCCTTTATTAAGTGCTTGCTTAAGAATCTCAATGCCCAGAAGGATGAGATAAGCTTACTACTATGTGGCAAGAGACAGGGCTACAGAACACATCTGGACAAAGAGACAGTTCTGCACTCATATTCTGCTTCTATTGTTTACCAACCATGTCACCTTGTCTAACTGGTAAGTCAATCAGAGCTTGTAAAGTGAAAAAAATAATACCTACTTTCTGGAACTAGGAGTATAGCTCAATTGTAGAGTACATGCATAACATCACAAAAGCCTGGGTTTGATTTCTAGCACCAAAAGAAATAGTTTAAAATTCAGTAATGTAGCTAGGTGCTGCAAAATGCTGGACTGGAAGCATAGCTCAAGTGGTAGAGTACCTGCTGTGAGCAAGCAAGTTGAGCAAGCTTAAGGCCCTGGATTCAAGTCCTAGTATCAACACACATCCCCCCAAAAGCGGGGCCGGGGGCTGATAATAGTAGAGCTCTAGGATCCTGGGTGACAGGGATGTGGGCATTAGCAGAGTGCTCAACAGAGAGGACAGTCCTTTGAAAGACAGCTTCTTCTCAGGCCCCTGTGGAGGACATCTGCTGCTTTTGTGTTGCTTTATCCCTTGGCAAGAAGATTGCCCTCTGGCCCTTGCCTGCAGGGATTCTGGAAGCTGGGCCCCTTCTCTCTACCTGCCCTGGGCTTCCAGCAGGACCCAGTGCTGTGCTGAGGACAAAGATGGGTAGTAAACATGTATAAAGAGAATAATAGAAGTCATATCCAACTAAGACAGCAAATAATTCTAGGAAGTCCATTGGAAAGCCCTCAGAAAACAGCATCACTTTAAGATTGGGAAGCAAGTGTCAGTGCCTGAGTTTGCTGCCAATTGCTAGCTGTACAGTGTTAGGCAAGTAAGTTATCTTCTGTGCCTTGCTATTTCTATAAGTGAACAGAACTGTTTCCCAGAGTTACCATGAGGATAAAATGAAATAAGACATCCAAAACATTGCAATAGCCACACTTTTTAAACCATTTTTATAATGGATACTAACTGGTGGTACTGGATGCGTGTGTGTGTGTGTGTGTGTGTGTGTGTGTGTGTGTGTGTGTGTGTATGCATGTTAATCCTGGGGATTGAACTTCGCCTGGGCATTGTCTCTGAGCTTTTTTGCTCTTTGCTAGGATTCTACTTCTTGAGCCATAGCTCTACTCTTGGCTTTGTGGTGATTAATTGAAGATAAGAGTCTCACAGGCTTTCCTGACAGGGCTGTCTTGGAACTAAGATCCTCAGATCTCAACTTCCTGAGTAGCTAGGACTACAGGTATGAGCCACTGACACCTGCCTTCTCCTTTTTAAATTTCTTTCTTCTTTCCTTCCTTTTTTCTTTCTTCCTCTCTCCCTCTTTTTTTTTTTTTTTTTTTTGCCAGTCCTGGGCTTGAGCTCAGGACCTGAGCACTGTCCTTGGACTTTCTCAAGGCTAGAGCTCTACCACTTGAGCCTCAGCACCACTTCCAGCTTTTTTGTATGTATGTGGTACCAAGGAATCGAACCCAGGTCTTTGTACATGCTAGGCAAGCACTTTAACCACTAGGCCAAACTCCCAGCCCCTCTCTCCCTCTTGCTCTCCCTTCCTCCCTCTCTTTTTATTTCATTGTTTCTTGCTTGCTTTCTTCCTTCCCTCTTTTCTTCTTTCTTTCTATCTCCATAGTACTAGGGTTTGAATTCATGCCCCCTGACCCAGATTTACTTTTGCTTTTTTTTTTTTTTGTGGGTCACAGGACTAGCCCTGTGAACTAACCCTGGGCACTGTCCTTGAGCTCTTCAGCCCTACCCTTGAGCCAAGCCCCACTTCCCATTTTCTAGAAGTAAAGTGGAGATAACAGTCTCAGGTCCTTTTGTACCTGGGCAGGCTTTGAATCTAGATTCTCAGGTCTCAGCCTCCAGAGTAGCTAGGAATACAGGCGTGAGCCTCCACACCTGGCTGCTTTCGTTAATTTTAAGTTATTTTTGCTTGGGATTAGCCTTGGACTCCTACCCTCCTACCTATGGCTCTTACCTAAATGAGATCATAGGAGCTTGTGAGTGCACTGAATTATTTGTCGAAATGGGATCTTGCTAACTTTTTTTTCCCTACCCAGAATTGTTTGATCCCTTCAATCTCTACCTCCTGAGTAATTGGAATTGCAGGCATGAACCACCAGTGCCTGGCTAACAACTCCATTTGAAGTCATCATTTGTTGAGTGCTTATAAGGTGATAGAGCTTCTGTTCCTTAATACAGATTGTTGTCATGGTCCTGCAGAGTAACTACTATTTGCCTGATTAGGATACCACTCTGCAGAGTGACTTGCCCAAGGTGTTATGAAGGGGAGACTTGAGGTGACTTCGGCTGACCTTCTAGGCTATGTTGCACAAGTCAGGAACAGGAAGTACTCCTGCATGAGGACGCTGGGTAGTCAGGTGAGCAGGCTGGAATCTCTTCCCTAGGCAGGACCTGGTCAGAGGGACCTCCTTTCTCCCACCCCTTCTTTTCCTTCAGGTATTATAAAGACTGTTGGCCCATTGGAATTGTCTCCAGATCTTTCTGAAGGGGGGGGGGCACTAGGCATTGGCCTCTGCCCCCAGCTCAATCAACACCCCCTCCTCCATTCTGTTGCCATAGCTGCTGACACTCCTTCCCCTCCCCCACCTGCCATCACCATCTATCAGTAGCATTTTAAGTTCTCCCTCAGCCCCTTGAAGTTGCTAAATCCCCTATTTGGTTTAGTTCCACTCCAGCTCTTCTTGCACGGAGGGACCCAATGGGACACAGGGAAATTATACATGTAATAAAGAACTGGTTTGCTCTGATAATTCTGATAATGATGCACACCTCACCCCTTCCCATGAACACACATGGCCATACCTGCATACACATATCACACTCCACCTTCCCACAGCTCACCCACCTAATCATCCTCCTGCCTGCTGCCATGTAGCTCATGACATGATTCTCCCCAGTCCAATGTCCTAACTGCCTTCACTGCAGGACATACCCTATCCTCTGGAAGTACTCCAGTCATCCGGTCCACTCCTAGCTCAGATAGGTCATGGGACCATTCCCCTGTCGTGATGTTTACTAGATGTGGCCTAATGGAGCTGGTTAGATGGAAAGAAGCAATAGTGCCTGTTGCTTTTTTTTTTTTTTTTTTTTTTTGGCCAGTCCTGGGCTTGAGCTCAGGGCCTGAGCACTGTCCTTGGACTTTCTCAAGGCTAGAGCTCTACCACTTGAGCCTCAGCACCACTTCTGGCTTTTTCTAAGTATGTGGTACCAAGGAATCGAACCTGGGTTTTGGTTTATGCTAGGCAAGCACTCTACCACTAGGCCAAACTCCCAGCCTGTCCCTGAAATTTTTTACTCAGGGCTAGCACTCTACCACTTGGAACCACACCTCCACTTCTGGGTTCCTGGTGGTAAATTTGGAGGTAAGAGTCGCATAAACTTTCCTATCTGGGTTGGCTTTGAACCATGATCCTCAGATCAGCTTCCTGAGTAGCTATGATTACACACAGGGGCCCCTAGCAGCAAGCTAGTTTTTATCTCTTACTTACACACACACACACACACACACACACACACACACAATCACTCACACTGCACCTGATAGACCCACTCATCTTTGCTAGTGAGTCTTCAGAACACGCTCATGGAGCCCATGGACCATGGTCAACCACTGCCTGGAATTCTCCTGGGCTGGGTGTGTGCAGGGGGAGAGAAGGGGTAGGAGGGAACATGTGTTGGGTAGGAGTATGTGTGAATGAGGGAGTGTGATAAAGTGCTCCAGGGGAGCATGCATGAGTGTGGGTGAGTGCTGTGGGGTGTGCGTGAATAGTGTTCAGGAGTGAGCATGTATGTGTGCCCACAGCCATGTGTACATGTGTGTACACTATTAAAATAAATTGAAGAACATTATGGGATTCTATTCAGATTTCTTCTTCTCTCTCCTACCCTACAATCTGGCTCCTGTTTTCTTAGCCTCCCTGTTTTTCATTTTCCTTTTTTTTAAATTATAATATATAGAGTTATATTCACCAGATTGTAGGTGCATTCCTTCTCACACATTGATACTCCTTCTCATGTTTTTGTCCCCATTTCCCTTCCCTACCCCGTCCTCACCATCTTGTTTCCCCCCTTCCCTTTCCTATTTCAAATGAACCAATAAGTGTATATACAATATGCCAGGTAACAAAGTCAGATACAGTAACAACATGAGATTAACCAAAGAGCAACAAGAGCCAAGAGAAATAACATAGCACATTGAGAACAACAATCACACAAGATAAATCAGTTTCCCTGTTTTTCTACAACCCAGGGAACTTTAGAATGAAGAGAGAAGATGCTAAAAGGGGGAAGGGAGAAGCTGTCAACTCCAGGTCAGCTTCTCTCCCATCATCCTGGCCAACAGCCCACCTGCTTCCACTTTCCGCTACCACTTCCCCACCCATTCACATCCAGGAGACAGTACGATTACACGAGGGAAACGGGGGAGCCAAGACTTCCAGGGCCTCCCAGGTTTGCTGAGTACCCAAATGCAGCCACCTCTCTGTCCTTGCTCTCTAGCTCTGGTCGCTGCAGCTCAGTGCTCTTCCTGGTCCCCTTCTCTATTCTAACAGGATAGCGCTGCCATTGTCCCTGGCTGCTTTTCTTCTATATCAGGGCTTTCCCAAGCCCCTGTCCTTGGACATGTTTCCTCTGGGGACTAGAGTGATCATTTGACTCCTTGGGACATAGCCTTTTTCCCCAAGGTGGAGCCCTCTTCTGGGAAAATACGGTTACTGCCACAGCTTCATATCTATGAGAACTTAGGTTCTGCCCTTTTTTTTTTTTTTTTTTTTTTTTTGCCAGTCCTGGGCTTGAGCTCAGGGGCTGAGCACTGTCCTTGGACTTTCTCAAGCCTAGAGCTCTACCACTTGAGCCTCAGCACCACTTTCAGCTTTTTTTTTTTTTCTATGTATGTGGTACCGAGGAATTGAACCCGGGTCTTCGTGCATGCTAGGCAAGCACTCTACCATTAGGCCAAACTCCTGGCCCCAAGGTTCTACCTCTTCTTTCAAACTGTTGCTACCTGCTGGGCCCCTGACTCTTGGGTGCTCTCTGGGTCCCCTCCCAGAGAGCTCAGGGCCTGGGCACCATTCCTGAGTTTCTGTTGCTCAAAGCTCTACCACTTGAGCTTGAGCCATAGCACCACTTTCAGCTTTTTTGGTTTATGTGGTACTGAGGAACCTAACCCAGAGCTTCATACTAGGCAAGCATTCTACACTAAGCCACATTCCCAGCTCTAAAAAACAACTTTTAAGCTGGATATGGTGGCTCACGCCTGTAATCCTAGCTACTCAGGAGGCTGAGATCTGAAGAGTATGATTCAAAGCCAGCCCAGGCACTAAAGAATGTGAGATTCTTATCTCCAATTAATCACTAGAAAATGGGAAGCAGGGCTGTGGCTCTGGGATAGAGTGGTAGCCTTGAGCTGAAGGGCTCAGGGACAGCACCCAGGAACAGAGTTCAAGCCCCATAACCCCCCCCCCCAAAAGAAGCCCAAAACAACAACTTGTTTTTTTTTTCCTCCTCCTCTTCCTCCTCCTCCTCTTCTTCTTCTTCTTCTTCTTCTTCTTCTTCTTCTTCTTTCTTCTTCTTCTTCTTCTTCTTCTTCTTCCTCTTCCTCTTCCTCTTCCTCTTCTTCTTCTGTCAAGGCTAGCACTCTCCCACTTTGAGCCACAGAGCCATTTCCCTGAGTTCTTTGGGCATGTTAATTGTTCAAGAACTTTCTGCAAGGGAGGATTTATAAAAGGGCAAGGAGGGGGGGGTAATTTGATTAAAAAGTATATATGATACGTATACATGAAAATGTCACAATGAAACTCATTCTATTAATACATGCTAATAAAATGCTTTGAATGTGTGTCAGTCTTGGTGCTTGAACTCAAGGCCTGGACATGCCCCTTAGCTTTTTGGTTCAAGGTTAGGGCCCTACCCCTTGAACCAAGCTCCACTTCTGGCTTTTTGGTGCTTAATTGGAGATAAGAGTCTCATAGAGTTTCCAGTGATCCTCAGATTTCAGTCTCCAAAATAGCTGGGATTACAGGCATGAACCACCTCGCCTGGATCCTTGAACATTTTTGCTCAAGGCTAGCACTCTACCGTTTTGAGACACAGCTCTTTTTCCCGTTTTCTGGTGGTTAATTGGTGATCAGAATCTTGTGGACTTTTTACCTGTGATCCTCAGATCTCAGACTCCTGAGTAACTATGATTACAGAAATGAGCCACCAGTGCCCAATTTGTTAAGTGTACACTTTGTTAAGTGTACAATTCAGTGACATTAATTACATTCACTGTTGTGTCATTGTCACTACCACCCATTTCTAGAACTCTTTTCAACTTCCTAAACTCAAGTTTGGTACCTATGAAATGATAACCCTCATTCTGTTCTCTACTTTAGCCCCTGTTACCACTGTCTACTCCTGACTTTGTGAATTTGATTACCCTAGACATGTAATACAAGTGTTTGTCCTCTTGTGACTAGTTTATTTTACTCTGGTCCTTGAACTTGTTGTAGATAAACTTTCCTGTCTGGACTGACTTTGAACCTTAATCCTCAGACCCCAGTTTCTTTAGGATTACAGGAACGAGGCACCAGAGCCTGGCTAGAAATCGAATAATATTCTAGTATAGATATATGCCATTTTGTGTTGTATACATTTTGTTAGTCTCTTACTAGGCACTTGTGTTTCTTTCACTTTTTTGAATACTGCAAATAATGCTTCCATCATCATGAATATAAATAAAATTATATGTTTTATAATAGCCTGAGTTACTTTCACATAATAGATTATTTATACTGTAACCCAAACAAAAAACTTTTTTTGTGACATACATCAATTACATGACTCTTAGCAATATAATACTATGCGAAAATAAAAAAAATATGCAGCTTGGTATTGTTTTGAATAAAATTAAAACCACTTAAACATTTTGATTTTGAGTACTCTGTACTCAAGGCTGGCCTCTTAATTCTCTTGCCTAAGACTCTTGAGTTGGAATAACAAGCATGCACAAACATGATTATCTAAATTTTAAGTTATAATTAAAAATAACTATTAGGGGCTGGGAGTTTGGCCTAGTGGTAGAGTGCTTGCCTAGCAAGCACAAAGACTTGGGTTCAATTTCCTCGGTACCACATACATAGAAAAAGCCAGGCCCTGAGTACAAGCCCCAGGACTGGTAAAAAATTAAAAATAATAAGGATTAGGGGACTGGGAGTTTGGCCTAGTGGTAGGAGTGGTGCTGTTCAAGTAAGAAAGAGCTAGCCTTGAGCACAAAGCAGCTTAGGGACAGCACCCAGGCTCTGAGTTCAAGTCCCAAGGCTGACTACCTCCAATTAATTAGTACAAGGCTGGAAATGGGCCTCTGGCTCAACTGGTAAAATATCAAGCCTTGAGAAAAAAAAAAGCTAAGAGACAATGCCCAAGCCCTAGTTCTGATGGAAGAAAAGAGGACTAGAAAGAGAATTCACAAGGAAAACACTTTCTGACTGTGCAACTCCATGTGACCTAACGTCTGTCAATGTACCATGAAGGACTCCCTGGCTTTCTGCTAGAGTTCCAGGATATATCCCCACCTCCCCACTTGAATAAAACTAGAGGCTGTCTCCTCCTTCTCCTCCAAACTGAAATGATACGTGTGTTACACCATACCCAGACTAATTTTCTGACAAACCTTTCATGGGATTCAGATTTCTTCTTAGAAACCACTTTCTCACCTCATGTACCCGCTGAATTTTATTCAATCATTATTTTATTTTCTAATCCTGGGGTTTGGACTCAAGGGCTGGGCACTGCCCTAGACCCCCTCTAGAGCTCTACCATTTGAGTCACAGCACCATCTCTGGCTTTTTCTGTTTATGTAATACTGAGGAATCAAACCCAGGGCTTCATGGATACTAGGCAAGCCCTCTACCACTAAGCCAAATTCCCAGCCCTCAGACATTTCTGTGTGTGTGTGTGTGTGTGTGTGTGTGTATGTGTGTGTGTCAGTTGTGGGACTTGAACTCTGGGCCTGGACACTGTCCTTGAGCTCTTCAGCTCAAAGTTCCTGCCCTACCCCTTGAGCCACGGCACCACTTCCCAGACTTTTTGCCAGTCCTGGGCTTGAGCTCAGGGCCTGAGCACTCTCCTTGGACTAGGCTAGAGTTCTACCACTTGAGCCACAGCACCACTTCCAGCTTTTTTCTATGTATGTGGTACTGAGGAATCGAACCCAGGTCTTCATGCATGCTAGGCAAGCACTCCGCCACTAGGCCAAACTCCCCCCCCCAGGCATATTTTTTGAGTGTCCATTTTAACAATGGTTTGTTCCTGTAAATGTGTCTCCCAGGAGATAATCTTGAGTTGGCCTTTTATACATTTTTTCCACTTTATCGCAAGACTGAAATAAAAAATTTGATGTGTGCTCATAAATAAATTGTCTAAAGAAGCCTTTTTTAATGTGTGAAGTTTTATTTTAACACGTCTTAACACTTGAGGGTGGGCTAAAATTTCTTAGTCATATTGTTATTATCTTCCAGCTGGGATTAACTGAGCCTTGTTGGTCTAGACTTAGGGTCTATCCTGCCAGCTCCGCTCAGGCGCTGTCTTACCTTGACAGAATCTGTGGTCTTGGGAGCTCTGGGGGTAGGGTGGACAGGAGTCAACTGCAGGCCAGAATGTCTCTCCATATATCCCCACTGAACCTCAGAACTAGGGATACAGCCACCTTCACCCCTTCTACTGGATCTTCAGGCCACAACTTGTCACTGTGGCAGAAGAGTAGATACCCTTTGGGCAGAGGCTGACTCTGTTGTATCTGTCCTGGCTTTAAGGGCAGAATATGAGAACAGTAGGCAACACCGGTCCCCAGGTTGCTGTTTGGCAAACTCAGTCCTTAGGCCTGGCCCCCATCCAGCTCGGAAATGAGCCCCTCCTTCCATTGGACACGGATGGTCTCCAGGCACAGCTGACTCCCAGCTGCTGACCTGCTCCTTCCCCATGGGCTGTCATCAAGGGGGGCCAGCGAAGGATCAGCAAAGCAGACTGGGGTGTAGGCTGTGGGCTTGCGGAGGAAGGGTCTGAAAAAGGTTTGGATCTTCAAGGTGGTGATACCTTAATCCCCAAATCATCATCTTGTTTTCCTAATTTCTGAAATTCTAAATATAATAGTGGATGGCAGAAAATTTGAAAACTAAAAAAGGACAAAAAACTAAAAACATAAGCCAGGCACAGGTGGCTCATACCTATAATGCTAGCTATTCAAGAGGCTGAGATCTGAGGATGTCAATTTGAAACCAGCCCGGGCAGGAAAGACTGTGAGACTTTTATGTCCAATTAACCACCAGGAAACCAGAAGTAGCACTGTGGCTCCAAGTGGTAAAGCATTGGACTTGAGTGAAAAAGCTCAAGGACAAGGCCCAGGCCCTGAGTTCAAGCCCCATGACTGACAAGAAAAAAAGAAAATAAACCAAGAAAATTCAATATAGCCCTGGAACAATCACTGTCCATGTTCTGTCTTATTCCAATCTTCTTTTAAGTCTATAGATTTATTTTTAATTTAAATTTTATTTTTTTTTGGTCAGTCATATGGGTTGAACTCAGGGCTTAGGTGCTGTCTCTTGTTCCATAAATGACATCATTCCAGATGTACTGCTTTCTATTCCTATTTTTCTTCTAATTATGTCTTGAGTATATTCCTGTGTGACTAAAAGTTTTTTTTAAAAAAATCAGAATTTTAGTAGGTATGAAGAAGGCCCACAATCTACCCCTCTCCTAACCATGACCTCTCCCATTGTTTTCAAAGGCTCCTCATATGTGTGCATGCAGGTTCTATTCCAGATGGGGGCTTGACACTTCTTTGAAGGCAAGAGGAGAAACAGATCAGGCTACTGGGGCTTTTTTAAAAAAAAAAAAATGTGTGTGTGTGTGTGTGTGTGTGTGTGTGTGTGTGTGTGTGTGTGTGTGTGTTGACCCTGGGATTTGTCAGGGCCTCTTGCTCATATCTTACTACTTGAATCACACCTCCATTTCCAACTCTGTGTGTGTGTGTGTGTGTGTGTGTGTGTGTGTGTGTGTGTGTGTGTGTGTGTGTGTGCTGACCTTGGAGCTTGAACTCAGGGCCTAGGTACTATCCTTGATTTTTTTTTTTGGCAGTCTTGGGCCTTGAACTCAGGGCCTGGGCACTGTTCTTGGGCTTTCTCAAGGCTAAAGCTCACTACTTGAGCTACAGCACCATTTCTGGCTTTTTTCTATGTATGTGGTACCAAGGAATTGAAACCGGGTCTTCGTGCATGCTAGGCAAGCACTCTACCAGTAGGCTAAACTCTCAGCCCATGTCCTTGATTTTTTTATACTCAAAGTCTAGCACTCTACCACTTGAACCACAGCTCTACTTCTGGCTTTTTGGTAACACTGGCCCCACTTGAGTGGTTTTTTTGTTTGTTTGTTTGCTGGTTTACTGGAGTTGTCTCTTGGATTTATTTGCTTAGGACTGGCTTTGAGCCCCAATCCTCACATCTGAGACTCCTGAATAGGTAGCATTGCAGGCATGAGTCATGAACATCTGGATTTTTCCTTCTTTTCTACATGAATTCAGATGCTTGCTAGTCAGAACCTAGATCCCTTGGTCTATGGCACCTGACTCCAGCTCACTTCCTGTCCCCTGCTCACCTGGATCCTGAGAAGCCAAGGTCCTCATGTCTTGGTTTCCCATGCCCACAGGTTTTTGACTCAGGCAGCCTCTGGTTCTTGTGCTCCTCAGCACAACCTCGCCTCTCCAGCTTATGGCTTCTGCCTGGTTAGCTTGTTGGGAGGTAGAAAGAGGAGCTTCTCATTTCCAAACCTCTCCTAATTGATTTCTCTCTGATGAGAGGCCTTAATCCTTTCTGGCCGCCCTTACAGCTTCTCCAGTTTCTTCATACTGACTCTCTATATTCTGCCTCCCAGCCTCTCGCATATTCCATGAGCTGAAAATATCTTTCTGGATTTTAGTCTTGGCAGCCATTACCCATGATGCTTTGTACCCCACATGTCCATCAGGAGAGCCTGGCTTCCTTTCCAGAGCCCTGTGCACAGGGACACACAGGTGTAGCAGCATTTAACACATCCTGCCTCTTGCTACTATGTCAGACTAAGAGGGAACAAAAGTTTTAAGGATAGATTTAAAATAATTCTGCCTGAAGTGAGGTCTTTCATGCCAAACCTATCAGTGGCTTGTTGGGGATTCAGAAAATGTTCAGTACCTGCTGTTTGTTCTTTGTCCAGCCTTGGGATAGCTGGGGGAGACAAGCTTGCCTGGCCACCCCAATTCTCTGACCAAAGAAGCAGATATCAAGGCCCCAGCCCCTTCATAAGGCCCCTGTCTGAGATGAGAGATGAAGAGAATAGGTAGGGTGAGCACATGCATTGAGCCCTCGCCTCTTTGGAGCTGAGCTTGATCAAAACTCAACCCTTACTGCCTTTCTTTTTTGTCCCCCTTCATCCTGCCAGCTCTGGGGGATGGAAGGAGGAGATTGGCTGGGTGCAATGCAGTGTTTCTGGGGATGTGGGGGGGTAGGGGAGTCCATTCAAATTGACAAAAATAGAACATCAGCCTCATATCATTTTTCTCAAAACAAGATTTATTGAAGTTCTGTCGGTGAAAATCGCTGCTGTGTGGAACGCTTAACTTATAGATTAGATTACTCAGTCGTGCCTTACTACATTTTTCATTAGAAAAATATTGGCTGGGAGAGTTTGACCTCATAATCTCTGCATTTTAAACAATAACCAGAGGAAAACCAAATAGAAGGCACAAGTTAACGGGTTTTATCCCCCCAGCAATTCCCCCTGGGAGAAATCAGAGTGAGGGCTGGGAAGGGAACAGGAGTGGAATCTGCTGCGTGAGCAATTCCCCATCTCAGGGCCCAGTCCCCAGAGGCTGCAGGAGACTCTGGGGGTGGAGGGTGGTAGGGAACTGCACTGCATATTTGGGGTAAAGGCCCTGGCAGCTCCCTGCCTGGAAACCCAGAGTTCTGTAGGGCTCCCAAGTGGAGCTGTAGATTGAGAAGCGCCTGGCCTCTCCCCTGAGGGCAGGTGTATCTGGAAAGGAAGAAAAGACTTTTTGCTGTCCAAAGGAGCCCCCTCTCCCAGTCTCTTGAGGAGAGGAGCAATAATGACCTGGAAGAGTCTATCAAATCATCACATAGTACACCTTGAATATGTTCAATCTTTATTAGGCATTGATTAAACATGGTTTTAAAAGACCCGGAAGAATCTAAAATCTCAAGGCACCTGTGAGGATCCATGTAAGGAGAGGGAGAGAGACGCCCCGCTTTTCCTCCCAGCCCTGAAGCAGAGGTGTCTCTTTCCAGAAGGTATTTATGAAAAAGGAAGGAATTCCAAGGCTAGGCCAAGCTGGGATCCTGTAGCTGGCCTTGGGTGTTCAGACCATTCTTGGCTGCCCAGGGACAGAGAATCAAAGGGGCCTGCTCTCAAGCTGACCACAAGCCTGCAGATGCTAGCTGGCTCCAGAGGAAGGCAAGAAGGAGGCCACCCAGTGCACAGACCCTGGGCTACTTTACGACTACTGATCCAATTCCTTGGAGAGCAGCACCCCCAATCCTGTCTCTGTCTCAGTTTCTACTTTCCAAGGCTTTGGTGATTTCTAAGTTCTGACACAGTCATTAGTTACAAAGAGCAATTATTTTTTTTTTGTCATTAAGTCATTTTTTAAATGGCTCCAGGCGACATCACAGAACAAAGAAACAAAATATCCATGAAAAGACTTAATCACAAATTACTAATTATTTCACCCACCTCCTCCCTCCCCAGATCGTGAAATCTGAGCCCCATGAAAAGGGAGAAGGTCTCCCCTTCCATGAGCTCGCCATGGCTCTTAGCCACCTAATCCATCATGGGGGGGGGGGGGGGCATTTCCTGGCTCCCTCTGAGCCCTGGGGGGCAGGGAGTAGCCTGGAGTTCCCTATTCCTGACCTTTGAAGTCTACTTCTCCCTACAGATAAAGCTCCTCTGTCAGTGTGGAGAAGGGAACCTTTTGGAATGAAGGGGATCACATCCCGAGCTCCTTATACCTTGAACTGGCATTGCTTCTTCTTCCCAGAGCAACAGCGTCCCAGCTGGGGCATTCCACTCCTGGTCCTTTGAAGCTTGGGGGCCACAGTGGAGGAGCCGCCCCCTGCCGTGGGGCTTCTAGAGTCTCCAGCTGGAAAACAAACCGGAGGAGGAAGTAATCCTGGAGGGAAAGCTCTTGGGTCCCCAGACGTGAGGAAATAAAATGTGTTTGACACCAAGATGTATGAGAGGAGGGGGAAGCTGAGGGTATGGCCCCTCTGCCAGGCCAGGCCTTGCCCTAGGGTTGATTGTAGCCTCCTTATCTGACCCTGGATGAGAGAGAAAGCACTGTACAGAGCAGGCAGAAGTGGGGGGGAGCTTTCTTATCTGAGACCAAATCAAGGAGATAGGTATTAAGGGGAGGCAGAATCCTAGGAAATATCCACATCTTGCCCCATTGTTCCATAACATGTCCAGTTTGCCAGGAGCAAACCCATGGAGGGAAGTATCCTGACAAAGATAGAGCTGCAGGTCCAGAGTCTGGGTCATTAGGAAAGAGGTGGAGGTGGAGATGGGGACAGTTGCGAAATCCTCAAGTTCAAAACCCAAATAATCTCCTATAGGCTTCCTTCGTCGCAGTTTAAACTTGATCCCCAGAGCAAAGCCAACTCTATTCACCTTTCCATTTAACAAATGCTCTTCAGACATCAGGAATATATCCATGAATGTGATAGATCTGGTCCTATTTTCATGGAGACCAAGTTTATCTTTCTTTGAAAATCTTTTTCTTAAGATTATATCAAAGAGAAATTCAGGGCCAGGAGAGCAGTGGCCTAGTGGTAGAGTGCTTGCCTGATATGCACAAGGCCCTGGGTTCGATTCCTTGATACCATATACACAGAAAAAGCCAGAAGTGGTGCTGTGTGAGAGAGAGAGATTTTCAAAGCTGGGCCCAGTGTATGTGGCTCAGTCATTGTTCATTTTATAGTTGTTTGGATAATTGTCTTTTCAGTTTCATCACTCCCTTAAATATAGGCCTTATGTCTCTTAGGCCCACTTTTCTGCTAACACTAGTCTAAGGAAAAGGTATAGGTAGAAGGAAAGAAAGTAAACAAATTGTGTGTGTGTGTGTGTATGTGTGTGTGTGTGTGTGTGTGTGTGTGTGTGAGAGAGAGAGAGAGAGAGAGAGAGAGAGAGAGAGAGAGAGAGAGAGAGAGAGAGAGAGAGAGAGAGAGTTCTAGTGCTTGAATTCAGGGTCTGGACACTATTCCTGAGCTTTTTCATTCAAGGCTAAGGCTCTACCACTTGAGCTTTTTAGGTGGTTAATTGGAGATAAGAGTCTCAAGGACTTTCCTCCCTGGGCTGGCATTGAACTGTGATCCTCAGATCTCAACCTCTAGTGTACAGCCTTGCTTTTCTACCTTCCTTCCTTCCTTTCTTCCTTCCTACCTTCCTTCCTTCCTTCCTTCCTTCCTTCCTTCCTTCCTTTCTTCCTTCCTTCCTTCCTTTCTTCCTTCCTTCCTTCCTTCCTTCCTTCCTTCCTGCCTTCCTTTTTTCTTCCTTTCTGAATTAAGAGTAGCCACTTCTCCCACTGCTGCAAGGAGGACCTTTGGCAGTTATGCCATTTCTACCAGGAGCTTGGCATGCCTAGCGTGTTCTGGCTTTAGCCCAGTGGCAAACGCCTCTAGGCCTTAGCTTCTTATATTGGACCCTCAGGCAGGACTATCTTAAGAAGCAAGGAAATATAGAAGCAGAAGGGAAAGTTGGAATGTGTGTTACTCTCTAGTCTCCACTTTGCTTTGATCAGGATAGAGTGGGCCAGAAAATACAGTATACCTGAGGCCACAGAGACATTAGACTCAGGAGACCAGGGGGCATTAACTGTTCCTCCTGAACTCTCTTAAGGAATCAGGCTTAATTCCATATTCTTGAGGGATTAAAGAAAGCACAACGTGGAAGTGGCACTGTGGCTCAAATGGTAGAGCCCTAGCCTTGAGCTCAAGAGCTCAGGGACAGCACCCAGGCCCAGAGTTCAGGCTCCACAATCGACATAGAAAAAAAACAAAACAAAACAAAACAGAGGGCACAACACTACCACATGAACAGATCAAATTTATCAATATGGTCTTACCATCAACTCTCTCATTTGGACAATTTAACATCTAGGCCTCCCTCCCCAAAATTGCCTCTACCATCATCACAACCTACAGTCACCTCTATTTGTGACCATAATTATTGTCCTTATCATCCACAAATACTACTTCAATTTCCATCTCAAAAATCATTGTTTCTGTTAGGCTGAGCTTCAGTATCACAACAGCTCTTACCATAATCATAGTTATCACCATGGACACCCTGTATCACAACGGCAATACTCATTTATAACACTGCCTCCACTCAACACTCACATTCCAGATCTTGCTATAATCACTACCAACCTCATATCCCATCCCAGCCCCCATTTCTACCATCCAATATCTCTACCACCTCAGCATTACAAGGATATTCCAGGTCTCCTTTTTTTGCCAGTCCTAGGCCTTGAACTCAGGGCCTTAGCACTATCCTTGGGCTTTCTCAAGGCTAGAGCTCTACCACTTGAGCCACAGCACCATTTCTGGCTTTTTCTATGTATATGTGGTGCCCAGGAATCAAACCCAGGTGGTCTCCATGCATGCTAGGCAAGCACTCTACCACTAGGCCAAACTCCCGGCCTCAGGTCTCCTTTTTCTATCTAGAAATCTCAAGAGAACATCCATAGTTTCTAACTGGTCAAAATAATGGTATGCTATGGTCCCCAGTATCTTTCTCATTCAGTTCTTCTTGCCTCAGATCACATTCCCTTTGGAGTTCCAGTTTCTTGTCTGCCATGAGCAGTGTCTATTGAAATCTGCAATCTCTCTGTGCTTGGATGCTCTGATTTTTTTCAGATGCCTGATTTGCATTTAACTCATGGCTGTTGATCTCTAACTCATGGCTACTTAGCTCTGGCCACTCTTGTTATCAGTTTCAGAGGTCTGCCTGGCTTGGCCAAGGGAGCTTGGCAGTGCCTGGTCTTCTCAAGGGGACCAAAGAGCCTGCCAACATCTTTTCTTGGAGTTCTGTTGAGCAAAAACAGGCTGTTTGTATAGTTGGTCTCTGAAGGCTAATTTGGGATTCCCAAGCCCAAAGGAAGCTGGGGAAGAGCATTTCCTGGCAGGATTTACTAATATAGAAAACCTGGTGCATAGAAATATAGAGCTGGCAGGGATGGGAGGAGGTAAGAGCTCTGTCTCATGGAGATTCCCATAGTCTTATTCTAGATCATATTATTTCCCGTGTTGTTCCCAGAAAGAATAGAAACACTTTATTCTATGGTGGAGAGAGATCCTTGGTAACCTTTGTCTTTTCCACAGGCAATATAAGATTTTGGAGTATGAATATCACAAGATCTTCTTGAGGAGAGGATCCTCCTCTACTCTTACTGCTGGCTTGGCTGTGTCAGAGGCAGCAGGACCTGAGCACCAGAGTCTACTGCACTCTGCCCACAGTCCTTGTCACCCTTTTACTGTCCCAGAGATACACAAGACATCCAAGGGTTTTTCCCCTCTCTCCTTTCTTCCTCCTTTCACTCCTTCCTCCTCCCTCCTTTCCTCCATCCCATCCTTCCTTCCTTGTATTTCCTAAGCAAATACTCTACTACTTGAACCACACCCCCAATCCTGTACCAGGTTTTCCCAAAAGCAGTTGACCCTTTCAGCTATATTTGGCTATCTTCCCCACATAGGGAGGGAACCTAGATATGTTTCCAGATGTGCATCCAGATTAGGTTCGGATCCCAAAGTATATCTCTTGATCAGATGATGTAAACCAAAAGGTAAGGTCACAAACCCATAAATCTGAATAAAATGAATAGAGAGATAAAGCAGAAGGGATTTATATTCTTCTTTTATATATTTTAAGACCCAATCCCTTCCTAATGCCTGGAACTGGGCTCTGCCCAAGGTAGAGTCTACTTGCAGCAAAGATGAGGTTGGTGTAACAAGCACATGGGATGCCTATACTTCAGGAACAGCTCAGTGTTCATTAATAACGACCTCTCTAACCCAGTGCTAGGCAAATGGTTGTGAAATGACAAAGGTAAGTCCAGGTGTGAGGGAAGAAGGCAGCCTATGGCATAGACACATTGATAAGTACATCCTGGTCTTTGCTCCCACTACAAAGCAACAGGCTGCAGATCTCTTGTTATCTCTTTCATTCCTTCCATCCAGTTTTTACCCAGTAACTACCATGTGCTGAGTGCCAAGCTGGATTGTAACTACCCTACATGAATAAGAATTTCTTTTTGTCCTTAAGGAGTCTCTAATCTGATCAAGTCATTGCTGAGAAGAGAGGGAGGAAGAACAAATGGAGGGTCCTTCTGCTTGTGGAGGGGCAACTGAATGCTTGAGCCAGTCCCTGAGGGGCTGTGGGTGAGATCGCAGCAAGTAATGGATGATCTCAGCTATGTCCTGACAGGGGCATTACCTGAAATTGGTTCCAGTCATGTATGGAGCCAAAGAGATTTAAAACTTGGGGAAGAATGATGACAGAGGAAAATAGGTCCAACCCCTCTATCTCTAGTCTGAGCTTAGGACCTTGTCCTGTCCTTTGGAGGCAGAAAGAGATGCCTAAGGCCTGGGACAGACCAAGTACCTTTTGCTTTTTTGCTTGGCTGGGCAGGTCTCTGCACAGGCTGGAAACTCTAAGCATTGAGGGCCCTAGGAGAGAGGGCAGAGGCCAGAAGCAGAAGATAGCTTGTTCCTGAGGTCAGATTCCAGAGCAAACAGCAAAATGTCTGCCTTTTCTGATGAGGGTGGGGGGCTGAGGAGGAGAGTAAAACGTTGAAGTCCCTGTAGGTGAGGAGAGGGAGCCCCGGGGCTTGATAAGCACTCCCAGGACCTGGGCTTGAGCTTTTTCTGGAAAAGCAGAGGCTAGGGGAAAACACAGAGGGAACATCACCCTCAGATCTTGGCACAATCATCAGATTCCATTCAGCCCAGTCTAAACTGGAGGAAACCTGGCAGAGCACATCGTCCTATCCCTAATTTAGAGGGAGAAACTGAGGCCCAGGTCACACAAGGCCATCCATTAGATTGGGTCTGTTCTGGCCAACCTTCCTGTGGTCCCTCCAAGGGACCCTCTGAGTACATGTTGCTCTCTAAGCAAATTTCTGCTTAGGTCTTGAGAGGTGCAGTGTGAATGCGCCTCAGGGACAGTTCCAGATCCTAGAGTACAGCCGAGGGTTGTCTGAGCTGATGGCTTCCTGGGTAATGGCTGCCTGCTGAGCTCTTGAGTCCTCCCACCCTTCCCTAGTTCTCACAGAAGACTGGGAAAGGCCTTTATTCCCAGTCATTTGCCTCCCATTCTGCCTAGAAGCTGTTTGGCCATGAACACACTGACTTTTTGGCACTGTTCATGTTTTCTTAGCCCATTTCTCTTCACTTTTCTGCCAATCTCCCCACCAGATGTCCCCAAGCCAAACCTCTTCAAGCCTGTCTCCTCCCATGAATACCTCCCTCAGAATCCATGGCCACAGTTCTCTCCTTCTTACAGCCTAGGGTTGGGCTATGTGGCATTGAAGACTGTTGCCTTTAGAAAGGCGAACGAATGCTATGTATGCCTGAGTGAGTCATGTGAGACATAGCAGGACTGGGGATCTGACACAGACAGGGGGAAGACAAGCTGGCCTAGACATCTTGGGCAGGGGTTCCTTTTTATTTGTCAGGCGTGGGACTAGAACTCTGTGCCTGGGCGCTGTCCTTGACCACTTCAGCTCAAGGCTACCACCCTACCCCTTGGGCCACAGTGACACTTCCAGTTGTTTTTTTTTTTTTCTAGTGGTTAATTAAAGATAAGAATCTCATAGTCTTTAGTGCCCAGGCTGGCTTTGAACCTCGATCCTCAGGTCTCAGCCTCCTGGGTAGCTAGGATAACAGGTGTGAGCCACTGCACCCAGCTATGGGCAGGGGTTTCTCCTGAATCTAGCCTTAAAAACACTGCTAGGGTCTCACCAAACCTAAGAAATGAGGGGAGAGGACATGTGACCTCAGCCTATCCCTCCAGTTAGCAAACCCAATTTCACCAATCTCTCCCTATTGCCTCACCTCAATATAGAGTGGAACTGGCTAGAAGGCTTAGGAAACAGGAAAGGAAAGTGTGTGAGGAATAAGTGAAACAGGAGCATGAGATCTGAGGATTGCAGCTGAAAGCCAGCCTCATCAGGAAAGTCAGTGAGACATTTATCTCCAATTAGCTATCAGCAAACCAGAAGTGGTGCTGTGGCTCAAAGCAGGAGGGCAGGAAGCTCAGGGATAGTGCCCAAGCCCTAAGTTCAAGCCCCACAGCAACAAAACAAAACAAAACAAAAATAATAAAAAACAGTATTGACATAAAATAGTTAAATTAAAATATTAAATGTCATAGTGCCATAATAGAGAAAACTCCATCAAATTGTAAGAAATGAGAGTGGGGGTCAGGTGTGGTGATACTGGCTTTAGTCCCAGCATTCAGGGACTGAGGCAAGAGGATTGTAAATTGTTCAAGGCTAGCATGAGCTACATAACAAGACCCTACCTCAAATAAACAGAGAAGAGTGGGGGCAGGCAAGGTCTCCCATTTTTCACAAGGAATCCTCTGGAAGCTGAGCATCAGTTCAGTCTGGGCACCTGTTTGTATTCTGTTATCTCTCATACCCAGTCTCATGAGGTTCAAGGCCAATGTCAGCATTTGTTGCACCATCACACAGAATGTCACACAATCCACTATCATATACTTGCACAATCGCCATGTGTATTCAGTGTCCTACATAGAATCACATAGGTTTCCATATCTTGAGACAGACATAACTTTCACACACCAAGTCACCCATGTGTACACAGCTTCCTGACAATCACGCCTATTGTGCACACTTCATCATACATCATTTCATATATACCATGTTACCTACTCATTGCTTCATGATAGCTGCAGATTCCTTTGTGCCCATGTGTGCATGAGCATGTGCACACACAGAGTCCTTCGTGCACACAGGCAGTCACACTCCTGTTAGGCTTCTGGAGACAGGCATGGGCAGCCCCTGATCACAGCTAAATGTCAGCAAGTCCCTCTCCTCCCAGTTAGAGATGAATTGTTGCTCAGGAGATATTTCATCCTTAATGCCTCCAGCTTGAAGTGGAGCATGCGTCTCCAGGAGGTTACGTTTTTCCCAATCCGTCTGCTCTCCCCCCGCCTTCCCCCTCCCCAGCTGGCTCAGAGAGCTGCCCTCCTGCCTCTCCACTTTCATGGGGGGAGAACAGGGTTCCCTCTCTCATTACAGCCTCTCCTCATCCCTTCCCTCCCTGTCAGCTCAATTCTTGGCAAAAGAACAAAGCCCTGGCAGCTGTCTAAGCCCCCTCCTCAGTTCTCAGCTCAGGAGATGTCCCCCAAACATAGCTTGATTGGTACTCAATCCCCATCCTGGCTGCTACCTGCATTCTGGGTTGGTAGCATGGCAAAGAACATATTTGAGAAAGAAGATCTGATACTGACACAGCCCCTCTCTTAGAGATCTCTCTTCACCCACACTCTTCTTTGGACATAAACTTCAAAGAATTCATCAGCATATATGAGGCACTAGGTTAGATTCCCAGTACTATAAAAGAAAGAAGAAAGGCCTGAGTGATGCTGGCATATCAGTGAGTGAGTAGAACCTCTCAGATGGAAAGAGGTAAGAGGTATCCCCTCTGCCTCAGCAATGTCGTGCTTAGGAAATTATTCTAAGGACATAAGCTGGGACAGTCCAGACAATTTAGCTTCAAGGGGCTCAGCTCAGCCTTGTTTATAAAAGCAAAAAATTGGAAACAACTAAACATCCCACAGTAGGGATTGGCAATGGTACAGCCATCAACAGAATACCACACAGCCATTAAAACAACAGCGTGGAAGACTGTTTAGCATTGTTGAAAGGCATTCACTGCATAACATTGAAGAAGTCAAGCAGGTTGCAAAGCAGTATGGATACTAATTGCAGTGTGGAGTCCTGGACTGAATCCTGGAGAAAAAAAGGATATCAGTAGACAAGCTAGTGAAAACCAAATCTAATCTGGGGTTCAGTTACTAGTAATGTAGTAACACTGGTTTCTTAGCTCTGACAAATGTACTGTGGTAATGTAATATGTTAACAGCAGGTGAGGGGTATATGGAAACTCACTATATTATCTTCGCAAATTTTCTGTATATCAAAAAGTATTGTAATATGTAAACCATTATGTATATGTAATGTGATACTCTATTTTGTTTGTTTATTTGTTTTATTTTAAAGTGTGTGTGTGTGTGTGTATGCTGGCTCTGGGGCTTGAACTTAGGGCCTGGGCATGGTCCCTGAGCTAGGCTAGTACTCTATCATTTGGGAAACAGTTCCACTACTGGATTTTTGGTAATTAATTGGAGGTGAGTCTCATGGACTTTCCTACCTGGGCTGGCTTTGAACTGTGATCCTCAAAGCACAGCCTCCTAGTATCGAGGATTACAGGCGTGAGCCACTGGTGCCTAGCTTATTTTGGTTTTGCAAATGAATGTATTGCTGGTGAGGTGGCTCACACCTGTAATCCTATCTATTCAGGAGGCTGAGATCTGAGGATCAAGGTTCAAAGCCAGATCAGGCACAAAAGGACCTGAGACTCTTATGTCCAATTAACTTCTAGAAAATGGGAAGTGGGGCTTGGTCAAGGGTAGGACAGTAGCCTTGAGCTGTAGAGCTCAGGGACAGCACCCAGGACGAATTCAAGCCCCTGACCCCGCCCCCACAAAAGTATATAGAACTCTTGTACTATATGAAAATTCAGCTATAAGTCACCATCTCCAAGAAACAGGGTCTTACCAGATGCCAAATCTGTCAGCCAGTTGGATTTTCTAGCCTTCAGAACTGTGGGAAATAAATTTCTGTTGTTTATAAGTTTAAAAATGTCACAAGAAATATGTATATATCAAGACCAGGGAGAATATTTACAAACATATTACCAAAAGTCATTTCCCTTTTTTACCAATGGTCATTTCTGAAGGGTAGAAATATGGATCATTTTATTTTGATTAGAAGAAGAAGAAAGAGGAGGAGGAGGAGGAGGAGGAGGAGGAGGAGGAGGAGAAGAAGAAGAAGAAGAAGAAGAAGAAGAAGAAGAAGAAGAAGAAGAAGAAGAAGAAGAAGAAAAAAGGAGGAGGAGGAGGAAGAAGAGGAGGAAGAGGAGGAGGAAGGAGAAGAAGATGACGACGACAGGTGTCTGGCTCCATAGTTCATGCCTCTAATCCTAGCTATTTAGGAGACTGAGAGCTGAGGATCATGGTTTGAAGCCAGCCAAAGCAAGAAAGTGTGAGATTCTTATCTCCAATAAACTACTCAGAAAAGGCCAGAAGTGGCACTATGGCTCAAGGGGTACAGCAGTAGCCTTGAGTACAAAGAGGTGAAAGGGCAGTGCCCAGGCCCTGAATTCAAGCCCTACAACAGACCAAAAAAAAAAAAAGAAAGAAAGAAAGAAAATTCAAACCTAGAGCTGAGCACTAGTGGCTTATACCTGTCATCCTAGCTGCTCAAGAGGCTCAGATCTGAAGACTGAGATCCAAAGCCAGCCTGGGCAAGAAAGTTCAGAAGACTCTAATCTCTAATTAACCACCACAAAGCCAGAAGTGGAACTGTGAACAAAAAAAAAAAGCTAAGGGTCAATGCCCAGCTTCTGAGTTCCAGCCCCAGAATGGCATAAAAATTAGCAAAACAAAACCCCAGCTTCTTCATTCTGTCTTATCTCATCCTTCATCAGCATTTGGTAGCAGAAGAAAAATGCTTTCTCTTCATCTGTACATGATCCTGCTTTACAGTTTCACAACCATTACAGACTTTGCAATCCTTCAATTCCCTGTCCTTATAACTTGACCAAGAACATGAAGCTCATGCCTCAAATAATGTTACCCCCTCTGGCTGTCCTGAAATCGACTACCCTGCCTCAGCATTTCTCTGCATTGTCACCTACTATTCCTTCCTGTCTCTAAGGAGGAAAAGTTCAGAACTTTCTCCATCGGCATCTTCTCTTATATCTTATCCCTCTTGCCTCTCAACTTCCTCCTTGATACATTTTTGGGTAAGTAGTCACCTTAATCACTGCTAATTCTTGGCTGTTCCCATTTCACTCAATAACCCCAACCATGCTATAGCTTCTTACTGTCACTGACATCTGGGCCTAACCTAGCCCATAGGCCGCTCACTTTGTCCTCCTCACTGAATGCTCCCAAAGATATGATATCAGTTTTCCCTCTAAAATACTTCCATGAGAAGATTTCTCTCGGCTATTCACTCTCTTTGTTTTCTTTCTAACTTCCCAATGACTCCTTTTTAGGCATTCTGACTTCTTTCCTTCTTCTATGTCCTAAGTAGAGGAATCTCCCAGGATTCCGTGTAGTCTTATCTCATCCTCCTCTCTCAGGCAATCCCACCATTTTCCTAACTTTAACAAGATCTGTGTTTGGAAGAACCTCTGACATCTCTGACTTTTGGTATCGAATCTCCAGTTTCTGCTAAGCACCTTGCCGTCTCCCAGGACTACCTAAAGGATTATGACCACAAGTAGTGTACCTTCTCCCCTATCTCCAGCATGTCTGACCTTCAGACTTCTACCATTCTTTCAACCTTCCTCTTTCCCTGTCTCCCCAGTCTATTCCACTACCAGATATGGCCAGGGTTATACTGGCCTTGTCTCTTGCCCATATCCTTTGATGTTCTATCACTTTGTCCCTCTGGCCTGTCCCTTCTCAAACTTGGACACTTCCATCATGTCTTTCTACTTGCCACAATCATATTTAGCTGACCATAACAGTAGTTCATGAGCTCTAAAGCCATTATTAGTCAAACTGGTGGCTGTTGATTATTTATTTATTTACATAGTTCTTGCTATATAGCCTAGAATGGCCTCAAGCCTTCCATCTTCCATCTTCAAGCAGTACTCCCTGAGTGCTGGGATTAAAGGAATGCCCCATGCCTGGCTAAATTGGGATGCTTTATAGAAGGCTCTATAATATATGAAAATGGAACCATATAACTTGAGGGGAAGGCAGGGTTGGGAAAGACAGGGGTGACATTGATGGAGATGCATTGTCCTTATATACTGATTCTTTGAATTCAAACTTCTTTGTCCTTAAAAATAATAAAACAAAGAAGGCTCTGTAAAATTTAAAAAAATAATAATTTATGATAAAAATACATAATTGCAGGGGCCAGGAATTTAGCCGAGTGGTAGAGTGCTTGCCTAGCATGCACGAAGACCCAGGTTCAATTCCTCAGCACCACAGTCACAGAAGAAGCTAGAAGTGGTGCTGCGGCTCAAGTAGTGGGGCTCTAACCTTGAGAAAGCCCAAGGACATTGCTCAGGCCCTGAGTCTAAGCCCCAGGACTGGCAAAAAAATATATATATATATACATACATATATAATTGCAGTGGGATAACAGGTATAAGCCAGAACTTTTTTTTTTTTTTTTTGCCAGTCCTGGGCTTGAGCTCAGGGCCTGAGCACTGTCCTTGTCCTGTGTTCATGCAGGTTCTTCCCTCAGGAGCTCTTCCATCCTTATTCTTACTTTAAAACTTAAACCTTACACTAACCATGAAGGTTCCCCCAACCTTTCCTGTACCTCACAGCTCCTCTTTAATATGAATTACTTCCACACTTTTGCTCCCTTAAAAGTTGCTGGTCTGAGTGCACATGGCTCAGCTCCCAGCCAGCAAGTTGGCTGGGCAGCTGCTTACAATGTGGCCTGGCATTAAAAGATGAGCTGGGCCAGACTTATTTCCTCTCCTGGGAATTTGAACTGTGAAATACTGAGAGTCTGGAGCAGTTAGCAGAGGTGATGTAGAGAGAGACTCCAAGAGGCCGGCTGGTCAAATGCAAGTCACGGTTATGAGAAATTATGAGGAAACCCAGGAAGCTGTTGCTGCTGCACAGGGGTCAGAAGCAGTTATAGACCGGAGCTGTGCAGGCCAACCTGAGTGAGAATTCTGATTCCATCACTTCTTGGCTTGAACATGGGAAGGTGACCTAGCCTCCCCGAGCCTTGGTGTTCTCATATATAAAATGGGGATAGCAATATTAGCTAGCCTCACAGTGAAAGAATAACAGATAATCATGGACATCAGTGGTCTGACACAGGGTTATACATGATTATTCCTCCTCTTATATTAACACCTCCACAACAATAATCACATTAAAGTCAATAACAATAATGGAGAGTTATCAAAATAAAAGAGAGGCCCTACGGGCTTCCTTGGGCCTTATCATAAGAGAGAAGTGTGTTTCCAGAGTTTTTTCTGTCCTTTGATAGCTAAGTTCCAATGACCAACCATGTACTTCAGTTCATGGCTTTCCTTCTTGAGCAGTTATTCAAGGTGAACACTTACTTCTTGTAAAGGGAAAGGTCCTGTCCAGATTGTATGTCTCCCTGTGTCTGAGCTTGTACCCCCATACACCACAGTAATAGTCTGTTTGCCTTGGTTTCCTACCGTGCAGTAAATACAGATGATATACAATGCTCAGTGGATGTATGATGGACTGAATGGATGCAGTTCAAATTCCAGTGATAATTTGGTTTGGTTGGTTTTTTGTGCCGTGTGTGTGTGTGTGTGTGTGTGTGTGTGTGTGTATGTGTGTGTGTGTATTTGCCCACTTGAACTGAGGACCTGGGCACTGTCCCTTACTTTTTTCTATTCAAGGCTGGTGTTCTACCACTTGAGTCACAGTTCTACTTCCAGCCTTATGGTGATTAACTGGGGATAAGAGTCTTACAAAGGGGCAGGGAATGTGGCTTAGTGATTGCCTAGCATGTATGAGACCCTGGGTTCCATTCCCCTGTACCACATAAAAACAAAGATTCCATAAAATTAATACAAATCAAAGGAAATATGACAACAAAAAAGAATCTTGCTGGCTTTCCTGCCCAGGCTGGCTTCAAACCACAATCCTCAATTCTCAACCTTCGGACTAGCCAGGATTATAGACATGTCTGATCTTCCAGGGAAGCTTTGGAAGGCTGCTTTTAGGAGGCTCAGAAGTTCACATGGTGCTCAGTTAGTGAAGAATGGGCCCATTGTTTGTTCCTCAACACATGAAAGAAGGACGGCAGGACAGGGATGGCCCTGAGGGATGTCCTGTTGAGTTCCTGCCTTGCATACACCCTCGATCTGCCCTATTCCTTTTCTCCATTCTCTCTGGACCCAGAATAAAGGGCAGGGGGTGACAGAAGGGTAACTATCTGGGTCAGGTTCCCAAGATATGGGAAGAGGTCCAGGCCTGTCCTTTGCCCTGTCCAGCCAATCCTCTCTCTTCTCTTACTCCAAGCCCCAGTTAAACCTGTATTTTTCCAGACCTCTATCGTGCTTTCTTACTATGTGCATACTTTCCCTTCCCATTCAGGTTTCCTTCTCCCACTGTGCCTTCTGGAAAATTCCTACCTGTGTCAGCTCAGGCACTGGCATCATCTCTGGATTGCTCAGGCAGGGTTAGATGTTTTCACTCTGGATTTCATAATCCCTTTTGCACGTCTGTAAGTCTTACCTCTTCTTTCCCCCTATTACCTATGTATTTGTCTGGCTTTCTCCCCTCCCTAGGAGGTCTCAAGGACAGGAATTATGTGTTATTTATGCTTCCTAAAAGGCTTAGCTTTTGCTGTTTGTTGATTGACGGTGAGAAGATTCCATTTTTTCTAATTCTGGGACTGCTAAGGACTCTTGACTTTTCTCATGATCTTGGGCTTTTCTTGAAGCCTTCTACATTCCCTAACTGATTCTCCAATGACACCATAACTTACCCCAGACCCCTGTCCCAAATAGTATCTGGTATCAACAACCCAGCATATGCCAAATTAGAGTGTTGAAGTATATCAAGCAGACTTGGGGGAGCCGGTAGATATTGGGCAGGGATGGACAGTGAAGGCCAAATGGGAATGAGTTGGGGGCTTGACTGTCTTTCTTCCCTTCCCATTTAGGGCCTAACAAGTGGATTCAGGCTGTCCCTTGCAGACCGGCCTCTGACCAGGCTCCAGGCAAGGCTGTCACTTGCCTGTCCTCCTACCTCCTGGGCCCATGGCTGAGCGGCTGGCGGAGGCAGCGCTGGGCCAGCCGAAGCAGACAGCCTTGTGCGATTGCTGGCTCCAGGCCTCCCAGCCCAGCTTGTAGCTCCCCCCAGAGTGGCGCGATTGATTGGCTGCAGCCAGAATGGGCACCAGTCTCCCTGGCTTGGACAGAAACGGGGCCATCTGTTACACCTCTAGTTAAAAGTACATAAAGTTGAGCATTTGTGTGCTGACAATACCACCCCTGACACCCTCCACGCGGCACAGCGCTCCGGCTCCTTGGCAGGCTTGTGCTCCGTGACAGGCCGGCACAGCGACGCCTACACACTGGCTCAGCTGGCGACACCACAGCTCCACCCTCCAGCGTCCTGGCCCAGCTGGGTTCAGCTAGAATCTCAGGTCCCACCTGTACCAGAGGATGGAGGTGGGGCTGGTGTGAGTAGATAATGCAGTCCCAGCTCAGGCTGTTTGGGAGGCCTCTGATGCCAGGCTTCAGGGCTTAATTCGAGAGACCCCAAACTAGTTATGTTAGGCCTTGCATGCAGTCCCGGGACAAACCCGTTAGGCCTTCTTGACTTAGCCTGTTAGAAAAGTCCATCTTGTTTCTGAAGAATGATACACCTTGAGTGTGGTGACTACCAACTAAGGAGCAGCTTTGGACAAGATTGCCTCAACTTTGGCCTTGATTTGAGTTCTAGATCCTGGTTTCTAGCCTCTAGGATGTGAACCCTAATCTCGGAATTTCACTTTCTAGTGTCTACTTCAGGGCCTGGGCAACCAGAGCATTCCAAAAACATTCTTTCTTGCTTGTCACATCTTCCAGTACTCTAGCCAGCTCAGCCTGCCAGTCTCTCAAAACTACTGTGGAGGGGCTGGGAGTTTGGCCTGGTGATACAGTGCTTGCCTAGTATGCAGGAAGATCCAGGTTCCATTCCTTGGTACCACATACATAGAAAAAGCCGGAAGTGGTGCTGTGGCTCAAGTGGTAGAGCTCTAGCCTTGAGAAAGTTCAAGGACAGTGCTTAGGCCCCGAGTTCAGGTCCCAGCACTGTCTCTCCTCCACCTCCTCCCTCCCCCCAAAAAAACCCCACCAAAAAACAAAAAAACTATTGTGGACATTCCTATCTCTGTGTCTTTGCTGCTCCCTCCCTTCCAACTCAGAACTTGCTGTTTCTCCCTCCCAACCCCTTAGTCCTTCTAGACCCACCTCTGCTAGGTAGATTTCTTTTTGTTTTGGACAGTAGTGGCCTGGTGATTGCTAGGCAGATGCTCTACAGCTGAATCATACCTCGTACCTCAAGCACTTTTAATGAACTGGTGGTGGTAGTGATGGTGGGGTGTGTGTGTTGATACTGGTGATTGAACTTAATGTTTCAGATTACAAGGCAGGCACTCATGCTGAGTCTCATCTTTAGCTCCACGTAGACTTCTGGGATCCAGAACCCTTTCCTGCTCTTATCTCCCAGAGGCCTTGCCCTCTCTGAATGGCTACTCATGAATCCTGTCCAGTTAGAGACTTGAGGTTCTTATGCCCAGAAAGATCTTGCTAGCCAATACTCTTTCAGTAGTTCTGCCTCAACCTGGAAAGCAGATGGCCAGATAGACAAATAGCTTTCAGATTATATGGTTTACTCATGATTTTATTCAGAACATATATATTAAATACCTTCTCTATACCTAGACCCATACATGGCATGGACTAGGAGAGAAAAATCATTAAAATGAGATTCAATATAACAAATACAGTCACTGTATTCAAAATACATTATGAAAAAAATTAACTATGAAACTTGAGGGGGGATTGGGAGGGGTAAATTGGGGGGAATGAGGGAAGGGGTGACATTGACCAAGAAGCACTGGACTCAGAGACTGAGTTTTACTTTTGTACAACTGCATAATAATAGCAATAATATAATAATAGTAAATTACCTGGGGTGGAAATGAGATTAGATTTGGATTCAGCCCTTGAAAAACCTACTCATCAAGATAGATCATGAAGCCGGGCACTGGTGGCTCATGCCTGTAATCCTGTCTACTCAGATCTGAGGGTGGAGGTTTAAAGTCAGCCACTTCAGGAAGGTCTGTGAAACTTTTATCTCCAGTTAATACCAGGAAACCGGAAGTGGAGCTGTGACTCAAGTGGTAGAGAGCTAGTGTTGAGCAAAAAGCTCAGGGACAGAGCCCAGGCCCTGAGTTCAGGCCCCATGATCAACACAAATAAATTGTATATATATATATGCACACATACATATATGTACATAAATACATATATATGTATATATACACAATAAGATGTACAAGTAATTACCATGCAATGATCCAACTAAGTTAGCCAATGTGCTTCAATAGACTTTTTTTTGCCAGTCCTGGGGCTTGAACTCAGGGCCTGGACACTGTCCCTGAACTTCTTTTGCTCAAAGCTAGCACTCTACCACTTGAGCCACAGTGCCACTTCTGGCCTTTTCAGTGTATGTAGTACTGAGGAATCGAACCCAGGGCTTTGTAGATGCTTGGCAAGGACTCTGCCTCTAAGCTACATTCCTAGCCGTCCATAGACTCTTAGAACTCAAAATATCTCACGAGGTCGAAGACTAACCCTCAGCCAAAATAATGATATACATTTTGAAAGATAATGTGAGTTCACCTCTTAAAACCAAGTAAAAGATAGCCACATAGGAAAGATTCTGTGCTGCTAAATTCAAAATTATCCTTTTCAGGAGGTTCAGAGCTCTGCTTGCATGCTCCAGTGGCTATGGAAGCTCACTCCCACACAAAGCAGTTCTTTCTGTTGTGCACACCACTCCCTTCAAAAAGCCCTTCGCGGGCTGAGCTGAACTCTGACTCCTGGTCCCTTCTCAACAGTTTTCAGCTTATGATCCACTCTCCTGCAACCACACAACAAAGGGTTGTTGTGGGATGAGGGTGGGGTTGTAAACTGTCAAAGGCACAAAGCTTAAGGGGAGCAACATGGAGAACAAAGATCTCCTTGAATCTGGGATTCTGGGCACCTTACTTGCCTAGCTCTAGTCCTCACTGTGTCACGAACTACATTCCCTCTCCCCTCAGTCCCAAGTGGGAGCAGTCACATTCGTCAGCCCCATCAGTCTGGCAATGAGCCCCCCAACAGCCTTCAGGATGTGAATGACCTGAGGCCACCTCCACCCCCAGAAGACTGAGACAGACCTTTCAAGCCTCTCCTCCTCACGTTTTCCTGCTGGCCTGCCCGAATCTGAGTTCTTCCTAGTACACGGGCACAAGCAGCATGCATTAGATCAAACCTGAGCCCACAAAGCACCTAAAGAAGATTGGGCAGTGGGCCTGGTTTTAGTCTGCTTCTCTCTCCTATAAACATCTCCAGGGTTGTGTGTGTGTGTGTGTGCAGATGTCAAGTTCATAGGCTGGAAAATACTTAAGGATACATATAATATCCCTGTCAATCCAAAAGGTCTTCAACTTCTATCTGCTGCCCTAAACGTATGTGGAGAATAGGAAGACTAAGGAAGAAGAGGCGGACAGCCTGGGAGAAGGTGTGGGCTACTATACTATTTCCTAGCTCAGTCACTTCAAATGAGCCACTGATCTCTTTGAGCCTCTATTTGCTAAGGATAAATGAGACTTAAAAGACTACTTTCTATCCTGTGTGGAGGGCTATTTGAGGGCCAGGAGTCCTTGAATAGATCCTTTCTAGAAATGGGGGTAAGTGAAGAAAGGGGGGGCAATTGACCAAGATGTATTGTACTTACAGCCTGACTTATAGAATTGTAACTCTTTATAAACTAAACAACAACAACAATAATCTCCTTACTAGATTGTGTGGTCTTTACCCACTGGGAATCAGCCTGAGGTGAGCTGGGAAAACCTTTGGGCTCCTCTCCAATTGAAGTTCCTTATTTGGTCCAGTTTGATCCAAGTTATGTGGTTTTCCTCTGGCCCTCATGTATCCCCTCCTCTTTATAAAACCCTGTCCACCCTCACTTCAGACTCCCAAGAGCCAATGAGAGAGGCAGTGATGGAATTCTTGCCATTTTCACAGGTACAAACCAAAGCGCTCACCAAGGTTTAGGAAGGTAGAGGGACTTAACCTCATCTTTTCTGAGTCCCTCTTGTCGACCTGGATCTCCAGCAGTCATGAAGAGGCACACCAGGATGGGCGGCGAGACCATTGCACCACACTGCCCCAACAGAGCCCCCAGGGTGCAGGGCGGACATGAGTCATAGCCAGCCAGGGCCTGCACTTCCCAGGTCCTGACAGCAGCAGGCGCTGTGGACGAGATGCCACCGTACAGGAGCATTAACTTAAAAATGGCTCACACTAATATCCCTGGCTGTGTGGAAACAGCGTTTTATTAAATGCTTCACACAGATTTGGTATAATAAAGATGAATATATTATATCCTTTGCCTCCCCCAGAGTAAGACCATTATAAGAGAGGGGAAGAAAACAATAAAGTGAAACATAAATACAACATAATGGGACTCGTGGTGAGGGACGCCTGGCCTGTTGGGGCTGTCACCGGGTGACCCTGCAGCTGGGGCTTGGGATGGGCTCACTGGGGGGAGGACTCCAGCCCTTCCTCAATATCCAAAAGGTTCCAGTCTCCAACTTCTATCTGCTGCATCTACAGCTAGCCTCACCTCTGCAGTTAGGGGGACCTGACCTCAGACAGGTACCCCTGGAGAGTAACAGTTACTGGGTTCCTGAAACCATTGATCATTCCTTCTCCCTGACCCCTGGGGCCAGAACTGTAGGACACAGTCCCCATAGGACATAGGATAGACAAGACTTGTGAGAGGTTGGGCAGACTCTAAGGAGGACAAATCCAGGACTGATGGTTTCTATCTTGGTCCTAATGTCACCAATTATGTCTCATAATTAGTAGAAAATAATTTCTTGGGTCTCACTTTCATCATTATCTAGTCTCAGCTAAAATCATTTACTTGAAAATAAGAATTTCTGCTCAGCACCAGCGGTTCACTTCCAGAAATTCTAGCTACTCCGGAGGCTGAGACCTGGGGGGTTGTGGTTTGAAGCCAGTGCAGGCAAAAAAGACTTTGAGGCTTTGTATCCAATTGATCAGCAAAAAAAGCTACGCTGGAAGCGAGGCTCAACTGGTAGAGTGCCAGCTCTGAGAAGAAAAAGCCTGTGAGTGTGAGATCCTGAATTCAAAACCTAGCACACACCAAAAGAAAGGGCGAAAGAAAGGAGAAGGGAGGGGGAGAAAGAGGGAGAGAGAGAGAGGGGAAGGGGGGAAAGGGAGAGGGGGGGAGAGAAGAAAGAAAGAAAGAAAGAAAGAAAGAAAGAAAGAAAGGGAGGGAGGAAGGAAGGAAGAGAGGAAGGAAGAGAAAAGAAGGAAGGAAGGGAGAAAAGAAGAGGAGGAGGAGGAGGAGGAGGAAGAAGGAGAAGAAGAAGAAGAAGAAGAAGAAGAAGAATTGAAAAAAAAATAATTCCAAAAATGTCGCAAGCTTCTCTCTTGCTTAGTCCTCAATAGGATGTAGGTTGGAATTCACTGGGGATCTGGGGACTGACCAGAGCATTGTTACCACAACCTCCGTTTCCTTTTTGGCAAAGTGGAGACATGAAATGGACTGAAGGATTCAGACATCTGGCACCCAATCAGCTGTAAGAGAAAAAAAAAAGGCAGCAGCCAATTGCTCGCGAAATATTCGTTAAAACAAATGGTCGTTTCAATCTCCAATTCTGTCCTTACACCCTCCCAAGGTCCCAAAGCCCACTTCTCCAAACGAAAGCGTAGTCTCCCCTCACCCTCCCTAAACCTCCTGCTCTCTGCACCCTCGAGGCTCAGAGACTGTGGGACTTACCTACAATTACACAATCGGCACGTGATGCAGCCTTCTGCGGTCCAGGTGCCATCAGCCCCTCTCTCCTGAGTGTGAAGACACCTTAGCTGTCCTGCTGAACATCCTGGAAGCTTGTAGGGCTTGGCCACCAGAGCCCAGCGCCAAGAGCAGCAGGGTAAGCCCAGGCTTTCCTGGGGGGTGCCCCTGGCTATATCACAACAAATGGATGAAGAAAAACCAGTGAGATAGATACTTAATTATAGAGGAAAGAGGAAAATAAAGAAGGGAGCAGTGGTAGTGGCAAAGGTGAAAGATGGGGGCCAGGGGCAGAGGGGAACTATCTCCTGAGGCTGTGGACCCCTGGATGCTGAGGCCGCCACTGGGAAAGTCTAGCACATTCATTGTGCAAGTCTTGGCAGGAGACTCATTACGTAGCAGTAGGAAGTGTAAGGTGTAAACCCCGGCTGAGAGAATGGGTAGATTTAGAGGCACTGGTAGATGTGAGACGGAAGGAATTCGTCGATCCTTTGAAATCAGGAATCCAGGGACATTGTGGGAAGCAGGAAAGGCCAAAGGGAGATGGTTCTGCTCTAACAAAATAAGGTTTCGGTGCTACACACTTAACCTCTCCCGGAAGCCTAATGCTTCTGATTTTTTCAAAGTTCAACTCAAATGCCATCTCCATGAGGAGTAAAACCAGAATCCACGCAGCTCCATGCAGCTATGGCCCCAACAGACAGAGGTGACTGATCTGGCCAGAATTGGACCCAGGCCCCAAGTATGGGAGGGGGTGCGCACAAACCAGAGAATCTAGGGTTCCCAGGGAGTGATGGATCCTGTCTAAACCCAGATGCCTCTTTCACTTCAACAGCAAGGAAAAATCGCATCCCGGCAGGGCCAGCATCCGAGCACCCAGAACAAGACTCAGCCTGTCTTCCTCCTGTGTTTAGAGCCATCACCTCCCCACCCGGTTCCCCACTCGGTTCCCCACCCGGTTGAACTCTTTAGGTGCCAGGCAGGATGCCTGGATTCTCACTTTCCCCTATTCTGACTTCGATTGGTTGGGCTTGTCTTCTCCAGCCCAGGTCTAGGGGCTCCTGAGCTGGGACAGCCCCACCCAGATTCCTCTGGCTAGTGGGGGTGGGGGGGGTGTTGGGGCCAGGCAGCTAGCAAGTGACTTGGCCCTAATCCTGGATATGGCAGGGGGTCTCTCCTGTAAGTTAGTGCCCCCCCTCCTCTTGCCTGGGACTGAAGGGGAGGCACAGGAGGCTGAGGCACTAATGCAATGAGCCCCTGTGCAGTTGCTGAATTATTCACATGCAGTTTATTACAAGAAGCCTGACTCAGGACTTTCCCGCTCCTGCCTAGCCCAGTAGTGGGCTCCTGGCCTCTCCCCCTTTCATGCTTCTGCCTTTCCAGCCCTGGCCCTGCCAGCTTGCCTGAACCTTGTGCTCTTCTAAAGGCAGAGAGGCCTCTGTGATATAGAGGGTATTGGCTGCTATTAGCAGTTTTTTATCCACCTGGAAGATTCTTGGGTGCACTAGGATGGGGAGGGAGAAAGTCCTCTTTTGGAGCTCGGAGGTAACAAGGGCAGAATTCAGCCTCTATCAAACCTGCAAGTCCCATCAATAGTCCTTGCCCCAGGCTTTCGTCTGCCAGGGCTGCACAAGGCACTAGGTTTCATCCTAAACCAAGCAGCTCAGCACCCAGGCAACACAGAGCGGAGGTGTGGGGTGTTCTGGCTTCTTCTGGTCTGCCATCTCTGGTTTTGTTGTTGTTGTTTTTGCTTGGCTATTTCCTTTTCTCCCAAAATATTGTCCCTGCTTCTGCACTCACTCAACTGATGATTTTCTTTTCCAGTTCAACTCAAATGCCACCTCCACTGGGAACAGAACCAGGATTCAGCCACTCAAGGAACTTGAGTTCCTTTATTCTATTAACAGCCTCCCTAGACTTGTAGGAGATACTTATCTGTTTTCTTGCCTTCCCTTCACTCCATCTCCATCTTTGTCCATTGCTATCTGCTTCGAGGGCCCAATGCATGATGGGAAATTAATCCTGTTGTTTTTAAATGAATAAAAGTCCATTTCTAAGTCAGACCATACCACCCCAGCTGGATCTAGAAACTACTCCCACCCCCATAGCCAAAGCATTAAAAAAAAAAATGAGGTCTGTGTGCTTCTGTAAATGTTGGAGGTGTGAGCGACAGGGTGACTCACACATCTGCATACAGCTGGCAAAAGCAACACACCTCCCCTGCACTGGAACCCCTAGCCGCCCCTGTGGGGTATAGGCTAAGTTCTGTTCCTGATTCTCTCATTGCCTCTTATTTATCCAGTTCATTTATTCATCCAACAAATGTTTGAGGATCTCTCTGATGTATGTATGCCAGCCTGGCACAGGGGCAGAGAGAGAAGATTGAGGTACCATTCTTTCCACTTTCACAGCCAGGTGGAAAGAAAGGTAGAAGGGGAAACAGACAATGAGACTCTGGCAATGAGACTCTAAGGAGTGTGCTAAGGACCTAGATAGGATAGGAAAAATTCCCCCAAAGGGATGACTGGGCACTAAGCACAGGGCAAGGAACACTAGAAGGAAACAGGACAGAAGACATTCTGGCTCAGATACAAACAACAAAAGCTTGGGACCAAAAGAGAGGCTATTCTGGAGGCTGCATTGGATGAACACCTGGGTCTTGGCACCTTCTAGGGACTCTTCTCATCCCCACCCATCTCTGTCACTTAGTGGCCTGTTTATGCTCCTCTGCTTCCAAAGGGCAGTCAAGTCTTCCCTCCATGCAGGGCTGAAGTGCCAGGAAGGTTGGTCTGGTCCAAGTGGAAGGCCACCTTGATCATGTGTACCCAAGGAATTCTGGTCACAAAAGCAGTAGTAGGGACAGGAGATTCCAGAAGGGGCATATTTCTAAGACTGGTCTGGTCTCAGGCTCTGCCCTCACCAGCTCTCCTCTCCAGAGCTGGGCCTGGATAGTGAAAGCAGAGCAGGTTCAAAAGCAAGCTTTGGAATCCAGCCTGAATTTTGGAGCAGCTGGCTCTTTACTCCCCAAAGCCAGGGAACAGGCAGCTTCTCCTCTGTTCCCTATTGGCCTGATTTTAGCCTTTGCCTTTTCTGGATCTCCAACCCTTTGGGGAATACAATGTCTTATGTAATACTAACCCAAGGAAAATGTGCCCATATGGGCTCCTTTATAAATTTTACATACAATTTCTGGGATCTGCCAAACTTCTGAAACCCATTCAAAGAGCCCTGGGGAAAGCCTGATTAAGAACCTCATCCTGCCAGGCATGGTGGCTCATGCCTGTAATCCTAACTGTTCTCGAGGCTGAGATCTGAGAATCATGGTTCAAAGCCAGCCCGGGCAATACAAAGCCAGAGACTCTTATCTCCCATTAATCACTAGAAAAGGAGAAGTGAGAATGTGGCTCTAGGATAGGGCGGTAGCCTTGAGCTGAAGAGCTCAGTGACAGTACCCAGGTCAGAGTCCAAGCCCCATGATCCGCTCCCCCCCAAAAAAAAGAGAACCTCATGCTTTAGGGAAGGTACTGACTGGAGAAAACAACAACAACAACAACTAAAAAAGTGTTTCAATCCAAATTATTCCAAAACAGGTTGTGTGACTTTGAGTGTTTTATTGAATTTATCTGTGCTTCCTGCTCTTTATGTAAAACAGAATTGTTAGTAACTACATCAAAAGATTGTAAATGGCCATGATTATAAATCCTAGTTATAAAACCTAGTTAAAAGGCTGAGATCTGAGAATTTGGGTTCAAAGCCAGCTCAGGGAAGACAAATCTGCGAGACTCTTATCTCCCCACTAACTTGCAAAAAGCCAAAAGTGGAGCCAAGCAAGAGTGTAAGGTCCGAATTCATGTCCCATACTGGGGTGAGAAAAGTTGAATCAAGTCAGGTGCTCCTGGTTCACATTTGTAATATTGACTACTCAGGAGACAGACCTGGGGAACAGGTTAGAAGCCAGACAGGTAGAAATTTCTCAGAGAGCAAGAAAGCCAAGCAAGAGTTGAAAACTTTGAGTTTTCAAACCATAGTTTGAACTCAAAGAAAGTGAAAGAAAGGAAAAAAAAACAGAAAGGAAGAAAGAAAGAAGGGAGCGAGGGATTGTAACAAATTTAAATAAAATAGCTTAAACTACACAGTAAACTAAAGGCTTATTGATATTGATATTGTCTTGGTTATCATTGTTGCTACTATAGACCAGTCTGCAAAAACCAAATGGGCAGTCTTGGCTCAATCAGAGTATTATGAAGCCCTTTATGGAAAACCATTTTTATAGCAGAAGCACACTCTGAATTCCACGAGAGCTGTCAGAGAAGCAGTCTCAGGGGGCAAAAGTGATCCAGACTAGTGGTCAAGTTAGTTCGTTTTAAATGGAGTCAGATCCTTTTTTGTAAAGGAACTCTAACTTGAGGGCCAATGGTAGTGTTTACATGAACTTGGAAACGAATGGGGCTAAACAACAATCTGGATTGAATTCAATGGAGCCTCTGGGGAGGTTAAGTGAATTATTCTCCTGTGCTAAGGAATAACTTACTTTGTTTGAGTCTGCAGGGTCCCCTTATCATGGTGATTCATGCAATGCTCTTTCTCTCCTCTTTGTCCATAATACTTGTAAAACTTGGGGCAAGCAGATTTTTAGTAGAATAATCACCCCCCCATTTCATTGGAGATGGGCCAGATGGATCCTGGCCCTACAGGCAATGAAAAAGAATAAAGGGGTCTCCACATCTGAGGCCCCTGAGGATTTGAGGACAGATATTCAGCCAGATACCAGCCGCCTCTGACTCCAAGTGACAAGAAACTAGCCCAGGTGACTAGGGATGGGAGGTCCTATGGCATCACCTTCTGGAGTGGAGACCCAGGATGGGGCTGAAATGAAAGACTCGAGTTCTGACTCTGATGACTGGGTTTCTTCTACCCTGCTTCTACAACCATTTCAGCCTTTCTCCCTTTTTGGAGTTTCCTGATCTCTAAACTCGAAACCATTCTTTTCTATATTACACAATCATTTGTGCCATGCTTGTTTAATGGAAATTCATTCTGCCAATATTCTGGGTGTCTCATCACTGGGTGTCCCCCCCAGGCCTGGACATGAAAAACTCATAGCCTGGATCCTGCCTTAAGGATCTCGAAGTCTTGTTGGGGAGGGCATTCAATCACAAATCCAAAATTTACATCATTGCTCCACCAGAAGGGGCAAGGGGGCCAGATAACTTGGAACACCCCCTACAGCCCACAGGATCCTGATCAGCAACGCAGAGATTTGTGGGGAGTTGACAGTAGGATAAGATAATAGGTAGAAGAAAAGGTTTGGGGCAGTTTGACAGATTTCTGTCGGTGGCCTGGACAAGGGAATTTGAGCAAAAAGAATTGAAACAACAAAACACCAGGTGGTACCACGTGCTTCTAAACAGGCTGCGATCGTGCACACAAACAAGAGGCCAACCAATTAGGCCAAAGGAGGAAAGCCTTGGGACTGGGCAGCTGGTAGTAGCCAGAAGGGGAAGGGAAAGTGGATGGAAGTAATACAGCAGATGATTGTGGAATGTTCTCTCTTCACGTTGATATGATGAGGCCAGAGACTCCAGGCCCCAGGGAACAGTGCCCTTCTGTTTCCCAGTTCATTTCCTACCCCTTCCTGGAAGCTTCCCAGTAACCCTGAACTCCACTGGTCTTCAGGAATGGGGAGATGGGCAAGAGGAGGGGCTGAGCTTGTCTTTAAAGTCCAACTCTACTGGGGACCGTACCCAGTGTAGAAAATGATTCCAGCAGCAAAGGGATGTGTGTATTAAATAAAGCTCTCACCTAAAAACCAACGGACTTCAAAGGATCCAGCTTCCTTATCTTATCTAGAAAGACCCCTGTGCTAGCAGGAGATGTGTCTGAGGCTCTTGGTGAGGAGGGTTGGCATTATGGCAAGAAAGGGGTGAGGTGGAATCCCAAGGGTAAGTAAGGAGTGAGAGGATGAAACAAATCCGTCTTGCCAATCACCTCCTTCCCAGTCTCTCCTGGTGCCCTCATCTTCAGGCTTTTCAACTATCCCCTAGGCTTTGACTCCAGATTACTAGGCCCAGCCTCTCCTCAAGGCTTCTAGGGCAGAAGGAATGTATGGAGACCGGGGCTATGTCTTGCCCTGGGGATGGACCTGCCTGCAGCTTTGGGGGAATATTTCTGCTTCCGTGCACCAGCCGTTATTTCCAACGCCCCCTCCCAGCCCAGTAATGCAGAGATGGAAAAGAGCGGGACACTCCTCCCAGTATTTCCAAGGTGGCCTGGAGTTAGCCCCAAGGGCCCCCACAAAAAATCCTTTCACCTGACTTAATTTCTTTTACTTCAGAAAGCTGTAAGCTGTGATTGCAAACACAAATACATGTGATTTTTTTAAAAAATCTATCTCTGACATGTAACGACCCCCTCCAAGGAGGCAAAGACAGGAGAGAAGCTGTGTCCTACTCCATCCTCTAGCTGGGCTAGGCTAACGGAGCTCACTACCTTTCCGAACGGGCTTGAAGAACAAGAAATGCCCTCTCAAACTCTGTCCTGAGCCACAAGTCCCCCAACTTGAATGTCTGGGCCCCTCTCTGGTCTCCGCTGAGCTGCCTAACCACAAGCCCACCAGGAGTTTACAAACAAAGCCAGCAGGTCTGCGTGCTGGGTGTGGGGGAGAGCTCTGCTTCCCTTGGCTCTAACCCTCTTCTTTCTCCAAGGGCAGAAATGGAAAATTAGGGTCCGACACAAACCAGATGGGGTAGCAAGAGAGAAGAGGGCCCGGGGGCACAGTTCCACTGTCATGGCTCTGGGAAATCAAAGACCTAGTATAGATCTAAACCTGTCCGTATGTCCAGAGGTTCACACACGTCTACATCAATACACCCATGGAAAGCCACACAATACACACATTGGAAAACATAAACGCCTTCAAATAATACATGCAAAAGGCTACTGTTCGTAGATTCCAGGCCACTGGGGTCCAACCCCCAGCTTCACTGGAACCCGGCCTCCCCGGGAGTTCCAAAGAGCGCAGCCCCAGCCCTGGCCCGGCCCCCTCTGGGCTCCCACCCCGCATCCGGAACAGCTGGAGTCGGCCTTTCGGCCGGCCGGCGGCTTCACTCCAGCCCTGAGCTGGGTTGGGCGGGGCAGGCAGCGGGGCCCCTATCCCGGCCCCGGCTAAGCACCGCCGGGAAGCTCTCAGCCGGGGTTGGTAGCCCCCGCACGCGGCTGGGTTGCCTTCGGAAGCCATCATCAAACCAGCCGTGGCTCTAGCAGGCCTCGACAGCCTGACGGGAGGAAAGAGTGCAAGATCGCCGGAGGAGGTAGGGCGGCCACTTCGGGCAGAGGCGGAGAGAAGAGGCGCCCGGAGCCACCAACTACTCCTCCCTCCGTCTTTTGGCGTGGGGAAGGCTGAGTCCTCCAACTGGTCTCCTCCCCCAACTCTTGGGATCCCGGTGCCTGTCCGGAGTCGCCCACCCAGGGATGTGGAGCTGGCCGGCCCTGGGCGGCGGGGTGGGGGTGGGGTTTGGATGGGAGATTGTCTTTTTTTTTCCGAGGCGCAGGGCCCAGGGGTGAGGGGCAAGAGGTCCGGGAACGGGGGAGGGGGGCGCGCTAGGTTCTTGATTTCTGCTGGGCAAAGTCTTCGTTGAGCGGCAGCGGGGCCCACTCGGGCTCCTGTTCTTACCTGGCCCGCGCGGCGACCGCGTCCCTCCCAGGCTGGGGCTCCCGCCACCCTTCTGGGGCTGCAAATTCCGGGTAGAAGAGCCCGAGATCTCCGGACGGGCGCCGCCGTGTCAGCCAGGTCGGCGGGAGGTGGGTGCGCCGGGGAGCCCGGTTCTCAGTTTGGGGTGGGGGCGGTGGCTTTTCAGCCGCCCGAGGTTCGGGTGCAATAAAGGCGCCGCTAATGTAATTTACAAACAGCTCGGCCTGAGTGCAGCGCCGAGCCCGGACTGACAGGCGCATTAGGCAGGCTAATTCCAGCCGGCTCCTCCTACCCCCGGCCCGCTAATTAATGAGCTTCCCAACTTAGAGCCGCCTGCATTGGACAGACAGAGAGTGAAAGAGAGGGTGAGGGAGAGGTAGAGAAGGAGAGAGACGGGGGGAGCAGAGAGGAGAGGGAGGGAGGGAGGAGGGAGAGGACGGGGGGGGGGGAGAGCGAACCGAGAGAAAGAAGGGAGAGGAGGAAGACCTGGGGAAAAGAAGAAAGAGAGAAGTGCTGCTGCAGATAATTGATTACTCCTCGATCAAGGCTAACTTGTTAGCAATAGTCAATTGCCCCGTCTCTCCGCCTCCCCTCGCAGTCCGGGATCCGCGCCCTCGCCTCGGCTCTTCCAACTGCCGCGGCCAGGACCCGGGGCCAGGAGCCGCCGCCGAGCCACCTGACACCTTTAAATAGCACCGGGGCTGGCGAAACTGGAGCCCCGCGCGGCGCGTCCCGGCTCCAGCCCCGGATTGCTGGAAGCCCGGGCGGCTGCGCGCTCCTCCCGGGGCCCCGGGCGGCTCTGCTCGCCTCGGCCACCGCGCTAACCACCCCGTGCCGGCCCGCATTCAACTCCGCGCGGCCTCCTTTCCACCCCTCGCCGCCCTCCCGCACCGTCCGACGCCCGAGCTGCCCGCGGGCTGGGTCCCCGAGGCCCGAGCCTCCCCGGCCGGGCCCCCAAACGAGGCCGAGATGACTTCCAAGGAGGACGGCAAGGCGGCGCCGGGGGAGGAGCGGCGGCGTAGCCCGCTGGACCACCTGCCGCCGCCCGCCAACTCCAACAAGCCGCTGACGCCATTCAGCATTGAGGACATCCTCAACAAACCGTCTGTGCGGAGAAGTTACTCGCTGTGCGGGGCGGCGCACCTGCTGGCTGCCGCCGACAAGCACGCGCCGGGCGGCTTGCCCCTGGCGGGCCGCGCGCTACTCTCGCAGACTTCGCCGCTTTGCGCGCTGGAGGAGCTCGCCAGCAAGACCTTTAAGGGACTGGAGGTCAGCGTCCTGCAGGCAGCCGAAGGTAGGCACCGCCGCTAGGCTCCCCTGCGCCCCACTGCGCTCCACGCGCAGTGCCCTGCACGGAGATGTCCCGAGTCCCTGCCCTGCCAGCCGCCAGGGCCCTCCAGCCCGAGCCGCTGGTGTTGGTAGTTAGGCGGGACAGGACCTGGTCCTTGGTACCTAGAGACTTCTACGTAGGCCAGAATTTGGGGTGATCTGAGAGAGATGATCTCAGCAGTCTCGGGGCTCCGCTGGACTCCGTCTAGTTCCCAGGTTCCCGACGGCCGGCCTTACTCACCGAGTGGGGAGAGACGAGCTTTTGCCGGGACCTTTGGATAGAGTCTGTGGGTTGGAAAAGGGTGGGGAGCCCAGGTTCACACCGCCGTAAAGCAGTCTTTCTATCCGGTTCCTTTCTGTTCTCAGATTGGATCTGTAAACCTAACTCTTGGGGACTGAGACTAAATTTTTTTTTTTTAACAAGGGACTTAATTCTAGGAGTCCAGAAACCGGAGGTTTACCGTGGCTCGGGTTTGCTTTAGTCTTAAAGGTGAAATCAAATTGGAAAGGGGGAACCGAGACAGAGCGAAGACTATTTGGGCCTGAGTGGAGAGTTACGGGACAAGAACCAGGGTGGGGTCTTCACTGCCCCCATGTGAGCCTAGACTCCTTTCTTTCCAGGCCGCGATGGGATGACTATCTTTGGGCAGCGGCAGACCCCCAAGAAGCGGCGAAAGTCCCGCACGGCCTTCACGAATCACCAAATCTATGAGTTGGAAAAACGCTTCCTATACCAGAAGTACCTGTCCCCAGCCGATCGCGACCAAATCGCGCAGCAGCTGGGCCTTACCAACGCACAGGTCATCACCTGGTTCCAGAATCGGCGTGCCAAGCTCAAACGGGACCTAGAGGAGATGAAGGCCGACGTGGAGTCCGCCAAGAAACTGGGCCCCAGCGGGCAGATGGACATCGTAGCACTGGCGGAACTGGAGCAGAACTCGGAGGCCGCCGGCGGTGGCGGCGGAGGCTGCGGCAGGGCCAAATCGAGGCCGGGTTCTCCCGCTCTCCCCACGGGCGCCCCGCAGGCCCCCAGCGCCGGGCCCTTGCAGCTTTCCCCGGCCTCTCCGCTTACGGACCAGCGGGCCAGCAGCCAGGACTGTTCAGAGGATGAGGAGGACGAAGAGATCGACGTGGACGATTGAGTGGCGCTATGGATCTTGCACCACCCCGGGTCCCAACGCCCGCGTGCCCGCCGCCTCCCAGACCTGACCGGACCCGCCGAGGGGAGCTGGCCCCTCCTCTGCAACTCCCGCCTTCTCCCTCGTCCACGCGCCCAGTGTAGGCCCCCGGCTGCTGTCTCTTCCCTCTCGAAGCAATAAATCCGATCTGGCCGGCCGGGCTGGCCATAGAACGAGGTCTCCCCAGCCCCGGAGCCCTCGCTGCCGTGCAAGTTTGTATGGCTTCTGTATAAATATTTAAAACTATATAGCAGGTCCTTCTCTTCGCCCCGCAGCCTGATCTTTGGATTTCTTTTCTCTTCTTCCCCCGCTCTTTTCTTTTTCTTTCCCCCCCCCTCTTCTTCTTCTTCTTCTTTTAATATCGCAGAGATTCGATGTTTTCAAAGCTGCCGAGTTTGGCGAAGGGCGAGGCAGAAATGAGGATTGCGGGAATCTTAATCCCAGGGTCTGCGAGAGGGGCAACTCCCGCCGTTTTGATTTTTCTCTGCATGTGGCGAATGCATCGGCCCGCTTCCTCTTTGACTCCCTAGGCCTATTAAAGTTGACTTTAAATTTTTCCTTCCGCCTTTTCTCCCCTTCTCTCCTCACGCGTGGGAAGTGGGTAAGGGCAGCAGCCAGGTTCTGACTTGCAAGTTTCAAAATCAATCTTTTCCTCTTCCCCACATAAGAGAAATCTGTTTTCGGGGCCATGTCTGCCTCCCAATGCCCACTTGCTATATTTTAAAGGTTCTTCCATCCCTTCCATTTTCTCGGGTGACTACTGGCTCTTAGGGACAAAGCAGGTAGCCAGCCAACCAACCAACCACGGAAAACAGAATCCAAAGCCCTAGAATTATTTTTTACTCTTTATAGAATTTTTTTGCATGTGACAGAGATAGAGAGGAGGCCAACCCAATCCTTTACCCTCACCCCCTTGCAGCTCTAGGTCTGTCTTGTGGTCTGCAATGCCCTGCTCCTAGCTCGACTTGGCCAGACAAGGGTGGCCTGATGAGGGTGGGTTCCAAGCGCCCCTTTCCTGTTCCTGCCCTCTTATCTGCGGACTGTACCCAAGGCCTCTTTCTCCGATAAATAAAATTCTTTGCCATTTTACTAGAATCGGCGGCGACCTTGTCTCAGAATGAGTGGGTCAATTCGTGGAAGTAGCAGCGGTCTGACTGATTCCTCACTGGCCACCGGGGCCTTGCAAATATGGGAGGAGGGAGGAGAATTTCAGGTTAAGCTTGATAGGGAAGCAAAGAGAGGAGGTGCTTCTAGCACTAAATAAGAAGCACCTACTAAATGAGGGGAGAGGATGACTTCGCCAGGTCGGGGTAAAAAAAAAAAAGAAGAAGAAAGAAAAAGAAAAGGAAAAAGGCAAGGCTTGAAATACTGACAGAAGGCGGGCGTGTGTTTGAGGAGCTTCACAGAACAAATTAATTTGTGGTGGGACAAAGGGTGGCAGAAGGGAGATTTGTCCTGTGTTTCTTCATGTCACCTCCCTCCCCAACACATTGTACCTGTGCTCTCCGAGACCCTGGCTAAGCCCCGGGTGTATGGCAGGTGTCATTCAGTCGGACACCAAGATTAGGGCTCCCAAGTTTGGTTCCTGCCCTGAGAGCCTCCTCCCTGGCGGTGGCAGGGCAGTGGAGGAGGCTGTAGCAAGGTGGGGACGGGCTGAACACAGGGACACTGTGAGTGTGGGCCCAAAGCGTTTGGGATTTGGAGTGGATTGTGGTAATATCCGCAAATTAAAACACGCGCGCGAGCACACACACACACACACACACACACACACTTCAACTAGGAACAGAGAAATGGATCTCTCAGGGATTTTCTGATTTCTGCCACGCTGGAGGGTGGCATGAGCGGGGTTAAGGCCACTTTCGCTTTTCCCTCCTGGACAGAGCCGGGGTTGTTTTGGGGGCTTTTGTTGTCGCCAGTCTGGCGAGTGGCCGCTGTCACTAGAGCAGGGTCCTGCCTCCAGGCCGCTCCTCTCTTTCTCCGAAAAATTGATGTGAGAAATTCGCATCTGGTCTTGGGCAGGCGGTGGGGCCCCCGGGCCTGAGTCCGGAATGTGAGGGTCTGGGAGGAAACTAAGACAGCCAGAAACAAACACGCAAACAAAAAGGAGCCCAGAACCCGGGGAAACGAAACAAAACAGTCCAGAGCGGAACGAGCGGCGGCGTCCGCAGAGAAGCGAGAGGAGAGGGAAGGAGAACGATTTACAAACGTGCAAAGAGAAACCGACAGACAGGGAAAAGGAGACCGAGGAGGACGAACGAGAACAGGAAAGGGCGAGGGAAGAAAGCGCAGAGGGGCCCGGGAAGGAGAGAGGTGACCGGGCAGCGGCTCGGGCGAGCGGCCGGTTCCTCTCGGGCGACATAAATCGCCCTCTCTCAGGATGGATGGGTCTGTAATTCGGAGCGCGGACCATGAAGGCCGGGACGAATGGGCCCGGGCGGCCGCTGACAGGCGACAATAGCCGGGCCCAGCCCCCCGCGGCTCCCGGTGCGGGCACGGCCGCGGCCCTCCGCAGCCCAGAGCGCGCCGGCGCTGGCGACCATATGGTTTTTGAATTTTCTTCACAATTTGTAGACAATTTGATGGATTAGGTCCCCGCGCGCGCCTCCCCGGCACAAAGGCGGCGCAGGGACCGCGGCGCGGCGGTCACCCGGGCATCTGCGCCCGCCGCGCTCACCACTCCCCCCCGCGCCCGGCCCCCGCCCCGCGCCCGGAGCCCCAGGCCGCCCGCCCAGCACGCCCATGAATCCCAATGAAGCGGCCCGGGCACCTCCGGCCGCCCCTGGCTTCGCGGCCCTGGGCTGGGCCCCGCTGGGTCCCTCCGGGCTGGGGGCGGCAGCCTCGGGGCTGAGCCCACCCGAGCTGCGGTGCCCGCGGGGCGCGCAGCTAAGCAGGCGCATCGGGGCTGAGGAGAAACGGGGCCATTTATCCGCCCGTCTAGTTAAAGCGGGTTATTTGTTTGCTTCTCCGGCCTCCCCCTCCCCCTCCCCCTCCCCTCCTCCCCCTCCCTTCCCCTTCTGCCTTTTATTCTTTTGTCTCTAAATGGATTTAATGAGCCTGAAAAACATGACAATTGAATATAACCAAGAAATAAAAAATAACGAGGGAGGAAGGAAGGAGGAAAAGAAAGAGGGGAAGAACGGAGGGGCAGGATTCATAAAGTAAAGAGGAAAATCAATTCAGCAATGTTTACTGTGCACAGGTGGCTAGGGAAATTTATACCAATCGGATCCGGTTCCTGCCCGCAAGGAGCTCACAGTCTAGTACTCGCATTCTAGTGCTCACAGTCTAGTGGACAGGCAGGGGCGCAATTTGAGCTTTAACAGGGGTCCTGAGATGCTACTGGGGAGACCAGGAGAGGCAGGGACGAGGGAAGCAGGCTAGATTGGAGGAGGACTGGTGGAAGAAAGCCCCGACGGGGACTGAAGGGTGGAAGGAGTGGACGCGGGAGCCTGAGCTTGAGCTGAAGCAGGGGTGTGGGGAGAGGAGCCCGGCCGCGAGCTGGGTCTCTGCTCAGATTTCAGAATGGATCCCAGCCATACTGTAGCCCCGAAGGCTCTGCTGGATTCGATGCCTCAGCCGGGCTGCCGGCGGGATGGTGAAGCCCAGCGAGCCCCAGGGGAGGCCGTCCAGGCCGGACTGAAGCCCGGCAGAGCCCCGCAGCTCCGGGGCTCACCACTAGGCCCCGTTCATCGGGAAGCAGCGGGGAAAACAGCGAGTGCGGGTCAGGGCTACCGGGCTTGGGCTCTGGCTTTCCCAGTGTGGGTGACAGGGGCCGATGGCGGGGTTGAGGGAAAGGCAGCGCAGATGGCGTCGGCCCGGAGTGGTCCTGGAAGTCCGGGCCCTGGCTCGGCGTCTTCGCGGGTGCCTGCCGGGCCTGTCTGGCTGGCAGCCGTGTGGGGCGCGCGCCCACCGCCGGCGAGCACCGTGGGAGGGGGGCGCGCGCGCCGAGTCTGGGTCTTTGCACCTGAGTGCTGGGTTTGAGCGTGGCATGGGTCGCGTGTGGACCCCACGTCCGCTCTTTGGCAAAGTTCGTTCAGGCTCGGTTCTGCGGCCAGGCCAGCGGCCCGTCCCTGCCCCTGGCCGACCTGGATCGTCCTCAACCTGGCCTCTCCCGAGGCCCCCATTTTTTTTTTCTTTCCGGCTTTGTCTCTCTTCCCGGCTGGGTTGTGGACCTTGGTGAGCGCTCGCCAAGTCCTGGGACACAGCCGGTTTCTGCTGTCCGAGCTGGGCACTCCGGGGCGCCGGCAGGCGAACGTGGCGGCGCGATCGGCCGGCCCCGCTGTCTCGGCGGCCTGACGGGCGGCGCCGGGCGAGGCCGGGAGGCGCAGTTCCTTATTTTACGAGGTGTCGGGCCGGTGTCAGACGCAGCTCCGATAAGTAATACTCCAGTCTGAGGGACCAGAACGTGGTAATTAATCCCAAAGACTTAAGTGTATTTTAGTTCAGGAGAAAAAAAATCACTAATTCAATCGTCCGGAAAATTGAAGTTTGATGCATGAGTCCCCCCTGAAAGGGACGGGCTGGGGCCGCACGCCTCCCCTCCGCCCCTGCCCGTCGCCGCGGGGACCCCCTCCTCCCCGCCTTGCTGAGCCGCTAGGTCCTAGAAAGTCCACTCACCCTGCCATGCTCGCCTTGTCAGCCCTCAGAACCCAGGGGGGCCGTGTTCCCCACCCCCCAATAAACAGCTCCCCTTTTTTCCTCCTTGGGGCCCAGAAAGCAGTTTGTGCTGACAGTACACACGCTCCCCCAACGCATGCGGCCTTGGGGAGCCGGGTAGATACCAGGAGAGCAGCCGGGTAAGGCCGCGGGGTGGTAGGTCGAGGGATGCGGGGTGGTAAAGTCGAGGGCCAGCAGAAAAGGCACGGGGAGCCTGAGAGGACTGGAGCCAGTGGGGCCTCTGGGTAAGAGGAGACTGTGGTTGTAAAATGGAGTAACACAGGGATAGCTTCCAGGTGGGTGAGCTAGGTGGTAGTGTCGGGGACATTTGGGAAATGGGCACACCCCTAGATTTGGTGTGCAAGTGTGGAGGTCTGGGGCAGACATTGGTCACCTACGAACCTGACCCCTAGTGGATCCACCAGCCCAGCCTCTCACCCCCCCCAAAAAAAAGATTCTAGGGGTTGGAGTGAAAGAAGGTGAGAGTTCAGGGCCTTGTGGTGAGTGGGAGGCCAATACCCTGGACAGAAGAGAATTTTCATGTCTTTATTTTTCCTTGGGTGCCCACCTCTGCACCCCAAGGTTCCATAATATCAAAAACTCACTCTCCTACCCACAGTTCACAGCTCGAGGGGTGTGTGTGTGTGTGTGTGTGTGTGTGTGTGTGTTGCACTGAGGACCAAAAAGAAAGTGTTTTGAGTGTGTCAAATTTGTGTAACTGAAAGACAAAGTGTGTCCAGCCAAATGATGAAACAATACATGGGCAATTGGGGGTATGTTGCTGCATTTGGTGTCACTGGTTGTCTCAAACGAGTGTGCAACTAGGTGTGACTAAATTTGTGCAATGAAGAGAAACAATGTAATGCTGTGACTGAGGTGGGTATGACCAGCGGGTGAGAAATACTAGGGTAGGTGATGTGTTCAGGCAGCTGGTGCAAGCAGGTAACTTGAACAGATAACTTGAGTGTGAACATGGAAGGAGCCCTGAAGTACCAGATAGACAATAGGAATCCTGGCTTCAAACAGCTTGGCCAAACTAGTTGCCTGAAGGGAAAATGGCCTTCAAGTGAGTAGGTACAAGGTGGAACTGAGAACCTGCCGTGAGGCTTGGAGATTTCTTTGAGGGTAGCCAAGGCTAGTGATAAGCACCAGGAAGGTTTGGACTGTGCTAATGTTGAGAATAGTTTGCAGAGGGGCTGGTATCCTCGGCAGTCATCTAGATTCCTTGCTGGCTCCCTTACCTGTTTTGAATGATCTGCAGTCCCAATCCTGGCTGTACCAGTCTTAGGTGGCCCAGCATCTCATTCAAGGGAAGTTCCCTTTGCTTGTGGGAGCTCAGCTCTGCCCATACCGGGGAGGGTGTAAACAACAGTTACACACATGTATGTTCATGCAGGATGAGTAAGATGACCAGCAGGGGTAGAAGTGAATGAATCTAGCCCACATTGGAATCTGATGTAGGAATGTGTGTGTGTGCGCGCACATGGGCATATATTCAGACTTCCCCTGTGGGAAATTGGATGTTACTAGTTATCTCTGAGTGTGGTAAGTGCTGTGGGCAAGGAAGATTGGTTACCTGTGTGGATCTGAACCGGTTTAGTTCTCCAACTGCTGGAGATGTGTGTGGACAAGAGTGTGGGCGTGTCACTGAGGTATCCCTGAATACCCACCCCACACCCCTCCCAGCTTCACCAGCCCAGTCATGGGCAGTAGGTCTGGGGCTCTAGAGATCCAGGCTGGAGAAGACCGTCTACTGAAATGGACGACTTCGCAGCTTCCCCCATCTCATTCTCTTAGCGGGATGGAAGGGGGAGAAGGAGGCTAAAGGGGAAGAGGTGACCCATTTCCATTTCGCAAAGGCTACCTGGTCTTTGTAAGAGCTGTCTCCTCTTGTGAAGGGAACTATGGATCCTCCTGCCTGAGGCCCCTCACTTCCATGAGAGCTGGGACCCGGTAGGCCCTCAGCACCCCAGCACACACAGTGTTTTACATTCCAGAAACAATACAGACCCACACAAGGCAGACATCTAGTCATATAGATCCCCTCCCCAGAAAAAGAGAAAAAACCCACTCCCCCGTAATGACACACACAAGATGCCTGGACACAGTACCATCATAGGATGCAATGTATCCATTCAAATGTTGACTGCCAATAGCATATATAAAAAATTAAACAGATGAACCTTTGCTGCTAAACAGATACACAGCATCTGTATCATTTTACATACAACACAGACACCCAGACCCAGGTACGGGCATCCTGACACTGTAGCCAGCTTAGGAGTGTATTTGTATGGGAGGAAATGGAGGAGCTATCTGTTCCAGTTCCAGGAGATTTCAGTGGATCTGTGCTACTAGTGTTCTGAAGGGAATCCAATAGTAGAGACAGCAGTCACTAGAAGACAAGGGTGGTGGGGCAGAGAGGCTTGGCTGTCCGGGGGAGCTCCCAGACCTTGGCTTAGGGGGGAAAAATCCTGAATCCCCCACCAACTCAGAAATGCAATCAAAGCTCCCTGCCGCCCACCCGCCCTGCACAATGGCTCTGGCTGGAGTCGTTATCATTTTTGTTAACTTTTTATCGACTGTTTGCTAGATGGCGTGTCAGTAAAGTGTATGATTTGAGATGAAAAATTAGGCAGATTAACCTGAGGGGAGAGCCTGATTGATTACTAAATAGGATCAATTTGAAAGTTTTAGTCCTGGCGTTTCTGCAGAGCCTCTTAATACTTCAAACTTCAATTTTACGGGCGATTGAACTAAGCATGTTTCTGACAAAATTGATATATGTATTAATTTGCTTTAACTGGTGATTAATTACTCTCCACTGAAAGAATTATATGGAGCTGTTTGCCTGCGATTTGCATATTAATCAAATTCTAGTTGATAATTCCAACGGTGGGGGGGTTGGGGCGGGGCATGGGGCACTGGGTGTGAAGGGGTGTTTTCGCTCGGTGTGTTGGTGTGTGCTCCGGTGTATGGGGGGGTCCCTACCCCCCTCCTTTGCTGGCTCCCTGCTTAGCTGCCAGTTTAGTGCATTAAAACCAAAGATGCAGAACGAGTTTGCCCGGCTATTTGGCGGGAGCAGAAATTGCCTGTCCGGTTTTATGATCTGCTCAGCCTGAGCAGCCGGGTCCTTAATGTCCCCTGTCAAAGTGTCCGCGATTTAAAGGGAAAACGGCCCCCGCTTTAGCGCAGCACTGGCCTGACAAGGGACAAGGCAGAGACCAGCACCCCCTTAAAGAACTCCCCCCCACCAAGGACCATGATTTCCAGGGGCACCAAGCCCTAGAGACCCTCAGAAACTGAGCAATGTCCTTGGAGCAGTACATCTCCTAGTCTTCTCCAGCCATGTCCCCACGTCATTCAGAGGTGGCCTATGAGGACACTACAGAATCCCAGAGATACTGTCAGAACTCCAGAGCAGGAAAGCACGGTCTTAGACACACACAGCCACAGCTACCTCCCCGACCTGTCTGTAGACACAAACTCAGCTACCCACCCGGGTGCACAGAACTACACACAGGCAGTGAATACACATAGACACGCCAGTCACGTTCACACAGCCTCTCAGGCACACATGGTCACACATTCAGACACACACATTTCCCCATCCACACAGGACCTTGTCTGCACAAGAGACGTGGAGTGCCCTGGCACTGGATTCTCCCTGGGGCTTACTCCAGATACTCAACCCCACATCCTTCTAGGCACACACAGTCCCCCTCACCCCTTTCTGGTCCTCTAGTCCTGCCTGACTCTTTAAGCTAAAGGAGGCGGGGTTACCAAATCAACTTTTCCCATCTCTGGATTCAAAGGGTAGCAGTGTAATTAAAACCAGATAATTAATGAGACAATATTCCTCCAGCTACATCTTTAATGAACAAACCCCTTCAGGGCAGCCTCTTCTTCTAGGCTCATTAAAGAGAAGAAAGTTGGGCGGCTCACGGACTTCCCAGTGTGTTAATAACCAACCCGGGGTGGGTGCCTCGGCCTGGAGCTCTGAAGCCAGAGCCCCGTCCCCGGTGACTGGCCCGTCTACTACCGTTTGGTTCCTTTGTCCTCCCCCCACCAGCACCCTCCACCCTTTTCTAAGCCAACCTCTCTGCGTCTGGAGCTGTGTTCTGTGACCCCCAGGCTCTGCTTGCACTTTATTTGGCAGCGTCGCCCACCGAGGCAAGTTGTCCTCTGGGCGGGGCATCGGGCCTCTGAGCTCGCCCTCTCTCCGTAGGGTGTGGCGCGCTTAGGTCGTGTGGCTGGCTGTGGCTGGCCTTGCAGAAGGATCTAGAGGCCAGGTAGAGGCGTGAGTGCCTGAAGCTCTGCGCCTTAGCGAGGTGGCCTAGGACTGGCATATGAAAAGCTGTCCTGGGAACCTGTAGACTGGGAGGACATGGCCAAGGGGTTTTCCACGCGCGTCCTTGTGGACCTCCGGGAACGTGCACTAACGATCACACGCCCGCGCGTTCGTATACACGCGAGCGTGCACACAAGGAGACGCCCAGTCACCCTTGGACACGGTGCATGGTCGAGATACCTGCAGTCTAGACGGTGCGGGCCAGGACCAGGCAGCAGGGAGCGCTAGGCCTGAGCTCTCCCCCCTCCCGCCCCCAGCAGGCCTTATGTCGCCTGGGAGCCCTCGGTCTCCAGGGTGGGAGACTTCGGCTCCAAGTGCCCGCGCGCCGGAGCGGATAAAACCGCTAGAGGCAGAGCTGGTCTCGCACCCGGAGTCAGACCCGGCCGGGCGGCTGAAGCTCTGGCGGCGGCTTTGGCTGTGGCGCCTGCGTTCGCCTGCGCTGGCTTTTAGGGATGAGTTATGTGGCAATGAGCGAAGTAAATCTGCATGCACAAAAGATGCTAATTACTCTTAATAGCCTACCCAGACGCCCCGAGACTGGAAACCCAGAAACGTAAATCTGCTCTCGATAAATATTTTTAATTGTGAAATTTCCTGGAAAGAAGATCTTTGGGTGTTGCGGGCCGAGGCATTCAGCCTCGGGGGGACTCAGCCCCCACTCGGGAAGCAGAGTCCCGAGTCCGGGCCCCTCGTGGGGGAGTGAGGCGCAGGCCAGAGTTGGGCTGGTCGAGCGTTGGGTAAAGTTAGTGATGTATCGCATTAATTACCAGTGTGAGCTGCAAATGGTTCGAGGCCCAGGGAAAATTAATGGGAATCCAAATTCTAATTATGTAGCTGTTGTTAAAGAGTTTAACTAGATAGTCACGGAGAAAATTGGATTATGCATAGAAATATGCAGCCAGCCAGCAAGCGGGCCGACCGGAGGGAGAGCGGTCAGGGCCCTCGCAGTCAGGCTGCCCGGCCCGGCCCACCCTGGGTTGGTGAGGGTGGAAGACTCACCCCCGTCCCAGTCTATAAATAAAGACCCTCGTGTGTTTATGGCAGCCACGGGGCAGGTCTCAGCCTGGGACTTGGTTACAGGGCTGGTGGGCAGGTCCGGGCCTCCGAGTCCGTCGCCTGCGGAAGCGTTTGTGCCCATTTCTCAGGAATACTTACCCAGTCCTTCTAATAGCCATGTGCTGTTTATACCTTTCCACCGCCAAGGTTAGGAAAGAGCCAGACGGAAGCCCAAGCACACCCGAAGCCTTGCCACTCACTTTATTAAGGACCCTGGACATGCTGTTTCCATTTTCGCAGGAAATGAAGTCTGCTCAAGCAGCACTAATACCTGGGGCCTGGGGAGGGGCGGGGCCTCCCCCTTCCCCGGCCGGCACCCGGGGCCGCCGTCCACTTTCCCCAGGACCTTGGGTTCGTTCTTTCTGGGGCCACCCGCATGGCGGCGTGTCCGTCTCGGAGCCCCCGCACGTTGGCGTGGCCGGAGGCGGACGCGACGGTCCGCAGACGCCGCCTTCCCCCGGGGAGCGGCGGAGCGCTTGGAAGCTCCACCCACCCGCGTCCCGGGACTCGGGGAGGGGAGGGTGGGCGGGCGCCGGGCCTTCCGGGAGCCTCGGTCCCGCCCCTCTCACTCCTCTCTCCCCCAAGGAGAGAACGCTCCGCCACGCTTTATTCTTGAGGGGGAGGCGGGGGCTCCGGTCCCGCACCCCTGACTCACGCTGCGGGTGGCTTTTAGCGCCGCTCACCGGACCTCCGTTTCCTAACGCCCGAGCTGCTGGAACCTGCGGTAACGGGCTCTCTCCGGGGCTCCCCTTCCCTTCCAAACAGGCCCCAGCCTGTGAGGAGTGGGGAGGGCTGGCGTCTGGGAACCCAGCCTGGAAGGTGGGGAGGGGGTGGAAGGAGGGCGCCCTGGTCCCTCCCTTTTGCAGGCGGTGGGGAGACGCCGGGAGCCAGTCCAGACGAGGCCTAAGGCCGAGCGGAGCCGGCCACGACGGGGGACGTCACGAAGGGACTAGAATAGATACATGCTTGGCAGGGGCCGAGTGCTGAGGGATCCGAAGGAAGAGCAAGGAAGGAAACCGAGACGCCGAGATCCACGCCTCCCCCCCCCCCCCCCGCCAAGAGCGGAGTGGGTGCGGGTTGGCCAAGCTCAGAGCAGGGTGCTGTCCAGAAAGCAGACGGACATGCTCTTAGGGTTTTTCATTTCCAGGCAGAATTTGAACCCGAAAACTCCGAGTCATTCTTCGCCCAGCAGTCCGAGGACGGAATCCATAAACCCTGAGAAGCAGGTGGATCCATGGCCGGCGGAAACCAAGAATCCCCACGCCACCACCACCCCAGCTCCATCCAGGCGAAGGCCACGGGCGTGCATCCTCTGTCCCTGCAGCTGGGACCTCCTCTTTCCAAGCCTCCGTCGAACGACGGCTGCTCCCTCGTGCTTCCTGTACCCCGGCCATCCCGGTGTTTTCCGGAGGAGGACGTTGGACCCCCGCGGGCCCCTTGCTCTTCCCGCCCTTTGAGGTTTGGGGTCAGCCGGCTCCACTCCCACCCGCCTCGTCGGAAACCCCGAGCTTCTAGGAGACGCGGGCTTCGAGCGCCACCTAGCGGCGGCGCGGCGCCACTCCACCGCCAGCGCACGCTCTTCAGAACTGCGAGGGAGGCGCTGGGTCGCCGTCCCACCCGCAAATCAAAAGCCTCTAGAAGGGACTGCAGGCCAGGCATGGCATGGGTATGGCGGGAGGCTCCGCTTCGAACCTGCAGATACAGGTGACGCGTTTTCAGGGTTAGGTCTGGCTTGACGCTAGGATAGGAGCCGCTCCGTATCTGTGCGGGGAGGAACGGGGGAGGGGAGAATCAGGGGGTCTTCGCAAAAGGTCACTCCCTCCCCCCTTCTGGGTGAGCGCCTGAAAGGGAAATAGTTATGAGCCTCTAGCAATCCCATATTCCTTTCCTTTATCCCCCGCCCCCACTCACTTTCCCCCTCGGTTGTCACCCAGACAATGGAGCAAAGATCCTAAGTCACCAACCTGTCCCGGTTCTTGCACCTTCCTCTGCGCCGGAAAGATTAGGCAAGCGCGCCCTCTGCTGTCTGGTTTGGGGCGCTGCACTGCCTGGGAAGTGGCGCCGGAGGGCCGCGAACGTGCTAGCCTGACCTGCGGGTTGCCTTTATCACGCCTCAGCTTTCAGAAGGGAGTCTCTGAAGTTTGCACTGAGAAGGGACTGAAGTACCGGAGCTGAGTTCCACTCCTATTTCTTGTTCTTTGCCAATCCTTCCTTGCCTTCTTGCTGATGAGCCAGCTGCCCTCAACTTATATGGTGCCTAGACAGCTAGAATTTCTTCCCATGACCCACAGTGTGTATGCATGTATCAAAGCATCATATTGCACCTCATGAGTACATACCCCCACCCTGCACATTTTTGCTCAAGGCTAGCCCTCTAGTACTTTGACCACAGACCCACTTCTGGTTTTCTGGGGATTAATTGGAGATAGGAGTCTCATGGATCTTCCTTCCCAAGCTAGCTTTGAACCGTGATCCTCAGATCCCAGCCTCCCAAATAGCTAGAATTACAGAAGTGAGCCATTTTCATTTTCATTCTCAAATTAATGCATTTTCATTCTCAAATTAAAGTATTTATACATACATTTGGTTTTAGTTGTGATAGATGTATATTATACATATATATTTATATGAAGAACTTTCTCTTTGTTGTGCACATAAAATCTTACACGGATGGGTTGTATTCCTCAAAGAGAAGTCCCTTCCCTCTCCCCAGAGGAACAGGATTGCCCATTTGCCAACTTTTTGAAGCCCAGATTGTGGCCCAGAACTAGCAGCAGTGGCAACACCCAAAGTCAATTAGAAAAGCACAATCCACTCCCTACCCAGATCTGTCCAGCTAGAAGCTGTGTTTTAACAAGACTCCCAAAGGTCTCCAGCAGGTCAAAGTTACTCACAGGTAAGGAGAGGATTGATATCTTTGTTAGTAGGAAATCTGTGTGTGTGTGTCCGGGTGCCTGGGCTTTAACTCAGGGCCTACGCTCTGTTCCTGAGACTGTGCTTAAGACTAGTGCTCTACCACTTGAGCCACAGCACTTCTGGCTTTTTCTGTTTATGAGATATTGAAGAATCCAACCCAAGGCTTCATGCATGCTAGGCAAGCACTCTACCACCAAGGCACATTCCCAGCCCAGGAAATCTCTTCTCGTTGGGGGTGCTGGTTGTTGGGTGCCTATAGAGCTATAGTCTCTCTGCTTCTTGTTCAGATTTTCTAGGACTTCTGCTTTCCAGACTTTCTTACCTCTTCCAACCAGAGAGCCAGATCCTCTGTTCAACGTGCACTCCTGCTTATAATAAAACAAACAAAACTTTGAGCTAGGCACTGGTGGCTCACACTTATAATCCTAGGTACTCAGGAGGTGGAGATGGATATAAGGATTGTGGTTGGAAGCGGACCCAGGCAGAAAAGTCCATGAGACTCTGTAAGTGGGTGTGTGGGTGTTTGCTGGTACTGGGTTTGAATCCGGGGCCTTTTACTCTGGCTCAATTTTTTCTGATCAAAGTTGATAATCTGCTACATGAGCCACACTTCTACTTCCAGGTTTTGCTGTTAATTGAAGATATGAATCTCATGGAATTTGCTGTCTAGGCTGGCTTCAAACCTCAGTCTTCATCTCAGCTCCCTGAGTGGCTAGGATTACAGCTCTGAGCCATCAGCACCTAGCTGTCTTTGAGACTCTTATCTCCAATTAACTGTCAAAAACTTGGAAGTAGAGGTGTGGCTGAGTGTTCCTGCCTTCAGTAAGAACGCCTAGAAAGAATGCCAGGTCCGGAGTGTTTGCTTTAAGAGTCTCAAGGACTTTCCTGCCCAGGCTGACTTTGAACCACGATCCTCAGATATCAGCCTCCTGCGTAGCTAGACTTATAGGTATAAACACTGGTGCCTAACTCTCTGAATTGTTTTTTCTCAAACCTATCACTCTCCCTCTTGAGCTATAGATTCACTTCTGGCTTTTTGGTGGTTAGTTGTATATGAGTCTCATAGACGCTTCTGCCCAGACTGACTTCAAACCTTGATCCTCAGATCTCAGCCTCCTGAGTAGTTAGGATTACAGGCATGAGCCACTTATATCCACTAGAGTGGTTTTAAATTTATAGAAAAACCACAAAGATAGAATGGAGAGTTTTCATATACCCTTCCCCAGTGTCACCTACTGGCAATGTTACATTTCTGGGGCATATTTATCATAGTTAACCAACCAGTACTGGCATATTTCTAATGACGAAACTCCCCCATTTCAGATACTAGCTTTCGCACTAATGTCCTTTTTCACCTTCAGAATTCCATTCTGGATACCACATTTCCTCTGTTCGCCACATCTTCTTAGTCAATCTGAGACTACTTCTCAGACTTCCCTCATTTTCATTCTCTTACCAGTTGATTGGAGGCCAGGCGTGTTGTAGACTGTCACCCACTCCAGGTTTGCTTGTGGTTTCCTCATGGGGAGTCTGGGTTATGGGTTTGGGAGAGTGTTAGTTACTTTTACAGAGCTGTAACCAAAGGACCTGAGAGAACAACTCAGTGCACAGTTTCAGAAGGTTCAGGAATGGTTGTTGGGCTCCCAAGTGCTTGGGAAGGACGCCTTGGTGATGGGAGCATGGTGGGCGGGGGGGGGGGGGGGGGGGGGGGGTGGGGGGAGGGGGGAGAGAATGTTCACCTCATGGTAGACAGAAAACAGAGACAGGAAGGAGTGGGAATAAGATACACTTTCCTGGGCCGGGAGTTTGGCCTAGTGGTTAAAGTGCTTGCTTAGCCTGCACAAAGACCTGGGTTCGATTCCTTGGAACCACATACATACAAAAAAGCTGGAAGTGGTGCTGAGGCTCAAGTGGTAGAGCTCTAGCCTTGAGAAAGTCCAAGGACAGTGCTCAGGCCCTGAGCTCAAGCCCAGGACTGGCAAAAAAAAAAAAAAAAAATGATACAATTTCTTGTGACTTACTTTCTCCACTTAGGCCCCACCTCCTAAAGTTTTCAGACAGAATCACCCAAAACAGCACCAAGGTAAGCCCAGCCACAGTGGATCCCAGCTGTAATCCTAGCCACTCAGGAGGCTGAAACCCGAGGATCACAGTTCAAAGCCAGTCCAGGCAGTTTAGTCTGGGAAGTTCTTATCGCCAGTCAACCACCAGAAAACGAAGTGGAAGCTATGGCTCAAAGTGGGGGTGATGACTTGGAGCAAAAGAGCTCAGCGATAGTGTCCAGGTGCTGAGTTCCAGCCCCATGGCCAACAACAACCACAAAAGATTACCAAGGTGGAGGCCAGCCCTTCGATACACAGATATTTAGGGGTAAAATCAGTATGAAAACCATAACAGGGGAAGGTTTCAGAGGCAAAGAGTTCTCAGGGATATAAAAGCAATATGATTCACTGCTGATGACATAAAACTTGATCACCTGGCTGCCATCCTGTCTTCTCCCAGACCCCATAGTTTCTTTCCTGGTAACTATTCGTTATTGTTTCAGTAGTTCATGATTGTCCTGCAGCCTCACCCTGTCCTCCTGCCACATGTCACCATGTCTCCACGTCGCTGAGGTTCTACTACTAGCCTGTGTTGTGTTGGAATGCAGCCTCTGCTGACAGAAGCACCCACTCAGTCACATGGCCCCATCGCATGGAGCTAAAGACTATGGGAAGATGCCCGAAAGCCCTGGAGGTAAACAGGAAGTTAAACTTAGGACAAGCTAAAGACAGGTTGGGGACAATCTAGGGAAGTGTGTTCTTCTCCAGCTGAAATATTTCTCTCATACTTAAGGAGAAAATGAGAATTCAGTTAGAAAGTGACTGGGGGCAAGCATGGGCCAGATGTGTGAGGTACTGAGACAGGTCTCGCTGTTTGCGTGGCTGGTTTGGATTGTGTTGTGCTAGTCCTAGGGCTTGAACTCAGGGACTGGTTATGATCCCTCATACTTCTCACTCAAGTCTGGCGCTCTACCTCTTGAGCCACAGATCCATTTCTGGCATTTTTGCTGGTTAATTGCAAATGAGTCTCAAGGACTTTCCAGCCCAGGCTGGTTTTGAATCATGATCTTCAGATATCAGACTCCTGAGTAGCTGCGGTTACAGACATGAGCTACCAGTGCCCAACTTATATTTATTTTAATTCTGACAGCTCCTTCTACAGTGTTGTGTTATACATGTCTTCCATTTTCACACAAGGCTTAGAGGAACACTGAGTGGAAGCCTTCCATCTTCCTATGCTCTTACACATGGCCCTATCCCCATCCTGGATCTAGGGCTATCCGAGAAAGAGATCCTGAAGGAATCTACCAGGCAAACACGATGTTTGGAAAATAAAATGCTGGCCTCTTGAGAGATAGAGTTTTTATCTTTAGAATCTCAAGGGCAGATGTGGGAAAGCAGCCCAAGATTTTTGTCAACTACTACACCCTCTGCAACCCTTCTGCCACCCCCAAAGAGATCTGTAGAATCATGCTCAGCTTCCAGAATTCTCTATTCAGTGTCAAGCCTGGTTCCAGAGATGGTAAAATACTCTTATTTGTGCTCTCTGAAAGAACAGATTAGGATGTACAGCCATGTACATGTGCCTTACAGGAATCTGCCCTGGAATGTTCTGTGGAATTCCTTGGATGATGAATGATGCCATCCAGAAAACATGCCACAGGCCAGGTCTCTCTCAGGGAGGAGGAGAGACAGAAAAGAGAGAAGAGCATTATCAGTACTCATCTAGGAAGGACTGTACCTCTTGTCCAGCTGGGCTGGTCCTCTGGCCACTGAGGGGAGAGGTCAGAGCTAGGGAAGACAGCCCAAGATCATCTATAATTGCTTTAGTGAGCTCTGTTCAGTGGCAGTGAATTGGCAGGGAACAGGCGTGAATAATGAATAGAAGTACCTTGACATAATATGGCTTTTTTTTTTTTTCCTGCTGATCCTGGGGCTTGAACTCTGGACCTGAGCACTGTCCCCAAGCTTCTTCTTGCTTAAGACAAATGCTCTACCACTTGAGCCACAGCATTACTTATTTTTTTTGCCAGTCCTGGGCTTGAACTCAGGGCCTGAGCACTGTCCTTGGACTTTCTCAAGGCTAGAGCTCTACCACTTGACCCTCAGCATCAATTCCGGCTTTTTTCTATGTATGTGGTACTGAGGAATTGAACCCGGGTCTTCATGCATGCTAGGCAAGCACTCTACCACTAGGCCAAACTCCCGGCCCCTAGCATTACTTTTTGAGTAGTTTATTGGAAGGAGATAAGTGTAATATTCAGGTGTCATGGCTCACACCTGTAATCCTAGCTACTCAGGAGGCTAAGATCTGAGGATTATAAGTTCAAAGCCAGCCCAGGTAGAAAAATTTCTGCAAGACTCTTAGCTCCATTTAACTACTCAAAAACTGGAAGTACAGCTGTGGCTCAAGTGGTAGTGTACTAGCCTTGACCACAAATGAACACAATGGCCTAGCTGCTGTCCCTGAGTCGAAGCCTTAGAACTGTCACAAAACAACAGCTACAATAAATGCAGTGCTGAGCCCTTCAGCTAGCAACATTTGGTCTCCATCTGTTTGTGGTTTTGTTTGTTTTTTGGGGTTTTTTTTGCCAGTCCTGGGCTTGGGCTCAGGGCCTGAGCACTGTCCCTGGATTTTCTCAAGGCTAGGGCTCTACCACTTGAGCCACAGCACCACTTCTGGCTTTTTGCTACGGATGTGGTACCGAGGAATTGAACCCGGGTCTTCGTGCATGCTAGGCAAGCACTCTACCACTAGGCCAAACTCTCGGCCCTGTTTGTATTTTTTTGTTTGTTGCTTTTGCTCTGTGCCAGAGCCTCACTGTGTTCAAGGCTAGCGCTCTACCACTTGACCCCCAGTGCCCCTTCCAGTTTTCTGATGGTTAATTAGAAATAAGGGTCTTACAGACTTTCCTTCCCAGGATGGCTATGAACTAGAATCCTCAGATCTCAGCCTCCTGAGTAGTTCGGATTACACACATGAGCCACTGGCACCTGGCACCTGGCTCCAGTTTCTTATTGTCCCTCAAGCCTTAGTCTCCTGCCATGACTCACCCTACCTAGGCTCAGCCAGCTGTCTCCCAGAGGCTCTTCCACTCTGGGAAGAAGTCTTGAGCAGGGATTTGAGCAAGAGCCCCTAACTCTTCCCTGAAGGGTTGTCACTGCTCTTGGGGCTGGATCTTGTGGCTTAGTGGGACATCGCAGGCCAGGGGATGCAGAGAATGGCCTCTAGGTGGTGCAGCATTACTGGCCGGCCAGGTCTTAGGCCCAGACAGTTCCAAGCTGCCTGAGGTGGCTTCTGCCTCATGGCAGGTCTTCAGAGTAGCCCTTCTAGTAGCAATTACAAGCTCCTCTCTGTGTTGACTTCTGTCATCCCCAAGTCTTAAGCAAAGTTTCGTCAAATGCTAACAATAATAGAAGAACGTTGGAGGTCAGAGGCCTCCTGACACACCCTGCCTTCAAAATTGAGACATGGGGAGACACTGGGATTACTTCACAGCTCTCCTTGTCTCTCAAACAAGTCTGTTCAGACATCTTCAAATATGCATTTTAGCACTTCTCGCTGCCAGAGTGTTGACACTCAGGCTGGCTTTCCCAGCACTGAGTGCTGCCCCAGGCTCAGAGCAGGAACAGACCTCCCCCTCCCGGCTCCTCCCAACCCCTTGAGGGCCACGTGACCCTCCCCATTCTCAGTCAGTACTCTGCTGTTTGTTTGCAAAGCCCTTTGGTACAAGCCACTTGGTGCTTGTGGATAAACGTGTTCAGTCTTTCAAACAGCAAGGACAGAGGAGGAACCATTTTCCCTGGCTCGGCACTGTTCTCCCCACACGACCCCTCTTCACCCTGCTGGGAAGTTTGTGAGTGACTGGGGGAGGCTGAAGCTTGAAGATTGAAGAGGAGGCCAAGGGCAGGTATCTGGAGCTCTCCCTGCCTCCAGGGCATGGGGCTGTGTGTACCCAGGACCCACACAAGGGGTGGACTGGCAGCTAGTGAAGTCAAAGGTCAGGCTAGACAAAAAGGGTATTGATTTAGTCATTCTTCCATGATCTTATTTAGAAAAAAACTCACACCTACAGAAAAGTTAAAAGACAGTACAATAAACTGTCAACTTCCTTTTCACAAACAATTCACTAAGCTAAGAATCCTTTAGTCCCTTTCTTCTCTCTTCCCTTCTCTCTCTCCTTTTTTTTTTCTTTTGCTGGTCTTGGGGCTTGAACGTGGGGCCTGGGCTCTGTCCCTGAGCTTCTCTGTGCTCAAGGCTAGCCCTCTACCACTTGAGCCACAGTGCCACTTCCAGCTTTTTCTGTTTATGTGGTAGTGAAGAATCAAACTTGGGGCTTCATGCATGCTTGGCAAGTACTCTAAGCTACTAAACCACACTCCCAGTCCTTCTTCCCCTTTCTTTCTTCATCCTCTGTACCCTCACATGCACATGCTTACACAAGGAGAAATAATTGTTTCAGTATTTTTTTTCCTGGTCTGGGTGAGCTATTGGAGAATAAGTCATAATTTTTCATCCCTAAACACGTGTGTAGCTCTCAACAGCCTTCTGGACAATTACCCAATTAAGAAAATGTTATTATTGGTATAGCGCTCTTTTCTTTTTCCTTCCTTTTTTCTTTTTTTTTTTATTGGTCATGGGGCTTGGACTTGGGAATGGGCAAAAGAACTCAAGGACTGAGCCCAGTCACAAGTGCTCTACCACTCTGAGCCACAGCTGGCTAATTGGAGATAAGTGTCTCAGGAGCTGGGTTCTGGTGGCTCATGACTGTAATTCTAGTATTCTGGAGGTTAGTTCAAAGCCTGCCAGGCAGGAGACTATGTGAGACTCTAATTTCAAATTAATCAGCAGAAAACCAGAAGCGACACTGTGGCTCAAAGAAGTAGAGCACTAGCCTTGAGCAGAAAAGCTCAAGGACAATGCTATGGCCCTGTGTTCAAGCCCCACAACCTACAGAAAAAAAACATGGTTTACAGAACAGGTTGTTTTTGAGCCTGAATCCTCAGATCTCAGCCTCTGAGTAACTAGGATTACAGATATGAGCCACAATGCCATCTTTTCTTTCCCCTCCTTCCCTCCCTCCCTCCCTCAAGGTTAGTGCTTTACCACTTGAGCCACAGCTCCATTTCCAGCTTTATTGGTGATTAATTGGAGATGAGTCTCATAAGACTTTCCTGCCCAGGTTGGCTTTGAACTGAAATCCTCAAATTTCAGCCTCCAGAGTAGCTAGGATAATAGATGTAAGCCACAAGTGCCTGGCTGGGAATCTGGACTGGCCTCAGCCCCAAGACAGCTCACATAGACGACCCAGCTTGGGTCTTCAAAGATTCCTGGGTGAGCTAGAAGGACAGGTATTCCCGTGTTGGACAGGGAGGGCTGGTGACTCACTCCTTCACTTGTTTACATTTTCTCTTTCACCTACTTCCAGAAAGGCTTTGAAGTGGCTCCTCAGCAGCCCCAGGAGCGAGGTGTTGGCTGAAGGCTGGCTTGGGCGAGACTGGAACACCTTGGCAAGTGGTGAGCTCATGGGACCGTGGGTGAGGCTGAAGGAAAAAAGACTGAATTCCTGAATTCCTGACTGTCCTCAGGCCTGGGCAGAGACGACAGGACGAGCTGAAGGACTGATCAAGGAAGCATGGGAGAGAGCCCAGCCCTGAGAAGGCTTATGTGTTGTGGAATCTGGCTGGGCCTTGCTCTGTTGGCTGTTGTTAAATTTGTATTGTTAGATTCCCCCCCCCCCCACGCTCCCCCCTTACCACTCCTGGAGCTTGAACTCTGAGCCTGGGTGCTGTCCCTGAGCTTTTATTGCTCCAGGTGAGTGCTCTACCACTTGAGCCACAACACCACTTCCAGATTTTTTGAATAATTTTTTGGAGATAAGATTGTGACATTCCTGCCTGGGCTGGCTTCAAACTAGGATCCTCAGCCCTCAGCCTCCTGAGCAGCTAGGATTTCAAGCATGAGCCACTGGTTTCCGGCTGTCAGATGCTTTTGTTGGTGGGTTCTGGACCCTGAAACAGCAAAGCCTCTCTCCCTCTCTTCCAGAAACTGTCAATTTCTCATCTCTGGAGTTTAGCCTACTGGTAGAGTGCTTGCCTAGCAAGCATGAAGGCCCAGGTTCAATTCCTCAGTACCACATACATAGAAAAAAGCTGGAAGTGGTGCTGAGGCTCAAGTGGTAGAGCTCTAGCCTTGAGAAAGTCCAAGGACAGTACTCAGGCCCTGTGGCCAAGCCCAGGACTAGCAAAAGAATATAAAAAAGTTTGTGAGACTAAATCCTTTCTAACTTCCCTCTGTCTTCCTCCCATAGTGGTGTAAACTGAGTCTCTGGCATCACAATGAAACATGAAGAGGTCCTGAAGATCCCTCTGCCTCTGCTTTTGTCTGGTTGCACACTGACAAAGTCTTTAGCCCCACCCACGGAGAGCCCTCCTTTCTTAGACCACCCCTCCCCACACTACTTCCTGTCTCTTACCTAGAACATCCTGACTCCTGCAGTCCCCCCTCAGCTCAGGTTTCCTGGGGGGGGGGGTGTTGACAGCATCCCCAAGTTGCACCAAGTTTTGGCAAGTCTGACTCAACTCTGACAGACTTTGTCACTTCCTTATAGCTACTTAAACTGCACTTTGCCAAGTAATGGGATCCCTTGCATGGAGGGAGGTGGAGGGGGGTCTCCTCCAGGCAGGATCAAACATGATGACAGTTCCTAAGGGGAGACACTGGGATTTAGACTAAAAGTAGATAGAGTAGGAAGACTGGGGGAGATGAATAGAAGCTGAAGAGCCAGGTTGGGTCATGGGGCTGTGGGAGTGGAAGGGAGGGAGAAGCCTTCTCTGCCCAGAGGATCCTTGACTCCACCTGCTCTGCAGAAGGGAAACCCCACATTGAGGCAGTGAAATGAGGGCTAGAGGAGAAGGCAGCATGAGTCCAGGACTGCATTGACACTGCACTGGTTGGTGTCCCTGAGGTGGAGGACGGGCAGGGGACAGAGGGAGAAGTGGAGAGGCAAGAGATGCCTGGAGGCCTCCATTTTTTAATTTTTGAGACAGTGACTTTCTACCATACAGCTTGAACTTGTCCGTGCATCCTTGTACTTGCTCTGTAGCCAGAGAAGGCTAGCCCTTTCTGTCTCTTTAGTATTCTCCTGCCTCCGCCTCCCTGAGTGCTGGAGTTATACATAGGGGCTATCATTCCTGGCTATTTGAATCCTTATGTAAGTACTCCAGGGATATTAGTGACCCTCTCAGCAGGGAAGGGTTTGTAGTTGTAAGAGAAAATAACATGGCTTAGTGCATCAGTCAGCTTCATGGTACTATAGTAAAATAGATGAGATAGCGTATTTGTGAGGAAAAGGTTTACTTACCTCAGTTTCGGAGGCCTAAGTCAGGGATCAGGCAGCACCATTGATTTGGGCCTCTGATGAGGGTAGCATGTTGTGGCAGGAGTGTGTGTTAGAGTGAGAGCCAAAGTGCTAAGGGAAGGAGGGAGGGAGGGAGGGAGGGAGGGAGGGAGGGGAGGGAGATGACTAGCCAGGGTCCTATAATCCCATTGAAGGACAACCCCCAGTAACCTAAGGATTTCCCATTAGGCCACCTTTTAAAGGCCTACAGCTCCTCCCCTTACTACCATGCTGGAGACTAAGCTTTTAACACGTGACCACCAAGGGATGACATCATAGTCAAACCCAAGAATTGCTGCAGTGCAGTGCAGCCCAGGCAGGAAAATCCACGAGACTTTAATCTCCCACTAACCAGCAAACATCCAGAAGTGGAGCTGTGGATCAAGGAGTAGGGCCGTAGCCTTGAGCTGAAGAGTTCAGGGACAGCACCCAGGCCCAGAGTTCAAGTCCCATGACCAAAAAACAACAGAAGTAGATATATGGCTCAAATGGTGGAGCACTAGCTTTAAGCAACAGGAGCTCAGGGACATTGCCTAAGTTCAAGCCCCAGTTCTGGCATCAAAAGAAGAAAGAGAAGGAGAAGGAGAGAAGAACAACAACAATATGAGGAGGGGAAGGAGGAAGAAGGGAAGAAAGGGAGGAGGAGGAGGAGGAAGAAAGGACTTAGACAAAGTACAGTGTAATTGAGACTTCAGAGGTTAATGATGGTCTTGCACAACACTGTCAGAGTCACACAGGAAGCAGTCATGGAAGCACTTTATTCTTCTTGTAGTGCCCAGGCCCCTCCCCTGATTCCTCATTGGCTGAGTAACATTCCTTATACAATGTAAATTTATTGCAGGTTAGTTTAAACATTGGGACTCAAATCTGTAGCTACCATCGATCAATACCTATCTCATTCCAAGTTTTATCAGCCACAATTTATAATTTTGAACCTATGTCACCAGTTGTGTATGCGTTCATAGTTCTTATATCTCCTTGTGTTATTCTTGATTTCTTGGCTAATAAATAAGGCCAGAGCTATAGACCCCACACACCTCAGCCCTGGGCTGGAGCTGCAGCACATCACCACTGCAAACCAGACCCTTTTCCAGCTTGACTCCAATGCACTACCTACCCCCTCGTTAAATCCATTCACCTCTCCTCCGCTCTGCTTGTCATCTCCCCCAAGAATGACTTTTGTTTTTTGGTTTTTTGCCAGTCCTGGGCTTGAGCTCAGGGCCTGAGCACTGTCCTTGGACTTTCTCAAGGCTAGAGTTCTACCACTTGAGCCACAGCGCCACGTCTGGCTTTTTTTCTATGTATATGGTACCGAGGAATCGAACCTGGGTCTTCATGCATGCTAGGCAAGCACTCTACCACTAGGCCAAACTCCCAGCCCCCAAGAATGACTTTTACATGTAGTTTATCAGTACCAAAAGTACTTCCTGCTCTCCCCAAATAATATAACAGTAAAAATGGAGCCTGTGATTCTAGCTACTTAGGAGGCTGAGATCTGAGGATCCCAGTTTGAAGCTAGCCTGGCCAGAAAGTCCATGAGACTCATATCCCCAGTTAACAACCAAAAAGCTAGCTCACAAGAGCATTAGGTTGAGAATAAAAGCTCAGGGACAGCGACCAGGCCCTGAGTTCAAGCCCAAATACCTGCACATACACATGCGCACACGCGCCGCACACTCACACACGCACACACACACACACACATAAAGGGGGGCACTTTTGGGGAAAGTGGGTGAAGGAGAGAAGGAAAGAAAGGTCTAGGAGGATGAATATAACTAAAGCACATTATGTGCTGCATGGAATGTTACAATGAAGCCTTTTACTATGTACAACTACATATATGCAAATTCAGATGGGGGGACCACAAAGCACATAGCAAGAAAGAGGTGGCTCTGTCATTCTTTCCCTCCATTTCAGTACAGGCTTGAGGACCCATCCAGCCAGAGAAGCATCAAGAAGAAGGAGCTGGCTATGCTACAAATTGGCTGTGGGTTCTTTTGCTCTGTGTGGAAGTCTGGACTAGGCAGAGTACAGCTTCCTTGGTGTCAGCAACTCTGAGTGCTGGCGGCCCTCCTCTCTTAGCATTGTCATGCCAGAAGCCCAGTGCTCAGCAGTTAGTGCTCACAGTCCCCGTGGGTGGCTGCTTAGCTCCTGGAGACTCTTTGGAGTTTGTCCAGCTGCCCTGGCCAGGCCAGTCATTCTCAGCAGCCCTCCTGCCTGTGCAACTCTTCTACTTGGGCAGTGTCTCAGCTCTCCATAGCAACTTGCAACGTCTCAACACTTCTCTAGTCCTTTGTAGTCTCAGTTCTCTGTGTCTCTGCAGCTCCACTGCTTCCAGAACTCTCTAGCTGCCTTCTGGCTGCCGGGTGTGCCTGGGGCCCCTGCAATCCTAGGAGTTTTGGGCTCTTCCTCTTACCAGCTCAGCCCACTGTACTGCTGATTAGCATCACACTAGGCAATAAAACCACTCAGATGAGGCTTGAGATCCGGGCTGCACCAATAAGGACTTCTGGACTGATCCAGGACAGCAAGAGGAGAGCTGCCAAGATCATCACAGCCTCCTGTGCCAGCACATGCTTCGCTTAAGGATGTGGAGATGGGAGAGGAAAGGAGAGAAAGACAAGTGAGGGCAAAAGGCCAGACACAGATGGCTCACACCTATAATCCTGGCTACTCAGAAGGCTGAGATCTGAGCATCAAGGTTTGAAGCTAGCCTAGGCAAGCCAAATTCCAAAGACACTTATCTCCAATGACCAAGCAAAAAGCCAGAAATGGAGGTGTGATTCACGTCATAATGCACTAGCCATAAGGAGAAAAGGTCTAACGAGAGTGCAAAGCCTGAGGATCTAGCCCCAGGACTGGCACAAAAATCAATTTTAAGAAGCAGATAAACAATTGAGTAAATAAATATCAAAGAAAGGGGTGGATATGATCAAAGCACATAATATGCATCTAGGTAATGTCACGAGCACAGGCACCTGTCTGTCTTGCTCGGGGGATGCATATCTTCTTGACAGCCACAAGATGGGTGGGGACATGGGACAATTGTACTCAGGATTGTGGAGGACCAACTGAAGCTGCTGCAGCTAGACTGACTTCTGATCCCAATAGGCAGCCACTGTTAGTGTGGTCTTACTGTGGCCTCCGGGACGGAAGCAGCAGACCTGCCCCCTCGAGTCAGCTTTGGTCTCCGTGGAAGTTCTGATGGAAGTTTCCTTGAGGCAGAGGTGTCCTGGGGTGACTAAGGGTGGAAGGAAATGCATCCATGAGAGGTTGTTGGGTGTTTAAAGCAGGAGAGGCTCTTCCTGACAGCGTCCTGAATTGCTGCTTGATTGACAGCTTCATAATTAACCCCAAATGCACTGAGAATGACTGCAATGTCACTCATAACCTCAACAGAGCTGGGGTCTATGGAGACAAAATAGTAGTTCTGGAGTGGCCTCTACTCTGCTTTATTTGCTGCTGAGGCTGTTGCCTTCCTTTCATTCTTCCCCCCAATTTTTTTTTTTTTGGTGCAGGTACTGGGGCTTGAACTCAAGACCTGGCTGCTATCCCTTACCTTTTCCATTCAAAGCTGGTACTCAAAGCCATAGCTCCTCTTTGGGCTTTTTAGTGGCTAACTGGGAGGGAGAGAGCTTGTGAGAAGTCTTCCCTGCCCAGGATTGCCTTGAACTTCAACCCTTAAATCTCAGCCTCTTGAGTAGCTAGGATTGAAGGCATGATTTGACAGCTGTCAATTTGGTTTTAGGTGGAGAGCAGAGATGATTTGACAGCTGTCAGTTAAGCAACCCAACTGCTTCCTTCTGATAGCTTCCATCATTAAAATTTTAAGGCATGCTTACAACAAGGGTTGAACAAGGATGAAATTAACATTCTTCTTAAGTCATCTTTATCCAACAAAATGCCCTTACAGAAGAATATGCTATAAAATGTCCTATAAAATACTCTTACAGGGCCGGGAGTTTGGCCTAGTGGTAGAGTGCTTGCCTAGCATGCACGAAGACCCGGGTTTGATTCCTCGGTACCACATACATAGAAAAAAGCCAGAAGTGGTGCTAAGGCTCAAGTAGTAGAGCCTTAGAAAGTTCAAGGACAGTGTTCAGGCCCTGAGCTCGAACCCAGGACTGGCAAAAAAAAACCTTTTAAAAAAATACTCTTACAGGGCTGAGAGTTTGGCCTAGTGGTTAAAGTGCTTGCCTAGCATGCATGAAGACCCGGTTCGATTCCTCGGTACCACATACATAGAAAAAAGCCGGAAGTGGTGCTGAGGCTCAAGTGGTAGAGCTCTAGCCTTGAGAAAGCCCAAGGACAGTGCTCAGGCCCTGAGCCCAAGCCCAGGACTGGCCAAAAAAAAAAATACTCTTACAGAGCAAAGATCCCATCCCATGAAGGAGGAACCTGGAGATCTGCACAGCAGCAGGGGTCTGACAAGCAGATAAGAAAGCACCGTTTCCATTTGAGGACAGCGTGCCCAACAACAACACATTTTGGGGATTCAGGAGAGACACAGGTTACCCTTTGAGACCAAGACTGACTTACCAGCATTGAACTTTTGGGCCCATTGGAAGCTCCAGGGTTTTTTTGTTATTGTTGTTGTTTGTTTTGGTTTGGGGTTTTTTTGTTGTTGTTCCATGGACTTGAATTCCGGGGCTGGCTGGGTGCTGTGTTTGAGCTCTTCAGCTCAAGACAAGTGCTCTACCACTTGAGCACCATTCCCAGTTTTCTGGGGGTTAATTGGAGATAAGAGTCTCACGGACCTTCATGCCCTGGCTGGCTTTGAACTGTGATCCTCAGATCTCAGCCTCCTGGTAGCTAGAATTTCAGATGTGAGCCACTGTGCCTGGCCAAGCTCCAGGCTCTTGCAGGAAAGGAATGACCTGATTTCAAAAGTGGGACAACTTCTAGTTCATCTTCCCCTGCCTGTCTTCGACAGTGTCTCGCATCTTCTGGTTGCACAAGATAGAGAAGCAACTCAAACTGACAAGTGAAAGCGACAAGTGACTTTGAGCAATTCTTTTTTTTGGGGGGGGGGGAGGCTTTATCACCCATCTCCCTGCCTTTTTGTCTCTGACAGGATCCCAGTAGCTAGTTTCAAACCCTGTGATGTGCAGAGGACTTGGCTCAGGTGGTAGAACATTTACCAAGCATGCTAGAGGCCCTAGGTTCAATCCCCACAACAAACACACCATAACACAACACATGCCAACAAAAACTCTTATAATCTGGTCTCCTTGTTTCACTGAGAAGAGAGCTGTAGCTAAATATGAGGCTCCTCTCAGAAACCCACCCACCTCCTCGGGTGGCTATTTGGTCAGCTGGCAGATGGAGTCAGTGTCATGGGGAAGAAGACTGATCACTGGTGGGGCCAGGAAGCTGCCTCTGTGGGAGGTGCTGAGGGGGACACAGGTACCTGAGGTGGCTCCCGCTCCTTGGAGTAGAGGGGTCATACGTAACCCGGTAAGCGACACATGAGACATGTTACTGTCTGCTTCCTCCACTGGCAATCCATCTCCTGCCCCTCTACTGACCCTGTCAGGCCCTGTACCTGTCACTTCTCAACCTTAGCCAGACTCCTCTTGGGAGAGAAGTGGGCAGGGGCTGCCTGACTTCCTGCCAGCCTTCAGAAGAAACCCAGATTTCTCTCTTGGGCTTGAAGCCATCTGTCAGAAACAAACTCGTCTCTGTTTGGGGGAATTATCTGAATGTCAGTCTCAGCAAGTGTTTAAAGGCTTTCCGTGAACGAGCTGGGGGAGGACTAGGCAGCTGAAGAAGATGTTTATACTGGGACATCTGCCCTTTCAACCTTCTGTTTAAGTAAGACACGAGGTCTTCTTTTAATCTGTGTCATAGATGACAGTCATGGAGGCCTGTGACTTGCTTCAGATCATTAACAGAGTGAGGTCTAAAGAACAGGCCTGTCTCACTCCAAAGAGGCATGTGTCTGGGAGCAGGTGGTGACTGCCTGTAATCCTAGCTACTCAAGAGGCTGCAATCTGAAGACCGAGGTTCAAAGCCAATCCAGACAGGAAAGTCCATGAGACTCCTATCTCCAACTAATCCCTAGAAAAACAGGAAGGGAAGCTGGGCGCAGGGGCTCACACCTGTAATCCTGGCTACTCAGGAGGCTGAGATCTGAGCATCAAAGTTCCAAGCCAGCCTGGGAACAAAAGGACCTGAGACTCTTATCTTCAATTAACTTCTAGAAAACAGTGGTGTCTGGGGTCTTTTGTCCCTGGTCCCTCACGACCAGCAGGAGGGAATAGGGAGAACACACCCCAACCAGAACTAGCCCTCCTTTTCCAGAGGCCAATCAGACGCGTCAGGGAGCTCTGTCAAGGCAGGAACTCTAACCCCTCACACCCACTCTAGAGGAAGTCTCTAGCTAATATACCCTCACTCTAGGTCTCAGCAGAGAGTGATAAAGCCTTAACACATTTGTAACCAATGGTAATCAAGTCTTGCGTCCTGCCTCTTGCGCTTTGCCTTGTCTCCTGCCTCTTGCCTCTTGCCTCTCAGCAGAAAATGATTATAATACCAAAGATAGCTCAAAGTTAGATATGGCGTTGCTCGGCTCCCAGCAAAGCGGGGCTTGACTCAAGGGTAGGATGGTAGCCTTGAGCTGAAGAGCTCGAGGACAGCACCCAGGCCAAGTGCAAGCCCATGACCCACCAAAAAGACTTTAAAGACAAGGTTGTTGACAGCCTGTAGGCTGTCCTCTGGCATACACTAGACTTAGCAGGGACTTTCTGGGCGTGTCTCATCAGTGTGACAGTGTGATAGGATATAAATAACCAGCTACTAGTGGGAAGTATGGTATATCTTGTCCCTACCTCCCTGACTGGAGTAGCACTACCCAAGAATAGGGTACGAGCTCCCCCGTGTGGAAGTTCTGGGTAATAGAAGCCAGTGTAAATGCTTTCCTGTGTACTGTACTGTGGGAACTGATGGAGACTTAATGTCTTAGCCTCCCACATTAAGCCATTTGTATCCAGGGTCAGACCTCCAGAACATCTGGAGGAAAACTTAATCAGTGTTTCCTTCTGCCCTTAATCCTCAGGTGCTAGTTAAGCCTCAAATCCTGCTGACCCGGGTCCTGGATCTTCTTTCTTTGCTTTCTGCTTTCATAAAAGTTTGCTGTGTCTATGACACCAACTACGCTTTGTTCTGATTGGTTTATCTAATTGTCTCTATTAATGGGCCATGAATTCCTCAGGCAACTTACTGTCCTTACATTTCAGAGAGAAAAGGCTGAATAAATGTTAATCAAATGAGCAAATGATGAGGGAGCCTTTCTGCATGCATAGCTCAGGCACAGGGTCACCATCACAGCCTAAGTGAGTAGCCTGGGGTCTTCTAGTGCCCAAGTTGCCACTCAGTTAGGGACAATGTCTTTAAAGACCATTAACCTTGAAATCGTGAGCAGTTTGCCTTGGAATGACCAAAATAACTATGTGTTACGCCTTCATTCTGCCAACATGCCCGCACTGATAAAATATAAGGAGAAGAGAAGCATCAAAGGAATTTTATGGTTGTCTGGTGTTGGGACAGTCCCTGAAGGTTTGCTTCTGGTGTGGTTGAAGTAGGGAAGATTACTCCAAGAGGGCAGCTGAGCTGGAGTTTTGAACTTGGTACCTGGGGTCACATTGCAGATCTCTCAATATATTAACTTATGTGTGTGTGTGTGCCAACCAGTCCTGGGGCTTGAACTCAGAGCCTGGGCACTGTCTGTAAGCTTTTGTACTCAAGGCTAGCAGTCTCAACCACTTAAGCCACAGTTCTACTTTCAGCTTTTTTGCTGGTTGATTGGAGATAAGAATCGCACAGATTTTGCTGGCTTCAAATTATGATCCTTAGATCTTAGCCTCCTGGGTAGTTAAGATTACATGCATAAACCACTGGTGCCTGGACCTTTAGTGTTTAGTGTGTGTGTTGGTACTTGGGATTAAACTAAAGATCTAGGTTCTGTCCTTTAGCTTTTTCACTTTAGGTTGGCATTCTACTTGAATCATACCTCCACTTCTGGCTTTTTGCTGGTTAGAGATAAAAGTCTCACAAATTGGTCTGCCCAGGCTGGCTTCAAACAGCAATTTTTATATCTCAGCTCCCTAAATGGCTAGAGTTACAGGTATAAGTCACCAGGACCTAACCTTTAGTGGGCTTTCAATAAATGAATAAATGGCCCTTGGCTTTCCATGTCAGAGGTTTCTCTTCATTTGTTGCTTGTATGAAAGGATAGAAATGGTGGCAGGTATTTTTATGTCTGTGCAGGAGTATCTTGGTGGGTGGACCATTATTTTCCACTGACAGACATTTGTTTCCCATTTTAGATATTATAAATAATCTCGATCTTCTTCCTCACAGTCTTCTCAGTCTACATTCTGCCTACATACTTGATTGCTCTTTGTTTGGTCATTCACTGATGCAGGCCCAAAGTACACAGAGATGAACTGGCCCAGGTATACCTTCAGCAGAGTGTGGCACTGGGAGAAACGGAAAATCCCATCCCATGTGTCCCTCACCAAGGTGTCTGATGAATCTTGGGATTTGTGCAAATCATACTCTTCTCCTAATGCATTGTACTCTTCCTAACTTTTTAACCTTCATTTGGACAGCTTTCTGAAAGGCAGAGACAAGCAGCTGCGAGCGCGCCCTCTTGTGGCTGTTAACTGGAACCGCATGGGCGGGCTCAGGACTGCCTCAGGACACTCCTTTTTCTAAGGTGGTAAAGACAAGAGATGAAGCCTTCCCAAATCCTGCTGCCTCATTCTAGAGAGTAGGGGTTTCATTTGAGTTTTAGGGTGTGGAGTCAAGAGAAGAGATTCAAAATGAGAGGAATAGAAACCTGGGAACCAAAAATAAAAATGGAGGATTAGGGCCAGGAGTTTGGCCTAGTGGTAGAGTGCTTGCCTAGCTTGCACGAAGACCCAGGTTCAATTCCTCGGTACCACGTATATAGAAAAAAGCCAGAAATGGTGCTGTGGCTCAAATGGTAGAGCTCTAGCCTTGAGAAAGCCAAAGAACAGTGCTCAGGCCCTGAGTTTCAGGCCCACAACTGGCAAAAAAAAAAAAAAAAAAAAAAAAAAAAGGATTAGTGATGGAGAAATTGATCCACAAATATGAAGCAAGATCCCTTTTCCTGAAGGAAATTGAGAAGCTTCTTTCAGCATTCTCCAGGAAGGCAGAGGCCTGTGAGTTCCAAGATACCTATATCCACACATCTTTATCCTAAAACTAAACAGTGACATGCAAACCAAAACTGAGCCACCCTAGGCAGAGATAATACTGGAGAAAAGGCCACACGGCATTTATTCCCGTCCCATGTGGGAAAGATGAGGAGTTGAACTTATGGCCTGGGGTAGCAGTCCAGCGCTGGCTCTTCTCCATCCATCCACAAGGCAATGATAATAACCACACCAAATACACCAAACCGCTCCATGAATGGGAGGTTCTGGATTTGGGGTCCCTGACTTCAAAAACCAAAGCACTTCTGAGGCTGTCTTGGATGCTCACTTGAGAAAGGCGTGGGCTGTCTGTGGCTCGTCCAGCCAGAGTCCGGAAGGTGAAGATGAAGAGGAAAAGGAGTTAGCCTGTGGGTGGGGGTTGTAAATGAGGGTTATAGTGAGTGGTCTCTGCAATGGCCTGCATTGGAATTGTCCTGCTTCCGGTGTAATCCCCAATCACTTGTAGAATCGCCTCTTCTAAAAGGTAGGCTGTCCCTAGATGCACTGCTAGTAAACAGAATATGGCACAAGTGATAAGGTATCACTTTGGAGATTAGGTTACAAAGTAGAGATTAGCTGACTTTCGCCTACCTTACTCTCCCAGGCTCCCTTATATATTCACTCTGATGAAGCCAGCTGCCAGGCTGGGAGCTCAGGACAGACCCACAAGGAACTCAGGGAGGCGGCCAGCTCACAGCCAGTGAGAGACTGGGGCCTTCATTCTGACAGTCCATAAGGAGTTATGCCCCTAAGCCTGTGCAGATGACCAGCCCAGGAGAAACACTCAACTTGAAGGTGGAGTCTTTCATTTCCAGTCAAGCATCAGGTGAGACCACAGCCTCGAGTGATGTGCCTGTGTTCCTGTGCTCCACTCCCTGCAAGGCTCCTGACACAGAAATTAGGAAGAGATACATGTTTGTTGCTCTAAGTTGCTACCTTTTAATTTGTCACCCAGCAGTAATTAATATAGAACAAGGAAATGCCTTTCTTCAGTTCTTGGAATGTTGGGACCAAATCTTATTCAGCCCTTAGGAGAATCCTTGGCTGGGCTGCACTCATCTGGAAATTCATAAATCACCTTGCCTTTGGAAAGACACTAGATACTAAGTTGGCTTCTGAGAAACACATCTTTCTTTCCACTTAGTGAATTTCTCTCTCTCTCTCCGTCTCTCTCCGTCTCTGTGTTCTTGGTCTTGAACTTTGGGGCCTAGGAGCTGTCCTTGAGATTTTGTGCTCAAGGCTAATTAATACTGAACCACTTGATCCACCTTTTTTGTTTTTTTGTAGTTTAGTAGAGATGTTTCACATATTTTCCTGCCTAGGCTGGATTCAAACTGCAACACCTCAGATCTCAGCATCCTGAGTAGCTAGGATTACAGGTGTGAGCTATCAGCTCACACCTGTTATTGGATTGACCTGGATTGACTTTTAAGCCACTCCCATTATCTTTGACTTCTGCTAATGAGGCATAATAATATGCCCCATTGTTGATTATTCAGGGTGAGCTCCCCATCTCCTGAGGGAGCTGTCCAAGGAGTTTCCTCATGCTACATAACCTGTGTTGTCAATTACACCACCCCTACATACTCTCCAAAGCCATAAGACCTTTCCAAATCTTCATGTAATACAATGGCTGACAAACTGACAAAACCCAAAACTTGATTTTATTAATCTAGAGTGAAGCCTTGGCCCTCAGTGCAATGCTCAGTGCCTAAAAGGCATTAAGGAATATGTCAAACACATCATGAGATTGTTGAAAATGTTCCAGACAAGCAAGACAAAGCTATATTTTTGGAAAGGAAGGTGGGGGGAGAAGGACAATTAATTACACGAGAGGGCTAAGAGTCCTCCAGTCCCACCGCTGCAGGAACAGAAAGAGGAAATCCTCCTCAGACTCCTATAAGTCTATAGTAACCCCCCCAGCTTTTTGGGTTTTTTTTTTTTTGCCCGTTCTGGGACTTGAACTCAGGGCCTGGGTACTGTCCCTAAGCTTCTTTTGCTCAAGGCTAGCACTCTACCACTTGAGCCACAGTGCCACTTCCATCTAGCTTTTTCTGTGTATGTGGTATTTATGTGGTATGGAAGAATTAAATCCAGGGCTTCATGCATGCTAGGTAAGTACTCTATCACTGAGCCACATTCCCAGCCTTACTGCTACCTTGATAGCTATAGAGAAACATAGAAGCTCCAAGCTTTTCTGCATGTGACAAATTCTTGCAACCACCTGTTCTTTAATTTTTACTATATACTTATAACTTTGTTACTAGCTATTTATATCTTTATATCAGCACCTTGTTCATTAGAACCACTGAGGCACAGGGAAGATACCTTGCTCAAGATCAGAAAACCTCTACACAGCATGTAGTCCTGCTAAGTAGGGTAGGGCCTGCTGAATTTTCACCTACCTCACTGGCTCAGAATTGTCAAAAATGCATAGCTGAGTACCTACAATCCTAGCTACTCAGGAGGCTAAAATCTGAAGAACGTGGTTCAAAGCCAGCCTGGGCAGGAAAGTCCATGAGATTCTTATTTCCAATTAGGCACAGAAAAAGCTGGAAGTGACACTGCTGCTCAGGTGGTAGAGTGCTAGCCTTGAGCAAAAAGAGGATCTGGGTCCAGAGTTCAAGCTTCCAGGACTGCAAAAACAAGAAAAGCTGGCCAGGAATGTGGCTTAATGGTAGAGTGCTTGCCTAGCATGCATGAAGCCGTGGGTTTGATTCCTTTGTACCACATAAACAGAAAAAGCCAGAAGCGGTACTGTGGCTTAAATGGTAGAGCACTAGCCTTGAGAAAACCCAAGGACAGTGTGCAGGCCTTGAGTTCAAGCCCTAAGACTGGCAAACAAAACAAAATTCTTCCTTTGTCTTATGCCTGTGATCTTAGCTACTCAGGAGGATGAGGTATCACAGTTGATGTTCAAAGCCAGCCCAGGCAAACAAATCTGAACTCTTTAACAGGCAAAAGACCAAAATAACAAAACAAAAAACTGGAGGTGTGGCTTAAGAGGTAGAGCCTAGCCTTAAGTGAGACCATGAGGCTCTGATTTTAAGTCGTAATTCTCTCTCTCTCTCTCTCTCTCTCTCTCTCTCTCTCTCTCTCTCTCTCTCTCTCACACACACACACACACACACACACACACTCCATGAATGCACATGTGGCTAGGTGCTATCGTGTACATCAGTTAGGGTTTAGTAATCAGGCACAGGCACCACCTAGTGAGCGGAGATTCACTGCCAGGTGTCAAGTGATGTTTCATACTCCAATCCTCTCAGTTAACTGAGCTCTGAATACTACACACACTGTATCAATACCACCTGAAGATCACTTAGGGCCCCCCCCCCAGCTACAAGGAAGTCTGGGAAATGTAGTTTTTATTATTTTAGCTTTCTATTCCCTGCAGTATAGGAAAACATCCTAGAAAGAAAAACAATGCTGAATGGGCCAATTCACAGCATCCCTCTTGCACTGGTCAGGGGGCTGTACTTTCCCCACCTTCGCAGGTATTTCATGAACTCATCTAGCCCATCACACACATCTTCCCAAAGCTCCAACCTGGTTTGTCACAGAGGAATTTGCTCCACTGTAGCAATGTCTGAGTAAACATGGTGTTGGGCTGGGGGAAAAGCACTCACCTAGCTGGCACAAGGCCCTGAGTTTGATACCCTGAGAGGAGAAACTATGAAGAAAGATGGAAGGGAAGGACGGAAGCAAGGGCAACAAAAGGAGAGAAACGAAGAAGGCCAGAAAGATCGTCTGCAGAACCCAGTGTTTAGTCATTCTCACTCTGCCTACTCTAAAATGCCAAGGTCAGTTCAGTGATTTGGAGGCCATTGTTCTTTATGTCCCCAAACTTTTTGTCCTTCTCCACACTGAAGAGAGTTCCAAAGGGCCTGATTGGGAAGATTTGGGCTTGATGTTGTTCAGCTTTGGAGATTCTCTCTTTGTTCCTGTCTTGTTTCCCAGGATCCTGCTGAGTGCTGTGAAAGAACCCAGTGAGACGATGGGCAAATTTGGTTATAACTCACAGTATGGCCTTCAGGGGCACAGGTTTAATGAGAGAAGAGGGCTTATAAATGAGCCTCCCTAAAATCCCACCCTGAGAGTGACGAGAGAAGAACATCCATGGAATTTGTGTTATATCCTAGACACTTGGGTGGGACTTGAACCCTCAACATTAAAGTCACCAGTAGCACTCAGCAAATCGAGCTAGGAGTCATTTTAATAGCTTCACAGTGACTGCTCTCCACCTTTGGGCTGGGAGAGAACAGCCCGGAGCTTCAGTGGGGCTAAGTTTTTAAAGGTAATCACCGCACACAGGTGGTCGTCACCATACAACGTCACCCTATGTCACCCTACGTCAATAACCACGTGGACAAAACCACATGCAGGTGGTCAAGCAGGTTAAGCTTTTTTACAAAAACAAAAACAATTTGGTAGCTAAGCTTGACAGGTTACTACAATTTGCAAGGGTAGAAGAAATGGCATAATGCTGCCCCAAGGCAAGGAAGCTATCTGAGAGGATGAATGGTTTGGCCCCATTAAAGAGAAGACATTTTGCACAGAGGAATAGCCATCTTCAGACTACATGCTAAGAGAGATCACAGAGCACTCTGGAAAATGCATGCTGTTTGGGAGAGAGGGAGACAGGAACTAATGAAAGGATTTTGTCCTTGATGACATGGAAACATGTTCACGACAAGTCATCAAATAAAGGCTGCAAGCCACGGGAGAGTGGGTGTGGTGGGTCCCTCTGTATCTTCTGTCAAAGGATAGGCCTGGATTGAATCTCTTCAAAAGACACTAAAACCAACGTATGAAATCAATGATTAGTGTTTCTGTGGATTGGAAAGAAGAAGGGGAAGGGTGTGTCCCCATTTAGGCTCCATACCACTTTATACTGTTTGCATGTATATGGTTTAAAGCATTAACTGATTTAAAAAAGAATTTAGCTGAATGCTGGTAACTCACACCTGTAATCCCAGCTACTCAGATCTGAGAATCAAGATTCAAAGCCAACCCAGGCAGGAAAGTTCTTGATATGTCTATCTCGAATTAACTGTCAGAAACCCAGAGGTGACTCCGTGGCTCACAATGATAGAGTACTAGTCTTGAACAGAAGGAGTCTAGATCCGGAGTTCAAGCCCTACAATCAGTGGGAAAAATTAATGAAGTAATATGACATTACTTGACTTACAGGAATGTCTCATTCACATAATTTGAGGGACAACTAGTACAAGGGCTGGCTGTGAAACACGGTTCCAGAATTAGTGTTCATTTCAGCCACTCTACATTTTGCTGTGCCCTAATGAAAAGTAAAGACTTGAGGCAGCAGATTGGCTCTAGGCTAGGCCTGAGGCTGGGGGGCATAGGTTAGAAAGGTCAGATTTAGTCTTTGGGTTCTGACTACAGGAGGAAGGGACAGCCAAGAAGTGCCCGAGCCTGGTGAACGGCTCTGTGAGTCTATGGGTCCTCCCCTGTGAACACCTTCCTATCTGAGAGGCATGTCTTGGAGGGAGGCACAACCTCATCTGCCACAGAAGCCAAGGGCCCCATCTCCTCTCCTCACCCTGCCATCAGAACCTGAATCCAGGCAACTGTTGCTCTAACCCAGAATGATTCAAAGCTATAGGGACTGACAGTTTAATCATTATTCAAAACAGAAGAAAATAGGTTGAGACAGCATATGGAACAGTAAGTGTGCAGTGGCAGAGACATAATTAGTGTGATGCCTGGCCGGAGGGTTGTTTTTTTATATATATACTGGAGTCAAACGCAGGGCCTTGCACTTACTAGGCTCTGTCATGTGCCAAGCCCCAGCGTAAAGCCAGAAGAATCTCATGCTTTGACCTTGGCTGAATTGCTGCTTTATTCCTCGTTCTGCACACAGATTCTTTGGCAGTTATTTCCATTCTTTGAGTTACTCAATATCTTTCCAAAAAGCTCCCTCTATTTTATCTTTAGGTTAGTCAACATTAATTTTTATTCTTGCTGCCAAGAAATCTAAATGGCATATAAATTATGGTAGACAAATAAGATAGTAGGTGAAAGATTATCAGAAAAATGAGAGGTAGTAAGAATGCTTATTTGGCCTCATTTGGGATCTTGGCCTACTAGGACTCAAGAAATTTTTAACCCTGTGGTTTTCAGTAGCTGACTCCATGAGATGCAAATGTGTTAAATTATTGCTCAAGGTCACTTAAATGAAGTAAAAGTACAGCTTTGGGAGACCATCTGGGATGAAAAATTGGTTGCTGTTTTTTTAAACTATAAATCCTTTTGTAGAAATTAATCACAAACTTGCGCCTAAATCCTCAACTCAAAGTAACAAATTAAACATTTAGATTTTCCTTTCATTGCTGAAAAATGTATACTATCTCTTGCAGCATGTTGGCATAAATATTAATCTTAAATTTTTATCATAATGGCTTTCAACTACATTTGACTAACCACAGTCTCATCAAATTAGAACATTGATTAAGAAGAAACAGATCCCCAAGAAGAAACAGAAAGATAAGAAAGGAACATTCAGAAGATTGGCTACCTCATTTCCTAGCTACCACCAAGCTTCCTTCCAAGCTGAAGCAACTCTCCGTCCTCATCTGACAAAGCTCTCCCTTGTCTTCTGATATTAGTGTAATATCCTAGCCCTGAATCCCCCAGAAACAGCATCTCCCAGCACTCAGTGAGCTGAGCTAGGAGTCCATTTAATAGCAGCATAGCAGCTACTCTCCACCTTCAGACTGATAGAGAGCAGCCCAGACCTTCGCTGGGGCTGAGCTTTTAAAGATAAACACTATAGGCAGGTGGTAGTCACCATATGACGTCACCTTACCATGCCCTTAGTCAATAACCACAAGGATGAAACCACATACAGGTGGTCGAGCAGACCAAACATTTTTATGAAAACAAAAACAACTTGGCAGCTAAGCCTGCCAGGTTGTTACAGTCAGGACCTTGTAAGAGGCTAACATTTATCCTCATTCCCCACCCTCTTCTCCACCATTATCATCAAATAGACCAAAAATGTGTTTTTAAAAAATTTGTCCTGCCGGGCATGGTGGCTCACACCTGTAATCCTAGCTACTCAGGTGGCTGAGATCTGAGGATCAAGATTCAAAGTCAACTGGGCACAAAAGGACCTGAGAGTCTTTATCTCCAATTAACCTCAAGAAAACGGGAAGTGGGGCTTGGCTCAAGGGTAGGGCGGTAGCCTTGAGCTGAAGAGCTCAGGGACAGCACCCAGGCTGAGTTCAAGTCCCATGACCCACAAAAATTATAAAAAAAAATATATATGTTCCATGGGCCAGGAATGTAGCCTAGTGGTAGAGTACTCGCCTAGCATGCACAAAGCCCCTGATACCTCATACTCAGAAAAAGCTGGAAGTGGCACTGTGGCTCAAGTGGCAGAGCACTAGCTTTGAGCAAAAAGTATCCAAGGACAGTGCCCTGGCCCTGAGTTCCAGCCCGGGACTGGCCAAAAAAAAAAAAAAAAATAGTCCCAGCATTCCAAATGAAAAAGCAAATCTGGAGAGATAAGGCTTTAATACCAAAACTATTTAGGACTCAAAATCTGAAGAACATGGGAGAGTCTATGAAGGATGACAACTGTAGTGTTGGTTGAACTTAACATGCGCAAATATCCAGCAAAGCTTCTGAGATCACTGTTCTTACTTGGGCCATAAAAAGTAGTTCTGATTGAAGAAGCAGATTACCTAGCAGAAACCTGGGCCAACTATTCAGACTAAAACATCAACCTCCTGATCTTTGCTACGTCTTTTATATGAATAAATTTGGTCTGATCAGAGAAAAAAATACAAGTGAAAGAAGTCTTAAAACTTCTAATGGCTGGAGGCCAGGGGTCATGACTGTAATCCTAGCTACTCAGGAGGCTGAGATCTGAGGATTGCAGCTGGAAGCCAGCCTGGGCAGCAGAGTCCGTAAGACTCCGATCTCCAATGAGCCACCTGAAAATTGGAAGTGGCAATGTGGCTCAAAGTGCTAGAGAACTAGCCTTGAATGAAAAAGCACAGGGACAACACCAAAGTCCTGAGTTTCAGCCCCACAAAAAAGAAAGAAAGAAGGAAGGAAGGAAGGAGAAAGAAACAAAGAAAGAAGGAAAAAAGAAACCACATGGCCATCTAGCTATTATGTCCCTAGAAAGGATCCTTCCCTAAAAAAATTTTTTTAAATGCTTTGGTCAAGTCAGATTCACTAAAAGTGCTATAGTAGGCTGCTCTCTGTAGCCTAGGGACTTGGTGCAAGAAAGTGAAAGAAGGGGCCGGGAGTTTGGCCTAGTGGTTAAAGTGCTTGCCTAGCATGCATGAAGACCTGGGTTCGATTCCTCGGTACCACATACATAGAAAAAAGCCGGAAGTGGTGCTGAGGCTCAAGTGGTAGAGCTCTAGCCTTGAGAAAGTCCAAGGACAGTGCTCAGGCCCTGAGCTCAAGCCCAGGACTGGCAAAAAAAAAAAAAAAAAAAAGAAAGTGAAAGAAAAGTATAAAGAAGAATCTTCCAGGACCAGGAAAGAGTGTGTCGTAGAGGCAGAGTGCTTGCCTCACATTGCCAAAGCTCTGCATTCAATTCCTCAGTACTGCATACACAGAAAAAGCTGGAAGTGGTGCTGTGGCTGAAGTGATAGAACGGTAGCCTTGAGAAGGCTCAAGGACAGTGCACAGGCCCTGAGTTCAAGCCCCAGGACTGGCACAAAAAGAAAAAAAAGAATCTTTGTGGATAGACATAGACTATGAGACTTTCTGTTGTATGACAGTGATTACCCCAGTTTTCCAAATAAAAGGTTTTCAGTGACTAATGGATATGAGAAGTCATTCTGGATCTTAGTCCATCTCCTTCCTGAGGCACTGCTGAACTTGTTCCAGACCAGATGAAAACCATGCCCAAATTCTACATGTGGCCATGGGAATCGGTTACCCACAATTTCCCTGTGTCACACTGCCCCCTAAGACCTGTTTGGCAGAATAACTGTGCCACTCCTATGGTCCAGAGAACTGAAGACCTCAACTCCATGACTCCCCGCCTGGGACAAAAAGGAAAGAAGAAGGAAGGAAGGAGAGAGAGAGAGAGAGAGAGAGAGAGAAGGAGGGAGGGAGGGAGGGAGGGAGGGAGAGAGAGAGAGAGAGAGAGAGAGAGAGAGAGAGAGAGAGAGAGAGAGAGAGAGAGAGAGAGAGAGAGAGCGCGTGCGCAGGCAGGCAAGCATGCTGGGAATATCAATTCCTCCAGGCTTCCAGCTGTTCTGGCAGCAAGTCTGCAATGTGGCAACACACCACAGGGAAGCTGACTAGGACCCAGGAGCGAATGAAGGGCACTGTCCTTCCAATAAAAATGAATAGTACCTCAACTTTCCTTGCCTGAATCCGTTCCCTGAACCTTATAGGATGCTGGACCAACTAAGAGAACCCTGTGAGGGGTGGAAGTCAAGTTGGCAAATTCCTTTGGGGACCTGGGACTGTCATCTCTGTAGTTAGACCCTCCAGGAGCCCATCAGGACTCTGAACTAAGGTAGAATAAGAGGTTTGGGAGGGGCTTACCTTGCCCTTGTGAGCCATAGGGGATTGTGTGTCCAGGTTCCTGGCCTTGTAACCCTGCACCCCTTTCCCTGGCCTCCTTTTGGGGGTGAGATGAAACTGGTTTAGTTCAGGCTGTCCTCAAACCTCCTGTTTTTGTCTCTTGACTGCTGGGATTATAGGAGAATGTCACACTTCCTAGCTTGTTCTCTCTCTCTCTCTCTCTCTCTCTCTCTCTCTCTCTCTCTCTCTCTCTCTCTTTCCCTCTCTCTCTCTCTCTCTCTCTCTCTCTCTCTCTCTCTCTCTCTCTCTCTCTGTCTCCTCCCCCCATTGCTGTTTTTTTCTTTCCTTATTTCATTTTTTGATGCCAGTCCTGGGGCTTGAAGTTGGTTGGGCACTATTCCTGAGCTTCTGTGCTCAAGGCTAGTACTCTACCACTTTGCATACAGTGCTATTGGTGCCCAGGCTGGCTGTGAACCTGATTCTCAGATCTCAGCCTCCTGAGTAGCTAGGATTACAGGCGTGAGCCACAGACACCTGATTGGGGACAGGTTTTTTTTTTTTTTTTTTTTTTTTTTTTTTGCCAGTCCTGGGCTTGAGCTCAGGGCCTGAGCACTGTCCTTGGACTTTCTCAAGGCTAGAGCTCTACCACTTGAGCCTCAGCACCACTTCCGGCTTTTTTCTATATATGTGGTACCGAGGAATCGAACCCGGGTCTTCATGCATGCTAGGCAAGCACTTTAACCACTAGGCCAAACTCCCGGCCCCTTTTGTTTTGTTTTGTTTTGTTTTTTTAAACAAAAGCCATTTCTCACCTATTCATTCTGGCATGGTTGCTTTCTTGTGTCCCATGATGACAGTGTTAAAGCACTTGCCTAACTCTGGTAAGGTTTGGTCCTGGCTTCAGGAAAGTGGTGGGAAGGCAAAGTGCTTCCTGCTCTCCAGGCCCCAGACAACCCCTATGGCAGGGGCAGGTACTTTTGGATTGTTCCCTTATCTTCCCTCCTGAGTTTATCACCAGCTCAAGGACAGCCTGGGCCATTAGGATTAAAGACACCTGCACTCTGCCTCTAGGGTGTCTCCACCCAGGATAGTAAACCTCCACTCCAGCCCTTTTGCAGGTAGGATCTATTCTTCTCTGTGCTAGGCAGTGAATGCCAGTGGGTCCCTTGAAGCTGGACTGCTGTGTGGAGGAGACCGTAGGACCTACCCCAGGGTAGAAGACTGGGAGATTACTCCGGTGGAGGGGGGGACCTCTGGCTCTAAATTGGAAGTTCAGCTCAGTTACACAACCAACAATCCCATACCTTCGGGAGATCTGCTCCAGCCCCCCTCTCACTGAGACACCTCACTGTTGGCTCACTATTGTTACCCACTTTTTCTAGGCCAGGAAGAGAGAAATCTGCTTTCCATTCCTATCTAGACTAGCTACTGTCTCATAGACACTGGAAATCTTGGGGACACACAATGACTTGGGAGTCTGTGATGCTAGTAAACCATACCCTCCCCTTTTTCCTGCTGACTTCTTTGCAGTCCCATGGAAGTATGCAGCTCTTAAGATGAGAAAGGGAGTGGAAATCAAGCCTGAAGCTGTAGTCATCTTCTTACAAACTAGGTGCTGTAAGAGAAGCACTGAGCATCGGTGAGCTGAGGGTGGAGAGCCTGTAGGTTGTAGACTAGCCTTTGGGTCTTTGTACAGACAGACATTACTTTGTGACCTCCCAAGAAACAGGAAATGGGACATATGTGCTCACCTTGCGTCTGACTGAAGGTAAATGTGTCTAAACTCTCATATAACCCTTGAAACCAATGATTCTTAGGGGGAACAAAAGGGGTAAATGGGTAGCCATAGAACATGACTGTCCCCATGAATGGATGCCTCCATCAGCCTGAGAGAGACAGAGTCTTCAATGTGTGCTTGTATGCACATGTGGAGGTGTCTGTCTGTCTGTCTGTCTGTGTTTTTTCATGGGAATGGTAGGGACTTCTCTACATCCGTTCTACCCCTGTCTGGCACAAGGAACCTTCTAGATCTGAATAGCTCTTCAGCAAAACCTCTTCCCACCCATCCTCTCTGAGCCTATACTAGCTCTTAGCCATACTCATTGCCCTTTGGATATTTAAGTGCCTGGACAGTTGGGCACCTGTGAACAAAATAACCCTAAACCTCTTGCTGCTCCAAAGAGCGTCTGGACTCACATCACCTAAATGCTTAGTAGCCTACTTTTGAAGTCTCACAGAGCAAAACTCTCTGCCAGGTGAACAGCCATTGATTTTCCTTCCTGGAAAAGAAGAATCTGGAAATTGAAGATTTGGAAAATTAGTTGGGGGGGGATCCAGTCTCTGGGGTTTGTAGGATTCTCTCCTCTCACCTCCATAGAGTTTCAAGTATGGGAAATTCAAGTCTCATCTCCCTGGGGCACTCAGTGCAATTCCTTGAGCACCTTTGAAGAGCCAAGCACTTTTACCTGAGTTATCTCCTTAATCCTCTCAGTAATCCAGTGAAGGATTTGGCCCTATAATATGCGCAAGGAAATTGCAAGCTCCTAAAACTTAATTAACTTGCCTGAGGTTAGACAGCAAAGAAGCCAGGCTCAACACATAAGGTGATATCCAAAGACACTTAAACAGCTGCCCGGGAGTGCAAGAGCTTTAGAAAGCCAGCAGGTGCAGAAGTGGAAACCAGGATCAGAGGGGCCATGCAAGGAACTTGGAAAGTAGCAGGATACAAGCTAGCTACAGTGAGTGGTAAAAGTACATCCAATGTGTTTCTGTTCTCATTTCTTTAAATAAAGTTGGTGTGGGAGGGAGGACTTGAGCAAATCAAACAACACTGCAGGACATATTTGACAGGCCAGTTTGAAACCCAGACTTAGATTCAGACTTGGAGTGGTAGCTCCAAGACTGGATGCTGGCAACAGGAAGGACTGGAATCGCAATCTACATGTGAACTCCCAAGCTCTACTCCACAGCTCATGTACAAAAGTCTGTATTTTAACAAGATCCAGGTGATTCTTGCACACATGATGGTTTAAGATACTGGCAGGGGTTTTTGGGGTACAAATAAACATGTTGCACATAAAAGAGCTCCCCAAGATCAGGTGCTGGTGGCTCATGCCTGTAATCCTAACTTCTCAGGAGGCTGAGATCTGAGGATCCAGGTTCAAAGCCAGCCCAGACAGGAAAATCCATGAGGCTCTTATCTCCAATTAAACACAAAAAGCCTTGATGGCCAGGCATACTGGCTCACGCCTGTAATCCTAGCTATTCAGGAGTCTGAGGTCTAAGGATCGAGGTTTAAAGCCAGTCTGGTACTAAAGACTGAGAGACCCTTATCTCCAATTAACCACTAGAAAAGGGGAAGTGGGGGAGGGTAGTAGCCTTGAACTGAAGAGCTCAGAGACAAGGCCCAGGCCTAGGGGTAGGGCAGTAGCCTTGAGCTCAGGGACAGCACCCAGGCCCTGAGTTCAAGTCCCATGACAAAAAAAAAACCTTGAGCTGTGGCTCCAGTGGTATAGTGCTAGACTTGCGCACAATAGCTCAGGAACAGTGCCTAGGCCCTGAGTTCAAGCCCTAGCACCAGCACCAAAAGCAAACAAACAAAAACCTCTGTTAACTTCTAGACCTTTCAACCCAGGTCACTCTGCCACCTGTCACCCAGAGCAGTCTCTCCCAGCTATAGGCTTTGTCACCCAGAAGATGGAGAAGGGGAGCAGAGATTTTCCTTCTGAGTTCTCCATTCCTTTCTCTGAAAGTACGATTCATCTGAGGCTATTTTCAGCTTTCTGCTACTTTGATCCTCACATCTCAGCTGACCCAGGGGAGGCAAGGGAATGGGTGGAAATAAGAACCCTCTTTCAACTTCAGGTACTCCTAGAAAGAGGTTAGCTGGCCAGGTCAACAAGGAAGGCCCAGAGGTTGGGTGGGCTTGCTTAGGTATTGGAGAGGAGCTTGTGGCCTCTTCAGGTCCACAGAATGGGTTTGGAATCTGGAGATGTAGGGGAGAAGGGCCTCAGCAGACTGGATTAGAATGGAGGTGGGCTTTCCAGAGCTCTAGACGCTCTAGGGCATGGCTGGGCCAAGAGCTCCACCCACAAAACCAGGTGCTGACAACAGTGATTGGAGGCTGGTAGGGTCCCCCCATTCCTTTCAAATCACAAACCTCTCCCACCTTTTTCACTTCCTCCCAAGGCCCTAGCTATAGCATTAGAATGCTGGCTCAGAATACTGGTCCCTCACTTGACTAGTGGAGTGCTCTAAGGAAGGTTGTTTAATATCATCTGAACTTTCATGTTCCCACTACAAAGTAAGGATAAAAATATCACCTGTCAAGCCAGGTGGGTGCCCAGGGCTCACATCCCTAACTCTAGCTACTCAGAAGGCTGAAATCTGGGGATCGTAGTTCAAAGACAGCCCAGAGAGGAAAGTATATGAGACTTTTCATCTCCAATTTATCACCAAAAAGCTATAAGCAGAGCTGTGGCTCAAGTTATAGAACATTAACCTTGAGCAAAAAAACTCAGGGACAGCACCCACATTCAAGCCCCAGGGCCTGTACACACACACACACACACACACACACACACACACACACACACACACCAGTTGTCTCATAGGGTGTTGATTTGGAATTAATAGCACTTTTGTGGGGGGTTGGAGGGCCATGGGGCTTGAACTGGGCTTGGGCACTGTCCCTGAGCTCTTCAGCTCAAGGCTACTGCCCTACCCTTAAGCCAAACTTCACTTCCCATTTTCTAGAGGTTAATTGGAGATAAGAGTCTCAGGTCCTTTTGTGCCCCGGTCGGCTTTGAACCTTGATCCTCAGATCTCAGCCTCCTGAGTAGCTAGGATTACAGGCAAGAGCTACTACACTCAGCTTAATAGCACTTCTAACATTTTTTGTCAGTCCTAGGCCTTGAACTCTGGGCTTGAGCTCTGTCCTTGGGCTTTTTCAAGTCTACAGCTTGAGCCGCAGCACCACTCCCTGGCTTTTTTTCTATATATGTGGTACAGAGAAATTGAACCTGGGTCTCCGTGCATGCTAGGCAAGCACTCTACCACTAGGCCAAACTCCCGGCCCTAATAGCACTTTTATAGCATAGTGCAATACCTAATACATAGCAAGAGCTCAACAGTTCATGATTAGTGCTGCTATCTATCACCTTCTTCTCAGGCTGTCCCTGGGCTCCTCAACGCTGCGCGGGTACAGTCCTATTTTCCTTGCCTCTGTGAAGGCGCCTCTCCCCGTGTGGCCCCTAGAGGGCGCGCAGAACTCACTTGTCCCGCGCTCCAGTGCGGAAGCCGGGGTCTGGCTCCCGCTCCTGGCCGGCTGCTGCGCCACCGACGCCGATCTCCGCGCAAACTGGGGCCCCCGGGGCGGAAAAACAGGAGGGGCAGGAGTAGCTCCGCGAAAGCCTGTCCTTTGGAGGCACGTGGCGGTGGCACCTCTCCCCACCTGCCCTCGCCTCTCTCCTGACCTGCTCGCCTAAGAAGACTGGGTTTCTCAGGCTTGGCGGGGGGGGGGGGGGGGGGGGTTTCTGAATTCCGGGCGGCCTGGGGGCCCTCAGCCCAGGTTGGGGCGCACGGATTCCAGTCACCGAGGAGGCAGGAAGGCTGAGATCAGGATAGAGGAAGTCCCCACCCCCAGGCCCTGCCGCGCGTGGAGTTAGACCCCCCTCCGTCCGGGCTGAAGGAGTGGGAGGAAGAGCAGGGTGCCCAGGAGAAAACCACCCATTGCAAGTGGCTGGGGCGAGGCCGGTGTGAGCTCCGGGGCAAGTGCCCGCAGTGAAGTTGTCTATACCTGGCTCCACACACCTGTCGCTTCCCTTGTGTAACACTGCACAACCCGAATAGTGTACTGTAGATTGTACCGAGCAATGCAGGCTGCGCGTGTGGGTGTGTACTCACCCCCAAACACGCCTTCCCGAGGCTCTCCGTTTCACCTGGCCCACCCATCCCCCACCTTACCCCTACCCTAGCCCACACCATTTTCCTAGTCTGCTCTGGGCTCTTTGGAAAACCCGATCTGGCTCCAGCCTACTTTCAGCCTGCTTCGCTTGGATTCCCCTGGACCGAAATCCAGAGGAAGGTGCAAGTGGGCGGTACCAAAGGGGCCTTCCTAGGCCAACCGGGCCAGGGCTCAATCCGAGCCAGAAGGCCTTGGACAAAGTCAGTCCAGGCCAAGTTCCTGCCAGTTGTCTAGGCCCTAGCCTGGCTGTGGTACTCAAAACTCTCGGCTGATGGAGAAGGGAGGCACCTAGGCAGGGCAGAGGCTGCATAAAAGCTCTGGGAGGGAACCAGACTGGGGAAGCAGAAGACCTAGGGGAATTAGATATGGATAAACGTGGATGTGTGTGTTGGGGCGGGGAAACAAGGCTTGAGGGAGGGAGGGGGAACCTGCAGTGTCTGAGCTGAGAACCATTCAGAACAGACTTGAGGCTCCAATCTCCCAGCAGTCCCACAGCATGGCTGCTGGAACCCAGCAGCTCCAGCTCTAAGCAGTCTAGAGGAAGGCACCTGCTTAACTGTTTCACACACACCTACAGCTGTGCCCACCTACTCGCAAGTCACCTTATGAACAGGGCACCCATATGAATCCTGGGACCAGGGCAAACTCCATTCCTGCCACCTGATTGGGGGGCACCCGGGACACTCAGTGGGTGGGAGTGCCCATCCAGTCCCCAGACACACAGATCCGGTGACACAACGCCTCTATTATAGTGAACAGGTTGAGTCGGATTCTCAGTTTGCCACACTGCAGGGCAGCGCAGCCTCTGGAACCCCAGGCTGCCGTCCACTCAGCCTCCACGGCTGGGCTGAACCAGGGCCGAGGCTGTAGTCAGGGATCACCGGTCAATGCGATCCGATTAAGGAAGGAAACAACGTTTCTTCCCGGACAGGTTTGTTCATTCCTCTCTTCCTTTCCCCGCTCTTCTGCACACAACTATTCCGATGGTTTCTTCTTTTTCATCATCAGAGACCGACCGTTTGGAATGAGGAACCGGGATGTTCCAGTTTTCTACTCGTTGCGGAGGCTTGACCGTGGCTGGGACCCTCGTGGCCCGCTGTGCTCCGCATTCCGGCCTCCGCCGGTCTGGACTCTGCGCGCAGCAGCTCCTCCCGGGCTTAGCCGGCGGCCCCGCCGTTCTCCGCCGCTCCCGCGCTCGGCGGAAGCGGGATTCGCTGAAATTCCGTCCCAACGAATTCCTGGCGGACTGCAAGGCGTCTTGCCCTGACCCTCTGCGCCAAAGATCCCAACGCCTCGGGGAGTTTGGCCCGTCAGGGAAGCTTCACTCAGGGTCTAAGAGGGTCGGAGGGGCCTTAGGGGAGCGCACGACCCGGGCCCGGGAATCGGAGAGCGCCGGGCACAGGCAGGCGGGTGAGAGTAGAAGCTGGGGGCGTGGGGAGGGGGTGTCTGGATCCCAGGAGGACCCTGCACGAGGGATGCCCACTTTTGCTCCAGTACGGGACAAACTGGGCAAGGTCCCAGAGCAAGTAGCGTTGAGGGATTGCAGGCTTGAGTTTACCAGCTGGCCGGTTGAGTGTTAGGCTGTTCTAACCTTGAAGATCATCGGAGAGATAGATCGTGGCAGGAGGGGAGGAGCGGCTACCCAACTTCGCTTTCTTTGTCTCTGTAAGAGAAATGGAAGAGCCTGGGCTTTGGACACACTTTGGGGCCACTACGGCTCCTTTTTTCTACCCAGCTCCTCGTCCCCCGCAGGTCCCCCAGACACGGAAGCTGCTTGAAGTGGTCTCCATGATCCCCACTGCTTTGTTAGCCTTGGGATACTGCAGCGAATTCCCAGATGATGGGGGATCCCTCAAAGGGGCCTGGGCTCTTCCAGACCCCGCTGGAGTGAAGGGGCAGCCAGATATGGCCCAGGTGAAAGGATCCTGCGATTTTAGGGAGCCATTTCTCGCTTTCACTCTGCTTAATGCTGGATACTAACTAACTCTGGTGAATGTGGGAGACCTAGCACTGTTGTCAAACCTTCTTTCTCCCCAAGTTTAACCCAGTTTGTCGGGGCCAATCTCGAACACTGTGGTGGACAGGAAAGCCCTCCTCCAAACCTCTTGGATTCAGAACCCTCTTTTGTTGGCTCCAAGGGACCCAAAAGTGAGGTGGTGAATGAGCAAACCCTTGCTTCACCTCACAAGATTTCCCCCTGTGCTACTACACCCAGTCCCTGTATTCCAGCCGTGTATGGCTATCTGTGGTGGCTTTAGTGGTTGTAGAGGCTGTCCTTCCACACACACAAAACACACAGCTTCCACACCACACTCATTTCCACTCCCTAGCTTTGAAGCTCTTAACTCTCCTATCCCAAAGTTCCTATTCTCCTACTTTGACTATTCCCTGGTTTAGTGAGTTCCCCAGACCCACTACCACCCTGCTTCTTCCAGAAAAGCAGGCTCAGATCAATAGTATTTCTACAATTGATTCGGTAGGTCGAATGTTCTGGAGTGCGTGTACTGTGTCTCTGATCAGAGGCTCCTCAGGAAGTTACTTCTGTATATTTCCTGTAAGGTGAGATGATGGTGGGAGTCTCACAGTCCCACGTAGAACACCAGAGATAATTCTGGCTCTCATTTTTTTTTTTTTTTTGCCAGTCCTAGGGCTTGAATTCAGGGCTTGAACACTTTTCCATAGTTTTTCTCAAAGCTAGTGCTCTACCACTTGAGCCCCAGTGCCACTTCCAGCTTTTTTCTGGGTATGTAGTACTGGGGAATGGAATCCAGGGCTTCATGTATGCTAGGCAAGCACTCTACCATTAGGCCATGCTCCCAGCCCTGAATTCTGAATTATGTATACCCAGTCTGTGCAGCTTACTGGGAAAGGTAGGCTCCCAGAATTCCTGGAAAAGGCTGTTCCTTCACAATGTGAGGGACCACTTTAGACTTCCAAACTACTGTATATCATCTGTGCTTGTGTACATCAACTCACAACCACACACACCCAACGTGACATAATCCCACAGTCATTCACGCTCTCTACCACATTCACTCTCCCGATTACATTCTGTTAATATTATGATTAAAACACATGGCTCACATGAGTATATCTCACACACAGTTAAAGATGATATGCAATCATATCTGCACTCATAACAGAAACTAATATCTACTCTCAAAAACATTAATACAATTACTATACAATCACAAAAGGGTGATAACACAATTTTTCCCAAAGGCATTCACATTTATGCATGGTTTTACACACACACACCTACCCTTTTGCAAGGTGGTCCTGGGTCTTGAGCTCAGGCCTAGGTACTGTCACTGAGCTTTTTGTGCTCCAGGCTAGAACTCTATCACTTGAGGCACAGATTTATATCCAGCTTTTTTTTTTTAATGATTAATTGGAGTCTTACAGACTTTTTTGTCTAGGCTGGCTTTGAACCAAGATCCTCAGATCTCAGCCTCCTGAGTAGCTAGGATTACAGAGTTGAGCCCTGTACTACCAGTGCAAATCAAAAGTAGCTGGGCAATTTAAGCAGAAACAATCATAAGCAAGAATGACAAACATTAAATACACGCCTAAACATCATTATAAACACTCACCATCATTAATGTCTTGATTATTCACACTACTATAAACACACACACACACACACACACACACACACACACACAACTCTCAGAGCCAAAGATATCCTTCCACAAGCTTTCAAACACTAACAATCCCAGGAGATTCTGCATTCCACAGCTCTGCCTTCTCTCTGCCTGACTTCTTTTTATCCCTCTCTCCAGAGTTCACAGGCCCTACCTACACCCTTATTCCTCCAGTTCAGTTAGCTAAAGCTGCTCCTGAAACTCCAACTTATAATAAGCCCAAGTATTTGCAAGACAGGGGAGGAGCAGACAGCCCTGACTCCAGATCTGGAGAGTTTTTTATTTTTTTCCACATAAATTACACAAGCACTTTATAAAATGGTTACACAGAAAACACCTTATAAGTGCATAACTTAAACTCTCCCTACAAACAGGATTTGGAGACACAGGTTGAGTTTGTGTGGAAACCAGGCTGTGTGTACCTGGATGTGACTGGGATGTGTGTTGTGAGCCTAGCAGGTCAAGTGAGGCTGTGTCACAGTGTGGCCTTGGCCTTTGTGGAGAGGGGTTAGGCCATGCTGCTCAGAATGAGTCTGGGTCACCTTGGCCTGTGTTTAATGGTGAGTGGCATGACATTTTACCACAGGCCCTGGTACATGGCCCTGGGGATGGTCAGAAGGGACACTTCCATCACCTCTGTGTGGCTTTATGGGTGTCCATGTGTACAGTAAGGAGCAGGTTGGAGAAGAGTTTCCCAGAAAAAGTTTAGATGGCATCCCTGGGGATCCCAGAAGCTTTTCCACCCCTGACCTTGTTCTCTCTGGGTCCCACGTTAAAAATCAAAATAAAACAAAATAGAGGAAACTGAGAGGACTGTGAATAGTTCCAGTGGATATGGCATGGCACAGGCTTCTGGGAAAAGGTTAAGTACTCCAGTCCCCAGCACTCTTTTCTTCTTTTCCATGGAAGTCAGAACAAGGTCTGCAAGAGCCGTGGAAGGGGTGGGGGCAGCGCAATAGAGTGCGATGCTCCCGTTCCCCTCGAGGCAGATGGGGGAGGAGGGGAGAGGCCTGGCTTCCAGGCCTCAGTAGCCCCTCGCCGGGTCTGGGGTTCTGCAGGATGACGTGGGTCGGCTCACTCGCACGCGGATGCCACCGACGTAACGCTGGTGATCTTGGTGGAGTCATCAGACCACGGCTGCAGATTCTGCAGGGCAAAGAGTGACGAATTGTGTACGCACAGTGGGTCCGCGGGCAGCGGCTGTGCCAGGCTCTTCTGGAAGGCCTCCTGCTGTAGCTGTAGAAGGATGCGATTCGCCTGCTGCCTCTCAGCCTCTCGCTCCTCCGCGGTCTGTCTCCTGCACCGGGAACAAGCTGTTAACAGCGGAGACGCCAACCCGGCTCCAGCGCATGCTCCAGGCAGATTGCCTCCACTCACAAACACTGAAACACTGGCTGCTTTCAGCAGCCTCGGGTCCAGTGCGAACCCTTTAATTCATCCCTTTCTCTTGGGGAACCTGATTTAGAGATTAGAGTCCTCAAAAGTGAAGTAAGTGTCTCAGAGGAGCAGTGGGGAGCACTCCCCAGGCCCAAACTGCCTGGCCTCCACCCCCACCCAGTAGACTGACATTCAGCCTCTCCCCAGCCCCTAGGGAGATCAGATAGATGCTACCCTGAGCCTAGGACACAGAAGCCAGGGGCAGCAGACATATATTGCCTTTCTCTCTGGGAATCTCTCCCAGGCCCCAGATCTCCAGAGCCAAGCCTGTGCCCTGACAGGGCTCCCTCCAGATCCCCCAGCTTCCTCTAAGGCGGTCTTGGGAGGCGGTGACTCACATATTCCATTTAATGCCGCCCCCCTCCACCCTGTCAATTGAGATCAAACGTCTGTCTCTAAGGTGGACAGACCTAATGGGAGTCCCCGAGGCCTCCAGAAGCAATTTGTAGGCGATCGATGAAGCCGCGTGAATCCTGCGAGGGCCTCCTGCAGCGGCGGCCGCAGGCCGGCTCGGCTCGCCAGTCCGCCCGCCCCCGCTGCTGTGTCTTTACCTCTCATCTTCCCTCGGTGCCCGGCATTTCAAGCTGCCCCTGAATGGTTCTCTAACTTCCATCTTCCAGTCTTAGTGCTCCTTTTTTTTTCTCCCTCCCACCTTCCTACTCTATTAATTAAGTGAAAGCATTTGAAACAAAAATGGTGGTTTAAACCATCCAATCCTGTCTTTTATTACGCATAAGAATTGTTCAGTCTACCTGTGTTTTCTTCTTCTTCTTCCTTTCCCCTCACTCCTGGAAGGCGAATCTTTGTCCTGCCCCTTTGTGTTTCAGTTTCTCTTTGCCAGCTTCTGCCCTTTCGTCCCACACACACTTAGAAGTGGAGGGCCTGCGTGGGCTGCTCCCCTCTCCTTGGCTACCACCCACAGTGGGTTTGAAATACCAGCGACCCCTCCCAACTAGCCTATGCTCCCTCTTTTACTAGTTTTCCTCAGGGGGCTGAAGCTGTGGCGTTCCCCACCCCTTCCCCAGCAGCAGGAATGTTGGGGAGGGGGCAGTAGACTCATTGCCCAGTTTCCTTTGTGGCCCTCAAGGCGGAATCCCAGGCAGATTCCTTGCCTTCATTCAGAAAAAGAGGAAACTCCAATTCCTTCCTCCCGCCCCAGGCCCGCCCTGCTCGGCGCCTCCGACTTCGTCCAGACTTCAGCGCTTCCCCCACCCGGGGCCTGGGCGAGCTGGAGAAACTCGCTGCTGCTTGTGTATGGCACCCGGAGCGCCGGCCACACAGAAGAGAGCACGCAGGGGTGCGAGGAGGTGTATTTGGAGAAACTGCCAGTTTGTACGGAGAGTAAGACTGCCTGGAAGTAGTGTGTGGGCTCCTTCATGTTTGGGAGGGCAGGAGAAGAAAAGAAAACGAAAACTAGAGAAGCTGAAGTCTGTGCACGTGAAAAACGTTTAAATGAGTGTATAGTGAGTGTAGTTGTGGGTGTGTGTCAGGAGAAGGGAAACACATCTCTCACGCACACCCATCTGCTCCTAATTGATCCCCCTTTCAGTGGGACCGAGAAACCTCGCCACAGCCGGCGCGGATTGATTTTTGCCCTTGCAGGGCGGGGGACCGCGGCCAGAGGCCGGGTGCCTGGGGAAGAAGCAGTCGGTAGGGCCAACCCTGGGCCTGGGGGTGGGCACCGTCTGCCAGGAGTCCGGCTGGAGCGCAGAAACAAAGCGCAGGGCCATTCTGTCTGCAGTTCCAGGAACAGAGGGATTTCGCCCCACTGAACGAGTTTGGACATTCAAAAAACCTTTACATATTCAGTGAATGAGCCCTGAACTCCGGATTGTATAGATTGTCCTAACACGCCTGCTTTGCCCAGGGTCTTACAGCGCCCCGGCGGCCGCATCCAAATGGGCACATTTCGGGCTGCTTACAACGCCCGAAAGCCGGGCACTTGGCCCCACTGAACTATTCTCTGGCTTTTGACGGCGTTTAGTTTTCCCCGAAAACCTTGCAGAACCCAGGAGAAAGCAGCCAGCCGGCGGAGGGAGGTGTGCACCTCGACAGAGCGTTGAGCGACCCGAGACGGTGCCCCAGGGCGGGCAGACGGGCGGGCAGGCCCGGCATGCTCACCTCCACTTTGTCCGCCGGTTCTGGAACCACGTCTTGACCTGCGCGTCGGTCATTTTGAGCGCCTTGGCCAGGGCAGCGCGCTCCGCCGAGGCCAAGTACTTCTGACGGTGGAAGCGCTTCTCCAGCTCGCAGATCTGCAGGCGTGTGAAGGACGTGCGTGGCTTCTTCTTCTTGGGGGGCGTCCGATTCTGATAGGGGTGACCTATACGGCGTGTTACAGTGAAGGGTGAGAGGGCCACTGGAGCGGGAGACAGACAGACGGCAGAGGCAAGCGGCAGAGCGTCAGGAGGCGTCCCAGGCCCGACTACCCGCGAATCAATGAGCGCCGCGGCTGCACCCCTAAAAGCAAGCCTGTGATACCTCCCGCTAGCCCTCAGTTCTAAACCCGCAGCCGGAAGAGCTCCCGCCTGCCCGCCAGACAGACGCCACTACAGCCATCACTATGGAGGTCTCACTAGCCCCAGGCTTTCCAACTGCCTCGGTGCTGCCAGAGCTCTCCACATCCAGGGGCGGTGAAAGACGTCTAAGCGTAGTCGTGGCCTTCACAGCCTTGGGGCCCTGGGCCTAGGCTTTGAAGGGAGGCTCAACAATAGGAGGCTGGGGGTAACCAGTGTCTGTGAGTGGCTCCAGACCCAAGCCTCGATCACTGCTCCACACAGACACAACATACAAACATACAGATGGTCAGATAGGCACACTTAGGCAAACAGAAGCACAGGGGGCAAAAGAAGGCTACACACTTACACTCCCTTAGAACCTACTTCAGGTCCAACACCGGACTAGGGTTGGCTGTAGCTTGGAGTAGGCCCTGTGTTTGGACCTTTCACACACACACACACACACACACACACACACACACACACGATGTGGGTACATGCACACACATGTATACACATACACTGCCCCCAGCACCAGGGGTCTGTGCTTGTGATTATCTGTTTACTTATTTGTTTATATGGCAGAGCATTTCAGGACTGCTTGGCCTAGGCAGGAGAGTAAAGTCTAGATACCAGATCCTGCGTCCTCAGGCCTGAGAGGATTTGGGTTGGGGCACTGAGATGGGGGGAAGGGAGCTTTCAGGAAGCCCACCTTGAGCAGCTGTCTGCCTCGGCTGAGGGCCAGCCTCATTTCAGTATGGTCCCAGAGCTTGATCAGAGTCTCCAGGAACAATTTCCAGGCACAATTTCCAGGCACAACTGGAGCAGAGGACCTGAGGGTCGCCTAGCCTGATCTAGTCCAAGCTTTTCCCATCGCACATACATGAACACACACACACACACACACACACACACACACAACACACACACCCCTTTTGGAAGTTAGACCTTCTGAAGTCTGCTGTGGGAGTCAAAGCCTAGCCCCAAAGGGACTGCTCCCAGAACCTCATCTTGGCTAGGAGCAGTTGCCATGCCCCGTATGGGGGCCTGGAAGGCCTAGTGTGGTCTCAGATTTAATGAACAATGAGGGGAATGAGAGGTGAGATGGGGGGGGGTCTGTGCCTGGGCTGAAGCTGAGTGCAGAGAGCGCAAGCGGGAGCCATGGAAGCCGTGAGGAAAGGAGTCTAGAGGGACTCAGCCAGCTGCCCCCTAGTGCACCTCTGTCCCCAGTGTTCGCTACCACGGGTCGGTAGTCCAGGCGGGTACATTATTAACTCCAGGAAAACTGGGCTGTGCCAGGGGGAAGGACTCTGAGCTGAGACTGAATAAAGAGTAAGCTGTCCCGGGCAGCTCAGCTGAGTGCTGCTACCGGCCTAGAGGAAGCCAACAGTCTGGGAAGAGGGACCTCGGAGCTCTTTCTCCGCAAGGGCTGGTGGTGGGCCTGGCAAGGCTATGAGTATCAGAGTTGGGACACCAAAGTGCGTGTAAGAAAACCTGTTCTTGTATCTGATTCTGAGCATCTCCGCCTCAACGAGAAAACGGCAGATGTGATCGAAGAAGAAAAAAGAAGCCTTGTGCTCACAATCGCAATGCTTTTCTGAGAACCCTTCAAAGCCTCGGATGTCCATGGAAGGTAGCCCCAAATCTACAACCCTCTTCCCTCGGCCTGACAGGGCCTGAGGTCCCCAGAGGAGACCACGGAATGGTTCTCGGAATGGGGGATCCGTGAGGAGACTCGGAGGGACCCAGAACTCTGAGTATGGCTATTCTAGGAGCCAACAGCCAGCCGGGCGGCAGAACTTGGGGGAAGCTCGGAGGTGCGCTGGGCGACCCGGCTCTCAGGAAGGGCTGGGGGGGGGGTCCCCCGAGCGGGAGAGGGGTAGCGCAGAGCCCGAGCCGCGGCCAGGCGCGGCGCGCGCGGGCCGGACTCACCTGTGAACCTGTCCTTTGTGTATCTGCGGTTACTCTCCATCCAGGGAAAGGTGAGGCCGGTAAGGTTGTTGACGCCCGGCACGGCAGGTACCGAGGGCACCGTGGGCAAGCCGGTGGCCAGTGGCTGCGGGTGGGCCACCGCTCCTGCCAGCGGCCTGTGCGCGGGCACCCGGATCACCCCCGCAGCGCTCAGCGCACCCCCGCCGCCGCCGCCCCCGCCGCCGCCGCCACCACCGGGACCGGGGCCGCCCGCCAAGGCCATGTTCACGTTGTAGGAGCCTGCCAGTGGGCCCATACTGCAGGCGCCGCCGCCGCCGCCGGCCGGGCCGCCGGGGCCGCCGGGGCCGCCGGCGCTGTAGGCTCCCGCGCTCCCGGCCCCCGCCCCGGCCGCCGAACCTCCGCCGCCGTAAGTGTAGGCGCCCCCGACCAAGCAGCCAAGGCCGTATTCTCCGTCCTGGAGGCGCGAGGCGGGCCCCATGCAGCCGCCTTGGTCCGGGCTGTTGAGGATCTGATCGATACCGAAGCTGATGGGCTCCGCGTGGCCGGGGTGGAGGTGGTGTGGGCCCAGGTGCTCCATGCTGACCGGGGGCCCCGGACCCCCGCGGGGGGGGGGCCCGGGCGGCGGCGCCGGTCCGCAATTGACTACTGGGGGTAATGGAGCCGCGGCGCCCAGGCTACAGCGGCTTCTGGCTGCGCTGAGACTTGGAGGCGAAGTGCGCAGAGAGGCTAAAGTAGGGGGGAGGGGAGGGAGAGACGGGGTGCAGTATTCTTTCCCTCTCTGGCTTCTCCTTCCCTTCTCCTGCCGCTGGCTTGCTGTTGACTCTGGGACATCAATCACCGGGCGAAAAAGCCCTGAGCGAGAGAGCCTCGCCGTTTCGGCCGGGTCTCTCCATTGGCTGTGCGCAGAGAGGAGCGGGGTGAATGACAGCGCGGGGGAGGGGAAAGGAGGGGGGGAGGGAGGCGAAGAGCCCAGACAGATGCAGGAGCCGAACACGGAGGGACAGAGACCACGGATAGACGCAGTTCCTGCAGAGAGAAGATGGAGCGGCGAAGGAAAGCTTAAAAGAAGAAAAAGAACTCGAATCGGCCATTCCCAGATCTGGACCCAAGGAAGAAAGAGAGTCCTTTCGGTCCCCCCTCCTCCCTCTCCGCTCTCCCCACTTCCTGTCTGGCAGGAGATGCCCCTCAGTATGAACTGGGGCAAAGGAGGGCAGCCCACGAGGCCTCTGGGGACCTGGTGTCCTGCCCAACTGGAGAATCTCCCCAAGGGCTCAGCTGGGAGACATCTATCACTCAACTAGGCGATTTACTCCAACTTCAAGTCCAGCTTGTTAGAAGGTAGAAGACTGTCTACTCCCAGGTATGGAGCCCAGGCCCCGAGGCAGGATGGTGAGTTCAGGCTTGTCCTTGAAACAGGGCCTGTGAACAAAACCCAGCAGCCACTCCAAACTCAGCCTCTTTGGAGAAATTAATAAAGAAAGGCTTCCTTCTTAGGCACAAGTTAGGAGAATTGGTTAGGGATTTGCTGCCAGAATGCCCATTCCTTCATATGCCCCTTTCCTTTTAGATAAAAAGATGCCTGAAGAAGCAGTTCAGTCTTAGCGTCTGAATGAATCTAAGAGCTTTGCTTTGCTTTGCTTTTTACCTAGCAACTAGCCCAGGGCCAGCTTTTTTCCAAGCAAGAAGCCTTTGAACTGCCTGGAGGGGAAGTAGTTATTTTATCATTTTGGAATCTTGGGAAGGAGGCCTAGGGATTTAAGGAATGGGGGGGGGGGGATGTGGGACTAGGATGAGGGAAGTACACTCAGGACAAATTTAGGCCTTTTCAAAGTTTTGCCTGTGGCTGCCTGGCTGAGAGCCCAAGTGAAAAGGAGGAAACTCCCTTTTTCTGCTTCCTCTCTTTCCCTTCTCCAGTAAGGAAAGATCTGCTCCCAGCTAGGAGACAAACTCAGAGAAAGGCATGGTTATAATGAAAAGTCTACTCCAGGTCAGTTTCAGATTCTACCTTATGAGAAGGCCTGTCTCTACCAGACAAGATGCTAGAATGGAGCAGCTCAAATTCTGCTTATCAAATCTCATCTATTTGTTTTACCCATGTCTACTATTCCCACCTGAAGAGGTCTTCTTCAAGTCAGAAAGTAGTTTACTCATCTCTGCTCCCTACCCTACCCCTCCATACAGCTTCAACCAATAAATGAATATAAATGAATGACTTCAACAAATATTTGAGTACTTACTTGGGGTCTGACATTGTTCTAAGAAATGAGGACATAGCAAAACAAAGCTCCTGACCTCATAAAGCTCATATTCAATAGAGAAGGCTAGATAATAAACAAAGAAACAAATACAACAAGCCAGAGTAAATACATACTTGGAGAACAATAAAAACTGTACATTCATCCTTTGGGATAAGTACTATCCCAATTTTACAGATGGGAAGAACCTAAAATTCAGAGGTTCTGTTTACTAGTGATCAGTTTGAAGAGTTAGACTGGGCTTACTTTTGTAGGTTAGTCTAGAAATCTAGCTGCTAGATGGAAGCTCATCAACATGGGGGAAAATTTTGATCTCCATCTAAAAGGACAAAGGCCCACTTAAAGCCAGATATGAAGTTAGTAGTTGATAGTTTAAAAACTAAGGTCAGATCTCTACTCTCTCACCAGTTATCCTCTCCTCGCCAAAACCAGAGATCCGGAAAGTTCCATAATTTACTTTGGAAGTTGTTGAATCTGAGTCAGAAAGTCTTTTGCCTTGAAGAACTATAGCAGATACAGACACACATATTTACTGAAAACCTATTATGTGACAGGTACTAGTACTGCATCACATCTTTTTTAAGATTCATAAAGCTGTGAAGTTGATAGCTTTGTTCCAACATTTATAATTAATAAAGCAGAAATAACTATCCAAGGCAATAGTATTCATTATAATAATAAAAACCTTAGACAACTCAAATATTCACCAACTAATGAATGAATAAACAAAATGCCATATAACCATAGAATGAAACATTATTAAATCATGAAAAGAAGTGCTGATTCCTAAGACTATGAAGATAAACCTAGGAAACATTATGCTAAATGAAAGAAGACATAGAAGGCCACATATTATTCTACTTATCTGAACTAACCAAGATACATAAACCCATAGAAACAGTAGCTTTGTGATTGCCAGTGGCAGATGTTGGAGACTATGAAAAATGTCTGCTAATGAGCACCAAGTTTCTTTTTGGAATGATTAAATAGTTGTGGTGATTAAAGATCATGGTAATGGTTGCATAACTTTGTGAATATACTAAAAGCCCCAATGTACATTTTAAAGGACTGGATACTGTGGTGCCTGAGTTACATGCTTTAAAGAAGATGAAAATCAAGACTCAAACAGACGAGCAAAGTTGCCCAAAGTCCTAAGGACAGAGAAGATGATTCTGGGAACCGAACATAGAAGTATTTTTTTCCTGTATGAGCACAGAGGGAGAGGCACACTGCAGTATTAGCATAAATACTTTCTGCCTGCTGGAGTTACAATCTTCCTCCTCCTCCTCCTCCTCCTCCTCCTCCTCCTCCTCCTCCTCCTCCTCCTCCTCCTCCTCCTCCTTCTTCTTCTTCTTCTTCTTCTTCTTCTTCTTCTTCTTCTTCTTCTTCTTCTTCTTCTTCTTCTGTGGGTCATGGGGCTTGAACTCTGGGCCTAGACTCTGTCCCTGAGCTCTTCAGCTCAAGGCTACTGCCCTATCCCTTGAACCTCAACCCCACTTCTCATTTTCTAGAGGTTAATTGGAGATAAGAGTCTCATGTTCTTCATGCTCAGGCTGGCTTTGAACAGTGATCCTCAGATCTCAGCCTCTTGAGCAGCTAGGATTACAAGCATGAGCCACCAAGCCAGCTCGTTACAATCTTCTTTTTTCCCAGTTATCTTCACAGCAGCTTTTCTTTGCTTCTCTGTCCCATTCAGGAAACTACTTGCTTGTGTGTTTCTAACTACTCTCCCCGTCCTTCTTCCCCTGCTTCAGAGATATACCTTTCCAGTTCCATAGCCTTCCAATTCTGCCTCATCAGCTCCTTTAAGCATCTGCCTCACCCATCTCCCCAGTTCCTCAGATTTGGCACCAATCATTCAGGAGACCTGGGAGGAGACTTCACACTGATTGCTTAATCAAAGATTGGAAGTGATTATAGCTGCCTCATGGGACACTATAAAATTGTCCAGGTCTTCTCCAAGTCCCACAACTCAGGGATCTTCTGACTTGCCTTTCCCTTTCCCCAGCTTCTCCAGTGAGGAATCAGTTTGTATCCCAATCCAGTCCTGCTAAGGTACTGTGACTTGACCCCCTGGCATTTGTCCTCCAGTAGTGTGGTTGCTAAGGGCCTGGACTTCCTGCTAAAGCCCACCTAGAAAGATGAGGAGGCTAGAGGGTGGAGATCCCACCCTCCCACCCCCATACTGCTGCTCTTAGCAGTGTTACCTGAGCACCAAGCTACAGACTGGAAAGTTTTCCCAGGAAGGATATTGACACAGAGCTTAAATTTTATGTTTCTACTGCAGCTTGGTGGACTGGCCCTGTTAGGAAAGAGGAAAGAGAGAAAGAAGTAGGACTCACAAAGCACCTGAGGTGGTCCAAAAATACCTTCAAGCACTTTATCTTGTCTTTCACCCTTTGATACTTTAACGGTATATATATATATATAATTTGTTTCCCTCCCCTTTGCAGATGAGGAAACGGAGGCTCTCATAATTTGGAAGTGGTGGTGGGAGCCTGGACACTGCTTTCAGACTCCGCTCAGGACAAGATACTTCCTCTACTCTAAACCTGGCTCTTGCTTTGTAGGACTATGGAGCACACACAGGGAAGTTGAGGATCTTTCTCTCCAGTCCTGAGGCCACCTGGCAATCTCCCTCCTAGCACCATCTTCTTGCCTACAGAATTAAAAAAAAAAAAGTAACCTCCAATTAAAAGGAGAGCAGCTGGGGCTGAAGCTAGGGCTGGGAGAGAGGCAGACAGGAAGGGAGCCCTAGGGGGAGGCCTCTTTGGATCCCACATAGCTCCCTCCCCGCTCTGGGAGAGACCCCAGGGCCAAGGGTTGTCCTTTAGCTTAGGGGTATGTGTGGTAAGTTAATTACTTTGTGTTTGTGGGTCTGTGTGTCTATAAGGGAAAGGCCAAATGTGAAAGCTTGTGTGACAGTGAGGGTGGAGAAGGATGTGCAGATGTCTTTAAAGTAATAATTTCTAAATTTATTTTATAAATATTTATTAAGTCTATTATGTATCAGGCACTGTGTTAGACTATGGTAAACACATGTTGGCAAGACTGTTGGAAGAGAGAAGCAGAATCTGAGTTGTTTCTACAACAGTGGAAAGGTGTGTGTAGGTGAACTGTATATTCTCTGATTAGATGAACCTGTGTCTCCATAGCTGTTCCTTGACAGTGTGTGTATTTGTGTGAAAGTGTAATAATATTTGTGCATCTTCTAACCAAGTTATCAGGGGAAGTAGCCACATGTGGGCCTGTGATGTGGAAAGGGGAGACAGGGCATGCCAAATGGTCATTTGCCAGAGAAAGGGAGCCATCTGGAATGTGTAACATGAAGTAGTCCAGGATGAGACCATTTGGGGAACACCACCCATACCCCTCTCCAGTCCTGGGGCTTAAACTCTGAGCATAGGTGCCATCCCTGCTCAAGGCTTTTGCTCTACCACTTGAGCCACAGCTCCATTTCTGGTTTCTGTGGTGCTTCATTGGAGATAAGAGTCTCTTACTTTCTGTGCCTGGGTTTGGCTTTGAATCATGAGCCTCAGATTTCAGCTTCCTGAGTAGCTGAGGATTATAGGCCTGAGCCACTGGCACTAAGGTAGGATCTTTTTTTTTTTTCTTTTTCTTTTGAAATTGTAATGTATAGAGGGGTTACAGTTATATTCACCAGGTAGTAGGTGCATTGCTTCTCACACAATGATACCCCTTCTCATGTTTTATTCCCCATTTCCCTACCCCCACCCCCTTTTTCCCCTTCCCTTTCATATTTCAAATAAACAAATATATATATATATATATATATATATATATATACACACACACACACACACACACACACAATATACCTGGTTAGGATCTTTATTTCTAATGCCAAAGCTGTCCCTCTACTTTGCCCAATTGTCTCAGTAAAGGAGAGAGAAAATTTTCCCTTCCACAGAGGAAGAAGTAACAGAGCAGCTAGTAACTTCAGAACCCAGTGAAAGGCATTCTAACCTTAGGGAGCCTAGAGTGGGGTGGAGGATCTTTAGTGCCAACATTGGAGAAGGAGAGAGTGAGTAGGTCAGGCTGCTCCAGCCACAGCACAATTTTTCTTCAAGGCTTGAACAACGCTTCAACAGGGAAGACTGGCCACACATCCTACATCTGTGGATGGATCCTGAATGGGTGGGGATCAAAGGAGTGAGAAACTGACATTTTCCTGCTATAGGCTACCCCTCAGTTGCCACCTAATATTAGAGGACAGTTACTTTTTTTATCCCCCCTCCCTGTCAAAGCCTAGCAGGTAGAAAATTTTAAAATAGGGTTCTTCCTTGGGAATCTCTCCCTTAACAGGTCTCTTCTTCCATTTGCACATGCCATCTGACCTAAACTTTGGCTCCATCCCCCTTGGTCATTAAATTAGGTATCTCTCTGTATCTCTCTGGCCAACTCCCTCCAGAAGGAAGCCCAGGGACCCTCCACTCAGAATTGCATCTGGACAAAAATACCTTTGACTGGAGTATTTTTAATGCTAAGTTTCTCCAAGATGCTAGAGCTCAAGAATGGGGTTTGAGTGGGCTGAAGAAGGCTCAAGGTTGAAGAGACCCCCATGGTGGAGCCTGCCACTAGAGAGCTTCCTGGGCACAGAATTCACCCTTTACCCATTGCCCTAGAAGAGGACACTCAGCCTAGGACCCTCGCTGGCTCTACCCTAGACTCTGCCCTACCTACCAAGCGAGCATGTGTCCAACAGAGGAATCGCTCCTAGATGGAGATATGGAGGAAGAGGGAGATTCAACTTTTGGCCTGGCCTCAAAGGGCCACACCATCTTCTAGGAACCAACCTACTCCCCAAGACAATCAGAACTGGCAAACGCTCTTCCTGGTCTGCTGGAGTGATTTCCACCAGAGTTCTGGTTCTGCAATTTCTCCCGCGCAGGCACAGCGGGAGAGAAAGTAAAATTTCCCGCAGGTGGCCCTGCAGTGGTCAGACCTGCCCAGATTTCTTGTTTCTTCCATCCATCTGGGAGCGTGCCAATGACCTCGGGGAATGGCGGATGGAGACCTTTAAGCCACCAGGAACTTGTCTTCACCGCTGGCCCAATCCTGGGCACTGGCCAGGGAGAGGAATGTGGGGCTCTTGAGGTCAGCCTTAGGAGCTTTATCCGGCTCCGCGTGAGCAGATCTGGTTGTTTCCAGAGTGCACAGGACTCACTTTACAAGTTGGAGGTCGCAGGCGCCCACTGAGTTCACCTGGACAGTGGAGAAGTAGGCTAGCCAGGGTCCCCCCGCGCAGGGCCAGGGGGGCTGATTGTCCCGGCCTCTGCCTGTCAGCGCCTGGGCGCATACTCCAAATAGAAGCGGTGGAGTACCGGTGGGAAATTAACTGACCAAGCTCCTCCTCCAGCGGATCACCGCGGGTCTGGTGAGGAGGATGTGACAGCCCCAGCCCGGGCGCCCCACGGGCTGCTGGCGCCAGTCACTGGAGTAATGGGTTCCACGGTGACCTGGTTGTACACGAAAGGAAAAAACAAAAAACCCAGCAGAGAGACACAAACAACCACGCAGAGATCTGTCGGGAACACCCGCATTTCCAGATTCAGTATGAACACAGAGACAGTTCCCTCTCACACACACCCACAACTCACCCCTGCACACACATACACAGACACTCCCTGGTCTCAGAACTCTCCGGGCACCCACAAAGCCTCCTTTAGGCTCCTCTGAGTCCACACACAGGCGCATCCAGTGTCCTCACAGACCCTGAACAACGAGCAGAACCGAACTACACCATACCCTCTTCCTTCCTGCACCCACCCGTGCGGGCCAGCACGCGCTCGGGCTGTGGCTGCACCACTACAGGTATGCGCGCTTCCGCACAGACCCTCCCCGTACATCTTCAGACCGCTTTCTTCCCCTCTCTGGCTCACACTGGCAATCCCCGTTCCCCAACTTTCCCGGGGGGTGGGGTGGGGGGGAGGCCGGGGTCGCCTTGCAGGGGCGGGGCGAGCCGCAGGTGCCAGGAGTGGGGAGGGACGGAATCCATATGCATGGACTCCGCTCTCACACAAAAAGAGCAGCTGCCCGGAGCCCCGGCCCCCGGCGGGTCCAGAGTTACTCCGAGGCGGAGGCGGCCCAGCTAATTGAATTAGGTCGGCCTGGCCCTGCCACCCGCGAGCCACCCGCGTCCATTCTGCCACCCGTCTCAGGCCGCCGCAGGCGTTCTTGTTGGGTGCCAAGGGACGGATTGAGGGAAAGAGGCGCCGCCGCCTGCGTCCCGGGCCCGAGGCGGCCTCTCCCCCCGGAAATAATGCCTTTGTGTGGCGGGCTCCGCGCCGCGCGGGGCGCCGGGGATCCCCAACTGCACGGTGACGCTGTGATTAATGGGACTGCAGCGAGGGGGCTGACACCGGGAGGGGCCTCGGCCCTCCCACGGCCGCTCAGCTGCCTGGGGTTCCGCTGCCCCTGCCTCTCCTGGGGAGCCGGGAGCGGAAGGGGGCTGCTAGGAATGTAGACCGACGCTTGCGGGGGGCGGGGGGGTCCCTTAGTGAGAGTGGCCTGTGGGTGAACGGTGGGTCCGAGCTCGCATCCCGCCAGTGCAGCCACAGTGCCAAGTCCCGGGGAACAAAGGGAGGGGCTGGGCAGTGTTGACCTGGCTGCATCGCCTGGGCAGAGCCCAGGGACAGGTCCGGGAGGTGACAGCAGGGGAGTAGCAGGAGTGAGAGGTCCTGACTAGGGGCTTACCTTACTCCCCAAAGCCTACTGCAGCTTGACACTTCTGAGAGGCAACCCCTCCACTCTTCTGGTACCCCTCCCAGCCCCCAAGATCATATCACCATACACGTATGCCTGCCAGTCCCCTGGGAGAGCCTCCCACTTCCTGCTCTAGGGTACAAAGTTAACATAGCATGTACCCAGCTGCCTGAATACCCTGGTCTAGGGTTGCTCTGGAGTGCAACAATGTTTCTCTAGCTAGTGTCAAGATGGCTTTGCCTCTTGACCAAAAGAAAACCCAACTATGGGTGGGAGGCCAAGATTGGAGCCTTAGAACTATGTAAGTCAGTGCATCTCTGCATAGGGTCTACCTAGAAGAACTCACTACAGCAAGAGAAGGGACCACTGTCTCTGCCTGTACTCCATGGACTGCTGCCCAAGTTTCCAGATAGTTGAGTGGGTGGGGGAGCTCTTGGCTGGGGAGCGCCAGCAGGGCCATTCAGAGTCATGGAGACAACCATACTACTAACAACGCTGGGAGGTCCACAGCTAGGACTGGGCTGTCCCCTCAGTCTTTCCTGGGACTTTTACTGCAGCACTGAGATGAGCAGTGACATTCCTCTCTCCCCTTTCATAAATATTGCATCTTCCCAATGCAATTACACGAGACTGAACGGCATGAGCATTTACTAAATAAGATTATGGGGTAATGCTAATGCAGTTTATGTCTGTGCTTTGACACCAGACAAACTCCCTATTAATAACCTCTCAATGAGGCTCAAGGCTCTGATCACAGATCTGAGGGATGCCCTGGCTGAGCTAAGGAAGAAATGTCCAGAATGTGGCAGCTTCCCATCCAGTGTCTCAGCAGGACTGGGTGCTGCTTTTCATGGGTTTCCAGGCCCCCTAGTCTCTCAGGGTCTCCCTGATATGAGCTCCCTCTCCAGACCTCCTTCCCAGAGGCAGCCTGGCTCATACTAGGAGGTGCATGCACACTCTTGCCTCCTCTATCATCTTCTATTTCTGCTACTGACAATTCAATTCCAGCTGCCCCCTACTGTGGATCCTGAAATACTGGGAAAAATCTACCTACCCCCCTAATGAGGACACAGGACAGGTCATTCCTGTCTGCAGGGGACAAGCCACATTCTTATGTTTTCAAGGTTCTCAACCTACTTTGCTCTCTGCATAGTCCTTTCCCTCAACTGGGGCTTCTATTGGTCATGTCATTCTGAATATAAACCTTAAACCCCCACCCCCCTTCCACTGAGTGTGAAGAGCCTTGAAAAAATCCCTTGCCTCTGAGGAAAAACCTTACTCCTACTTCACAAACTAGCTTGAAATCCTTCATTCCCTAAGTTTTCCAAGCACAATTTGCAAGGCTTTCCACAAGTGGCCAATATAACACAACAAAATGCTCACTTTTTATTTTCTTCTTTTTCTGGTCATAGATTTGAATTCGTGAATTGGAATACCAGTGTGTGTGTGTGTGTGTGTGTGTGTGTGTGTGTGTGTGTGTGTGTAGACCAGTTAATTTCTCTCACCTTTGCTTTTGTGGTTTATGAATGAGGTATAGCCGATTCTGCCTTCTAATTCATCAAGCCATTGTCAGAGCCAATGAAAAATGATGTGACATAAAATGTTCCTACTTTATGGTAAAGCGCCAGCCTTGAGTATAAAGGCTTAAACCCTGAGTGTAAGCCCCAGTTCTGGCACAGAAAAAGTTCCTACTTTATTGGGTGTATCTGTCTATCTTTCTCATTATTTCATTGATCTGTATGCAAAATGTTTGTTATCCTTCTGGGACTGGAAATCCTTGTCTCTGAATGCTACGGGGGGGGGGGGTGCTCAGTCTCCCAGGCTAGGTTGATGACTTCCTCACATGTCCGAGCTGCCTCTCTTGCCTCGAGAATTCCCTCTGCTTGAGTCATTTTAGGGTTCCATAGAGAGGAAAGGTCTAAAATAGCAGGGACCAAAATCTTGAAAAGTAGGACAAATGCATGGTAGAAAAAAGCAGTCCTGGTGTTGACTAGTCATTAGCCAAACTGGGCTTCTTCTTGGCCTTCAAATAAGCAGACATTTCATGCCCAAGGACCTCAGTAATGAGGAGCCTTGGAGAGATTGCGAGCTTGCAGTCTCAGCAAAAGTTTTCCCACCTCAGAAGCCTTCCCTCCTTTCTACCTCCTCCCCCATCCTTCCAAAGTCAGCGAAACCTTCATATCTTTGAATTTTCTGGGAAGAGTCTTCTTTGCTTTTGGAATAAGCAGAAGGATGCAGGGCACTGGAAAAGCAGTTCTGTGGGCCTCCTGAAGCTTCTCTTCAGCCACTCCATCTCTCTACCAAGTCAAACTGCTTGGCCTCACAGAGGCCACAGAATGTATAGAACAGACTAGAATCGCAAGCCTATTATATATGGGGAGGGGGCTGGAAGGTGATGAACACTATATTCTTCTCTAATCCTGTACCCCTGAAAATGGAGGTTAGACCTAGTCAGTCAGATACACTTATTACCAGCTGCCATCTATGTCTCGTGCGTGTGTGTGTGTGTGTGTGTGTATGTGTATGTGTGTGTGTGTGTGTGTGTGTGCTGGTCTTAGGACTTAAATTCAGGGGCTGGACACTGTCCCTGAGCTTTTGTGCTCAAGGCCAACACTCTACCACTTGAGCCACAGCTCTGCTTCTGGCTTCTTTGGTCATTCTGTGGACATGAGTCTTAGTAGACTTTCCTTCCTGAGTTGGCTTCCAACCATGATCATCAGATCTCAGCCTCCTGAGTAGATGGAACTCTTGAACATAATACATCAGTCTATCACTGAGGTTTTATGTATATACAGATGAATGTTTACACTATCTCTTTCTGAAAAACATGTACTCCATAGGTGTGTATGTTCACACAAAAGAATGCTTAGAGCCAAATATATAGCCAATCGACATGCCAAGCAGATTCTGAAGCTGATGCTACCATCATATATCCCAAAGTTTGCTAGGAATCAGGAAAGTAAGTTTGCTCTTTTTCTTCATGAAAATTTTGTGTACATAATATAAAGTGTGCCCAAGGTATTTGAGCTTGTACAATTTTATGTAAGGTAGGGAAAACCACTCCCCAGAAGGTATTTGAGCTATGAGTCATCCCAGAGAACCTGGAAAAGTAGGAAGTACAAAACTCTGAGCTGAGGGGTGTGGTCTGTTCACTGGAATCAGAACCTGCCTGTCGTGTGTACTTCCTGTACTAACTGAGAGCCTAAGACAGCAAGTAGGAATCTGATGGGCAGGTGCTAAAAGAGTATAGACCTTGCGACAGCAAAGAAAGCAGCCCCTTCAGAGACTGGCACTAGGTTCCAAAAAGCAAAAGGCAAATACAGATGGCGCTGTCCTTGAAGGTGGTTACTTGGGTCATGATAAAGTCACGTCTGACGACAGCTAGGAAGAGTAGCTGAGCTACTCTAAAAGAATTTGTTTTCACTTTTGTGTCCTTCAACAAACCCAAGCAGGGAAAAGGAAATGGACTAGGAAAAGGATGGCACTTAGAGGGCCAAAGAGTGACTAAGTATAATGGAAAGACCAATGATAAAGAACAAGTCACTCATTTAAGTCATTAGCCTATCAAGGATTTGTTCAGGAAAAATGGCTATTTTTTTTCTTCTTTGCCATTCCTGGGACTTGTACTCAGGGCCCAGACACTGTTCTTGGGCTTTCTCGAGGCTAGCGCTCTACCACTTGAGCCACAGCATCACTTCCAGCTTTTTCTGTGTATGTGGTACCGGAGAATTGAACCCAGGGCTCTGTGCATGCTAGGCAAGCACTCTACCACTAGGTCACACTCCTCCCTGGCTATTTCTCTATGTGTCACTGATGGCACTGTAAATCTGTCCCTTCCTCTCTGGGTCATGTAACAAAAACCATGATGGTACTCATCCGTTGATTAGATAATCTTATGTTTTGAACTCTATCCTAAGGAAATAAAAAAGAGTAATTTATACAAAGATGTTTAGAGCAGCACTATACATAACAGCTAAACCTTGGAAGCAACCCAATATCCACACTTGGAATCAGTTAAGCAAGCTAGGGAGAAACAGAAAACTGGTGAGATGTACTATGCTACACCTTAGGTGAACATGCCAACCACTGTAAAAATGCCAATATTTCTGAAGATAATTTATGCGTCTGATACCTTGATATTATGTTTTGGAAATTTTCTTGAAACTCTGTAGTTTGTACAAAAGAGTAAATAGCTGACTACATAAAATATCTTCTAAAGAAAAGTAAGTTTGAACATAAAGTATTTTGTTATAGAGAGATTAAATGGAAATGGTGTGATAAAGACCTTAAAATAAACATCTAAGTCATGAGACAGAATAGAGCTTATAACTAGATGTAATCACCCTTAAAAATGTATCACAATAGGGCTGGGAGTTTGGCCTAGTGGTAGAGTGCTTGCCTAGCAAGCATGAAGGCCCAGGTTCAATTCCTCAGTACCACATACGTAGAAAAAAGCCAGAAGTGGTGCTGTGGCTCAAGTAGTAGAGTTCTAGCCTTGAGAAAGTCCAAGGACAGTGCTCAGGCCCGGAGCTCAAGGCCCAGGACTGGCAAAAAAAAAAAAAAAAACAAAATAAAAAATAAAAACTAATACAATAGTAGAAAAAAGAGAGAAAGAAATACATTGCCCAGTAAATGGTGTTAAGAAAAGCTTTGAGGGGCTGGGAATGTGGTTTAGTAGTAGAGTGCTTGCCCAGCACGCATGAAACCCTGGGTTCAATTACTCAGTACCACATAACAGAAAAAGCTGGAAGTGGTGATGGGGCTCTAGGGGTAGAGCGCTAGCCTTGAGCAAAGGAAGTTCAAGGACAGTGCCTAGGCCCTGAGTTCAAGCCCAGAACTGGCAAAAATAGAAAGAAAAGAAAAGCTTTGACACTTAGAAATACTTTGAGTAGCCTAGTGCCAGTGACTCAGATCTGTAATCCTACTCAGAAGGCTGAGAGCTGAGAATCACAGTTCAAAGCCAGCCTTGGCAGGAGACTCTTATTTCCAGCAAACTATCAAAAATTTAACAACAAAAAAATTAAAAGTGGAGCTGTGGCTCAAATAAAACACTAGCCTTGGGCAAGAAGCTCAGGGACAGTGTGCCTTGGCTGGGAGTAAAAGTCCCAGAACCTGCAGAGAGAGAGAGACAGAGAGAGAGACAGAGAGACACAGAGAGACACAGAGAGAGAGACAGAGACAGAGATTTGAGACCTCACACACATGGGCAAGCACTTTCTCATTGCACTGTACCCCAGCTCAAGCCCAGATTTCAATCTGATAAAAATCAAAGGTTGAAATATTATGATGGATGGAAACAGTTTGTGTTTTGAATGGATGGATTTTTTCATTGTTGAGAAGATAGGAGTTTAATAAAAAGGGGGAAGAGATGAGGCCAGGAGCATGGCCTAGTGGTAGAGTGATTGCCTAGCATGCATGAAGCCCTGGGTTCAATTCCCTGGTACCATATACATAGAAAAAGCCGGAAGTGGTGCTGCGGCTCAAGTGGTAGAGCACTAGTCTTGAAAAAGCCCAAGGGCAGTACTCAGGCCCTAGTTCAAGTCCCAGAACTGGCAAAAAATGAAAAATAACAAAACAAAACACATGAGACTCTTATCTCTAACAGACTTCCAAAAAGCCAGAAATGAAATTGTGGCTCAAGTGCTAGAACACTAGCCTTGAGCACAGAAACTCAGGGACAGTGCCCAAGCTCTGAGTTCAAGCCCCCAGATACCAGCTTCCTCCCCCACCCCCGGCTGACATTGAACCAGCAACTTAATCTCTCTGGATCTCAGTTTTCTCATCTGTAAACTAGAGTTCATAATAGCACTTACTCTGAACGTTATAATGAAGATTAAACCAGTGTTCATCCCCAAGTCACTTCTCAGTAAAAGCAGGCTATGTTTTCAGTTGGGGCTAAGGGAGAATAAGGCAGAAAACAGAGTTTAATTTCCACAATGCTTGTCTTCTAGGTCTATTCGCTTTTGGTGGGGTTTGTTTGTTTGTTTGTTTTTTGCCAGTCCTGTGCTTAAGCTCAGGGCCTGTGCACTATCCTTGAGCTTCTTTTGCTCAAGGCTAGAACTCTACCACTTGAGCCTCAGCACCACTTCTGGCTTTTTCTATGTATGTGGTACCAAGGAATCGAACCCAGGTCTTCGTGCATGCTAGGCAAGCACTCAACCGCTAGGCCAAACTCCCAGCCGCTATGGTCGCTTTTGAAGCTGAGCTCACATGGGTGAGAGAGGTGGGGAGACTCAGGCACTAGGCTACAGGCTGTGCTTCACTGGACAGGCACAGCGTGCCACCGAGAAATGTCCCCTTGCTAATTGTGTCCAGCTTGGAGCTCCTGAACTGGGCTTCCCCCAGAAATCACACCTTCTAGTCCAATAAGTCTTAGGGCTTCCAGGAAAATGGGGATGCTTTTCTTGAACTCTCTTTCCTGTATTCTTTCTCCTGAGTTAGGTTCAGATGGGATAGCAAAGGCAGGAGGGCAGTGATCCATTTCTGCTTACCTTCTCTCATGTATGTCCCTCACATAGAAACATGGGAGTCTACCTTTTGATCAAAGCTCTTGTGTTTATAACTGCATTTTATTATTAATTCTTAGTAGAATTAGCCACATTAAGACATCCCAGAACCTTTAGTGGCTTAAGGAGGAACAAAGGGAGTGATTGCTGACTCCACACAGGTTAGAGAGGCATGTCACCCAGGAAAGGCTCTTTAGGGTCTGCTTTCTTCTGAGGGCTGCTGGATCAGGTCAACCTTCAAGAGCCAGGGTGACTATAAAATAAAATGACTCTCAGCCCTGGGAGAGGGTGCCTGGAGGCCAGCCACAGAGAGAGGAGACGTGGAAGTTTGCAACTTTGCCTGAGTGCACAGTGGGGAAAGAGTAAAACCCAGATAGAGCTGGGTGGTGGGTTTTCAAGAAGCTTGCACTCATCCCCTGTGAACTTGTTCACAGGTCTCTCCAGGTAGCTTCCTCTGGAAGTCTTGCTGAGCCACTGAGCTAGACAGCACCCCTAGGAAAGGGGACCCAGGTCTAGTAAGAGTCTCTTCCTGAATTAAAGCCGGAACCAACCACTTCTCAACCTTTCTGCAACACTTGGTGACTTTGTAGTTTGCACAGTGTTTGTTATTTTTGCTAACCTCTATTTGCCTAAAGTTCCTGGTGATTAGAAAAATAAGCAAACCAAGACTTAAGCACCAGAAGGGGGAAATGCATGCTTGTTTCAGAGCTCAGGAGTGAGCAGAAGAGGACTAGGGAAGAAGAGCCAGAAGTCAGAGCTCTTTAGTTCCTGTTCTCTCCCTAGTGGCCCTACCTCCCTCCCTATACCCTGTACTCCTTTCTCTACTTCTACTCCCTTTGCATGTCCCCTCCGCCCTCATCCAGAGCTTCTCATTTCCCCTGTTCCCTTGGGAGTCTGGCCAAAGGCCTTGAGAGTTGAAGAACTTGGATTGGGCTAGAGCATACCATCCCTAATGAACATTCATTCTGGGACGTGCGCTGGCCTCTGAGGGTCAGAGGTGGCAGCTTTATTTACTCACAGCCCTGCTCTCATTGCACCGGCCCTTTCATCATTTCTTAAAAAACTATAATGGAAAGGGCCCAAAGGCCACAAGCTCCCTACGAGTACACTCTGCTGCCTCCTGCTCTCCCCAAACCCTAGGCAGAAGCACTTGTATTCCTCCAATAAGGGCTCAGATTTCTCAACAAAGTACAGCTCTGCTCTCAGGACAGTTTTCAGCTGTCGATTTTTATAACATTCTCCTGTCTGTCCAGAGTCTGAGCCAAAGAAGCTGGAAGCTGCCAGCATATGGATGAGCCATATGTGTATGAAAAGTGTGTCTTGTGTAGGAGACTAGAAGTGCATGGTGTGATGAGCATATGGTGCAAATGGTGTGCACGGCATGTCTATCTGTTTTGAGGATGTTTGTGCATGGGTGATCTGCGTACCTATGTAAATGTGAACTCTTGCGTGTTAGTACTTATGTACCCATGCTTCTTTGTGAGTTACAACTGGTGGTTATTTGAGGTATACATGGGTGGGAAGTGCTGAGTAAGGGAGTCTGGGCTAGAGTATATATATTTATCTGTGTGACATACATGTGTGTGTGTAATGAGAGTGGATATGTTTACATAAGAACATGGGTGTGTTTGTGCTTGTGTATGCCTGTGTGTTTATGGCAGGATAAGAGTTTACATGCTCTGTGAATGCACCTATTTAAAGTATTAAAATAGGCAAAAAAAAAAAAATCACAGGATGTTGATGGCTCGAGCTATCAACTTAGCTACTATGGAAACTGAGATCTAAAGATCACAGTTTGGAGCCAACCCAGGCAGATGAAACCAAGAGATTCTTCAAGAATGGTTCAAATGGTAGAGTACCAGTCATGAGAAAATAAAACAGAGTAGGAGCTCCAGGTCTAGAATTCAAGCCCTAATATGAGCATGCGTGCATGCGCGTGTACACACACACACACACACACACACAGAGGGAAAACTAATCTTCACATAAAAAAAGCCAGAATAGGGTCATTCTGAGGGCAGTTTGTCTTGAAGGGGGCACAAAGGGCTCCTAGGATGCCAATAATTGGCTACTTTGCTACTTTCATCTATTTACGTAGGTATGACTACTTCAGGAAGCTTTTTTTTTTTTTTTGCCAGTCCTGGGGCTTGAACTCAGGGCCTGAGCACTGTCCTTGGGTTTTCTCAAGGTTAGAGCTCTACCACTCGAGCCAGCACCACTTTTGGCTTTTTCTATGTGGTACTGATGAATCAAACCTGGGTCTTCATGCATGCAAGGCAAGCACTCTACCACTAGACCAAATTCCCAGGCCTCTTCCTGAAGATATATTATTATATATGTATAGAGCTCAATACATGTTATAAGTCATAATATATACTATATAGTAACCTAAGTCATAAAGTACATGCACAATATGTATACTGAATATGAAAACATAATATGTATTCAACAATATATACTCTTAAAATAGAACATGAAGACTTCCATATCCCTTATTGTGTCCATGTTGCTCCCGTCCCAACTTGCCCTGCACTCTTCCTCCGTGCCCCTTCTCACGCCTTTGAAGATGAGGGCCCCATTCAAATCCCTCCTCACCCCTACATCCCTGCTGCCCACCCCACCTCAACTTCCTACCCCTCTCTAGGGCACTTTTTGACCTCTTTTTAAGGCAGTATCTTATGAGACAAAGCTCTGGTGAAGATTCGTCTTTCAGAAGCCCCCACGCTGAGGTCCTAGAAAACCCAGACCTCAGGTATGTTCATGAATGTAGATGGCCAGCATAGCCAGCTACTCTACAGAGAGACAAAACACATATCAAAGGGAGGAGCGGCCCCAGGGATGGGTTTTCAGGAGAAAAAAACTTTGAGAGGGCCTCTTCATCTTGAAAAGCTCCCGGGATCTGGATTAATTTATCAGGCGACAGAAAGGACAGTGTCCTTGTGTGACTGCACCTGCTTGTATATGTGTGTACATGATTGTGTGCCCAAACCAAGGAGTGACGTATACACTATGTGCTTGAGTTGGGGGGACCCAACACACGAACCCCCATGAGTGACTTCGTGGTGAATGTAGAATAAACAAGTAAACCCCATTTCAAACTACATTGTCTTAAGATTCCTACAAACTCTTGCCTGACCCTCTGTCCCAGGTTAGGGCTCCAAAGCTTTTAATTTCCCCAGCACCCTGGGACACAGGGTCTCTACTGGAAAAGGGGCTGTGACTGCGCAGGGGGTAGGTCAGCCTGTCACTCCATCTCCCTCCAGGATGGGTTCTAGCTAGGAACACAGTCATTCTCCTTCCCAAGCTGGCCCCTGCCTTGGCACCCAGATCTGGGTTCCTCCCCCAAGTCTAGGTCTCTCCACCTTCTCCCAAACCTGCCTAACTTGCTCAGCAGCCCCGCATCTCCCAGAGGTGAGGTGCCTCTAGACTTGGGATGGATGGGAATGGCCATCCTGCCCTAAACAGAAACACTGGGAACAGGGAGTGGGAGTCGGGGAGGGGGAGGGCAGGCTTCTCTGAAGGGGATGGTGATCGTGGGAGCTGCCTGCATATTTCTCTCTGGCCTTAGTTTACAAAACCCTACCCTGGGCTCTTCTGCTTGCTGAAGTAAGAAGGACCTACTTCTCTTTACCCCTGCCCTCTCCTGGCTCAGTCTATCTGAGGGACCCAGAGGGACCGTGGGGGCATTGCCAGGGATGTTTCCTGGAACTCGGAATGGAGTTACTCTATCTTCTCCTGGCTCTCAGAAAGAATGGATCCTGACTCTGGACCCTCCACAAAATGTGAGCCTGTTCTCTTTAAGCACCGTAGATTCCCATGGTTGGGGTCTGCCAACAGATCAAAAGACCCACATGATCATCTCCACTGCCAGCGTGGAAGGAGGGGAGACAGTGTTCTTTTTGTACACACAGAGACACAACGTAGAAAAGAACTGTACACTTACACTATGCTAAGGGCTGCTTGGCAAGTTTCCTATTACCTATAATTCATACTAACTTTCTCAGCAATGATCCGAAGTAGGTAAGGTTGTTATTGTTGCCATTTTAAGGATAGGAAGACTAAGGCCCAAAGAGGTGAAATAAATTGGTCAATATCACGGTTCCAGCGAGTTCAGGATGCCTATCGGTGGCTTGGCTACTGAGTGGGTGCTCGAAAGCACCACCCTGCACCATTTGCATAATCACCCTTAACGATATGTACACCTACTCCCACTTAGCACTGATTCTAAAGCTGGCTCACATATGTAATTGTGCTTGGGCAGACATCATTACTTAGATGTTAATCATAACTAGCTCTTAAACAGCAATTTATTTACAAATCACTTGCACACCAAGATACAAACCTCAGGAAGGAGGGATTGTTATGCATCTAACAGGTAACAATTAAGCTACCCTTTGTTGTCTTAAATTCGGCAGGCTAGTTGGCTAGAAGTAGTTCATTCTACTGTTTTTTTTCTCCTTCCTCGTTTTAAATAAATGTGAAATATGTGCTTAGTAATAAAATTAAAGCAGTATAAAAGACAATAAGGTTAAAAAGTAGAAGTCTCTCTCCTTGCCCCTGTTAACACATTTCCAGAGATAACCATTATTTTGTTTTGTTTTATTACTATATTTCATTTCATTTTCTCTTTGCTTAAACTAGGGATTGAACTAGGGATTGAAATTAGGGATTGGAGTTTGCCACTTCACTCAATCCCTTTGTTTTTAGTTTGCATTTCTTAAGCTTTTGCCAGCCTGACCTTAAACCAAGATCTTACCTCTACCTCCCAAGTAGCTGGCATTATCGGCCATATACCACGGGGACCATCCCCAGGTGTTTTGGTTTTCTTGCTGCTGGGGTTGGTCCCAGGCCTTGTGCATGCTAGGTCCACAGTGTACCCCAGATCTCAACCACTGTCTTTATGTAATTCACTCTCCCAGATCTTCTGGATGCATATGTAAACAAATTATATTAGACCTTACATACAGCTTTCAATCTTTGCAACAAAGTCTCATTCTCCTCATTTGAGAATTAAGACACCTCTTAAGAGTAGATTGGCGCTCAGAAGTTTCTCAAGCACTAAATGGGGAAAGCTCGGATTCCAGTCCAACTTTTCTGACCTAGAACCTGTGTCCCCACCACTTCTACAGCCCCAAGGCCCATTGCGTCCTCCATCAGATACTGAAACCATGAGGACCCTATTAAGAGGCTCCACTTCTCCCAGAACCAGCACTCAGGGATTTCTGAGGTCAAGACTCACTGGAAAGAGAAAACCAAGTGGAAGGCTTGTGGGAGTCAGATAGGGAATTCGCACCTTAATTTTTGAGCCAAGCTGATCTGGAAAACAAGGCAGCCCTCTTGGGCCACACTCTCTCTCTCCTTTGAACCTGAGTGTGCTCATGTCCCTGTCTTGACTAGGTCATGACCGTGCGTCTTAGCTTAGGCTTGTTATCTTTGGGGCCTCACAGTTTTCTCTAGGCCAAGGGGAGCAGTGGTGGGGCACTGGACCGGGAATCAGACCAGACTTGACTGATAGTTCTTGGACATGTCATTTTGTTATTCAATCCGCTCATCTTTAACATATGAGACTTGGGTTCTACTTGAAATCACAGGAATGTGAGAATGAGCTGGGCTGAGGAGTATGGGGTGCTTAGTGAGCCAAGAAGTACCTCTGTGAGGAGCTGGGTAGGAACCCCTACAGGATGTCAGTATCAAGAGGAAAGGATGCATGTGTTCGTTATGAATGAATGTGATATTATGTCATATATACATGGGAGTATAAGTACATGTAAGAATATGCATGTATGTGTGTATACAATACCAGCTAATTGATCCCTCCCTCCCAATTGGTTGGGGGAGGGGGCCAAGAAGGCAATCATTCATTAGGAAGCAGCTAATGGGTTCAAATGGCCATGTCAGCAAGGGCTGAGATCAGATGAGGTTCCTCCCGAAGGGGACAGGGAGCAATCTGAAGTAGGAAGAAGGAAGAAGAGGAGATAAAGGGGAAAGAATGAGGCCTTCCCAGGAGAAACAAGATTGTACTGTCCTGATTTTTGTCCCCATTAACAAATGCTCCTACATCTGGGGTAGCACATCATGTATATGACTGGTATATAAGAGATAGGCCTTGTCAATCTCAATACACAGAAGTAGGACATATGTGCACACACATTCATCACAAGGTACTGGTTCCATAAGAGTGTGAGTGAGACAGAAATGAAGAGGACACAATCCACTTCCCAGAGGTTGGCATTGCATGAGGGGATGGGGGAGGTGTTAAAGAAGCCCACCATTTCTGTGAGTGACAAGTTATATTGGAAGGATGTCCTGTATAGCGGGGATACACGTGGTGGCTTCTCTGGATCCTGTGGGATTCACCTGTCACTATGTGAAGCCATTTTCATATTGAGATGTGGGAACAGGAGAGCTAACTCCTGTCCCACTTCCCTTCACTCAGCTGAGCCATTTTAGAGCATCCTCTGCCACCCCACTCTTCCTTCACCTTACCTGACACCAGCCATTGACTATGAATGCTGTAGTTTTTAAATCACAAAAGCATTTACCATGCTAGTATAAGCAAATCAGCATTATAGTCAAGACAACAGTGGTACACATGGGTTGCTATGTGTATATTGGCCCAAGGTTATTTTTTTTTTTTTGCTGGTCCTAGGACTTGAACTTGGGGCCCAGGCATTATCCCTGAGCTCTTTTGCTCAAGGCCAGCACTCTACCACATTGGGCCACAGCTCCACTTCTGGTTTTTAAGTAGCTGATTGAAAATAAGAGTCTCACGGAGACTTTTCTGCCCAAGTTATCTTTGAACCACGTTCCTCAGATCTTAGGCTTCTGAGTAGCTAGGAGAATAGGCATGAGTGTCCAGACCAAAGGGTAATTTAAATTTTTTTTCTTTATTTTTCTTTTGTGCCAGTACTGGAGCTTGAACTCAGGGCCTTGGACTTTTGCTTAGTTTTCTGGCCCTCTCCTCTTGAGCTATACCTCCAGTCCAGCATTATGCTGGTTAATTGCAGATGAACTCTCTCAAGCCTTTCTACCCAGGCTGATTTGAGAGAGCTTGTTTGGAGGTTCTAGCAGGGGAGCGCAGCTACTCCTATACCCTTGACCGAAGACCGGTCCTCCTCTATCGGGGATGGTCGTCCTCTTCGACTGAGTGCACAGCTTCGGGAGGGACGCACATGGAGCAGTGAGGGAGGAAGGGGACACCCGCCTAGCCAGCTAGATCAGCCGAATCAACCCTGGCGATCAATGGGGTGACAGATGTCGCAGCCAGATCGCCCTCACATCCATGACTTTGAATCCTTAGTACGCCAAGTCTCAGCATTTTTTGGTGGGGCCAATCCTAAGCTTGAATTCAGGACCCTGGCACTATCCTGGGGTTTTTCTCAAAGCTAGTGCTCTACCACTAGAGCCACAGCACCACTTCCAGCTTTTTTCTGTTTATGTGGTACTGAGGAATTGAACCCAGGGCTTCATGCATGCTAGGCAAGCTCTCTACCACTAGGCCATGCCCTTAGCACCTTAGCATCTTGAATAGCTAGAATTATAAGCATGAATCACTAGTGCCCAACCAAAAGAATTATTTCTATCATGCCATTTACAAAGTAGATCCCAGAGAAAAGAAAGAGCTGACTATAAGACTGTTAGAAAAAAATATAAATTCAGCCCGGGCACAGAAAGATTTGAGACTCTTATCTCCAATTAACCTTTAGAAAACGGGAAATGGGGCTTGGCTCAAGGATAGGGCGATAGCCTTGAGCTGAAGAACTCAAGGACAGCCCCTAGGCCCAGCGTTCAAGTCCCACAACCAAAAAAATAAATTTATATATACATATATATATGTATATATTTACCATGAGAAAAATGCAATCATATACAGATCAAAACAAACATAAGATTTGTTCTTTTTTGATTAGACATCAATTCAAAATATCTATAGGAGCCAACATGGGAGAGAATGTATGAAAACAGGATTGTCTTGTTCTCTGTTAGAAGTACTATAAATCATTTCAGTCTTCTCAGAAAGTATTTTTGGCATTTTCTATTAAAATTAACAATACCCTTTTTCATTCTAGCAACTTATTTGTAGGTATCCATTATCCTAGAAAAATAGCCACGTCCGCCCACAGAAACAACATGCTAGGGAGTTCACTGAATGTTTATAACAATGAAAAATTAAACAGTCCTAACAGTCCACTGGTTGAAGAGTTAAATGAATAATAGCATGTCTATACTATGAAATAATATGTATTGGTTTCGTATAATGAGTTCATATTTTAAAAAAACACATTTTTAATCTAAGTCATATTGGAAAAGCAAATTTTAGAAAAATAATGTTTATATGTAAAGATAAAACCCTGCTCAAAATGGCATGTTGTCTCTTCACGTATTACATAGACCTGTGTTGTAAATGCATACAAAATAACCTGAAAGGAAATCCAATAAACTGATATAGCAGTGGCTTCGTGGTAGATTTTGGAATTGAAAGAGATCCTTCATTTGTATTTCTTAGTAAGAATGTATGCATGAAGCCAGGTACCAATGGCTCATGGTTGTAATCCTAGCTACTCAGAAGGATCTGAGGATCATGGTTCAAAGCTAGCCCAGATAGAAACATCTATGAGATTCTTATGTCTAATTAACCAGCAAAAAGTCAGAAATACAGGTATGGCTCAAGTGGTAGAGGACCAAACCTGAACAGAAAGCTAACATAGCCAAGCACTGGTGGCTTACATCTATAGTCCTAGCCACACAGGAGACTGAGATCTGAGGATGGTGGTTTGAAACCAGCTGAGGCAGGAAAGTCCATGAGACTCTTATCTCCAATTAATCACCTAAAAAATGGAAGTGGGTCTGTGACTCAGTGTGTAGAGCGCTGTCCTTGAACAGAAAAGCTCCAGAGTCACCTGAAGTCAAGGTCAAGGCTCTCTAAAACATGAATTCCATCACATATTCCAGATTGCTTCCTGTTGCCTCCCCCATCCTATTCCCATGGGAGCCTATGGCCTAACAATGACCAGATCTTGGGAGCAGGGACCTTGAGGAGGGCTCCTACCCAGGCCGTTGAGGAACATGCCCATGGCCATTCAGCAGTCATGCTAGAAGTCCATCCTGAGTCTTCCTCCCAGCCCTCCACCGCAAAGATCTTGGTCCATGTCACAGGCATAGGCCAGCCAGCTGGGTCTAGAATCTCTAGCTGTCACCTCCTTCCCCAGAAATTAGTTACAGTCTGGGAGGGAGTAAAAGCTCTTCACAGGATAGCTTGGGTTGGGTTGAAGAGCCAAGATTTTTCTTCTGCAGAGGTATAGCAAGACCTAGTCAGTAACTGAACAAGAGGGGCTTATTTGGGCCCCTCTTTTTTTTTTTTTTTTTTTTTTTTTTGCTAGTCCTGGGCCTTGAACTCAGGGCCTGAGCACTGTCCTTGGGCTTTTGTCCCCTCAAGGCTAGAGCTCTTCCACTTGAGCCACAGCACTACTTCCAGCTTTTCTTCTATGTATGTGCTACGAAGGAATCGAACCCAAGTCTTTGTGCATGCTAGACAAGCACTCTACCATTAGGCCAAACTCCCTACCCTTCTGAGTCACTCCTACCCTCAAACTTCTATTAGGTGAGAGCACAGCAACATTGGGAAATGGAGAGGAAGATGCTAACAGTAAGGCACTGTCCCCTCTGTGCACTGGGTCTAGCTGAGGAGGCCAATTACCCATGAGCCCCTAATCCCCAAGGTCCCATCACTAGGAGCAACTCTCATCACCTCCAAGCCCAAGTGGATCCCCCTTTATCAGGCCCCTTGGCACCAGCCTGTCTGAGCCTCCTCCACCTCTGACGCCCAGAACGTTTGTTTTGTATCTGTGGTCAGAGCATAATTGGGGCTGAAACACTCCTTTGGACCCCCTGAAGGATAAACAAGCTGGGCTCGGACAGCACTGAAACAAATGTGAAGACAGATGGGAAGACAGTGGCGAGGAAAGCCAGGCAAGATAGGTGTGGAAGAGCCAGCGGCTGGCAGAAAAGCAGGGGGCCCAGATAGAAGGGCAAGACAAAGGCCAGTCATGTGCCACTTCCAGGACAGCTGCTGTAGGAAGTCAGCACTCAGATGTGAAGTCGGAAAGCCTCCACTTGCCCATTCTGGTGTGGATTGCCCTAGAGAAACTGCAGGTCATATGAGGGCTTTGATCTGGCTCTAGGGAAGTCTACTGTGCTGTGGTTCTCAGACAGGTCAGTTCCTTGAGCCTCATCCCCACAGTGTCTAGCTCAGTGGTTTTTTGCAGGATGAAAGCCGCCTCTGGAGAAACGACGATCTTCACCGATGGGACTGTCTTGACCTTGCCTGCACAGCAGCTGAGACCCAAAGACCCTGCTGGGAGCCAGGTGGACACTCTGGAATGTGGCTCGTAACTCCAGAGAGCTTGGAGAGGGACATACACCAAGAATACTCAGCTGAGGTCAGCCAAGGAGACATGAAGTTCAGATATTTTCCTAGGCTGGGATATTCTGCCAGAGCCAGGTTCTGTCAGCTCCACCCCCCTGGCTCCAGGTACTTAAAGGGCCAGAAACAGACATCCTAAAAGGGGAAGAGGCACAGCCCATTGCTAGTTGGTGATACAATGTTGTGTGCACTGTAAAGCTGCAGTGCTCTGCTTAGCCTCAGTAGATGGTGAGACACCTCCCACACAACCAGAGTATGTGAAGCAAAGGGCTTGGAGAAGTGTCAGACAACGGGCTTTCTGACAATCACAGAATTGAAACAATAAACCTCCTAAATCTTAGGGCTTATTTGTGTCTCTGGGCAGCTCACAATGTACAAGTGCAGGAGGGAGAAAGGAATGGGTCTTCAGTGGGTAGAGATTGTAGACAGCCACTTATAGGGCTTCAAGATAGTGGATTGTCCAAATGCTGAGTGTTGGCTTTCCAGATACCCACTGATCAGGATACAGTAAAAGTTGCTGTCTTGACTGCTTGTAGGGGTTTCCTAGCCAAGCAAGAAGAACTGAGAAGCAACATATTTAAACCTAAGAAGATGTGCCCTAATGGGTTGGGTGCCCTAATGGGTTGGGTACACTTCAGAGACGTTAGGCTGGGACCAGTGAAGTTTTCTCTGGGCCCCAATTCTTCTGTTGATCCCATTTGAAGTTGGCATGTGTGTTTTGGTGGGAGAGAAGTTTTCTCCTCCGTTCTCAATTCAGCCAGACTCCATCTCTAACAAATCCTAACACCCCCACCCCCCCCACCCTGTACCCCGTGCAGCCATTTTTCCAGTGGCATTTCCTCACCCAGTTCCACTGCCACCTCCTACAGCTGCCATCTGGGTTTTAGGGCTGCCATCTGGTGGACAGTGCCATAACTACTGCCACCTCTTACTGAGGACAGGGCCTTCTCCAAAGCCAGCCAGGGAACACAGCTCAAACTCAAGGGTATGCTGTTAGCAATGGAGCAGAGACCTCACATGGGTCTTCAAAAGACTGAGATATTCCATATCCTTCTTCCATAGATGGGAAACTCCCATGAGCTAGGTTTGATTGGCAGGAGAGATTCTCAGCAGGGGTAGGATCCTCTAGGCAAAGACTCCCTATGCCCTATTCTCTCAGTGCCTTAGAAAGCCCAGGAGCCACCTTGAAGTACCTTCTCCCCATTCTGCCCTGACTCCCCAGCCCAGATCTGGAGAAGTCACCCCCACCCCAGGCATTGTCTAATTTCTTGGAGCTGAACATCTCCACAGGTGCTTCTGGAAGGGCACTCTCTCCAGCACCCCAAATCTCCTTGACTGGATGTCATGTGTTGCAGTAAACTTTTGCAGTAGACTCAGAGGTTTGAGGATCCATCTTGAAGATGGAGATGGGAGGACAGGAGTCCTCATTACAGGATTCCTCCAAGTGGCCTGGCAATAGTGAATAATTTATGTACAAGGCGGAGAAGACAATAAATCAGCAGCAATGATTAACATGAGCTATTTTATGTGTGAGAAAGATCTATGGCAGGAGGCTGCCAGGTTGTTGGTGATTAATGCTGCTGTTTGCAGTGGCTTCTGGGCCTTTATATTCAATTATGGACCAGGAGTATGTGGGAGGTCCAGGGGATTGTGTTTAGGGGACAGGGAGTAGAGGAGAGGATGCTGGATGCCTCCAACAAGGGTGAGGTGACAGCAGGTGGCAGCCTGGCCCTGAGGGCACCTTTATTTATGAGAAATTTTCAGGCTGGTGTTTTTTGTTTTTGTTTTTTTTTAATGGACGTCATTGTGCCCCAGGATCACTTGGGACTCTAGTCAAGGAGAGGATGGGAGAGGCATCTTTGGGGGAAATCTGAATCCAGTCCAAGTTGGAGTTTCTGGGCTTCCACAGTAATATCAGTTAGCCTGATCGGGAGGGGGTTAATGGGAGAGAAAGTCCCTTATCGGCAACAGAATCAGGGAGTCAGCTCTGATGGCCTCCACACCCTAGGAAAGGATGGCTGCAGGGGCCTCGCTGGGGAAGTGGAGCACTCTCCTCTCAGCTGACCCAGGAAGCCCTGGGAGGCTCCTCCCCACATTCCCACACTTGGGGCCTCTTTTCCTCAGCCTATTCCAGCTGGCCTCCATCAGTGCTGGGGTTTCCAAAGACCAGTGGCAGCTTTGGGGTTAAGTGATTTCCCCTTGCCAGCCTCTCCCAGCCCAGGCTCCCATCAGCTGCGTTTTCCTCCTCCTCCTCCTCCTCCTCCTCCTCCTCCTCCTCCTCCTCCTCCTCCTCCTCCTCCTCTTCCTCGTCCTCTTCCTCTTCTTCCTCCTCTTCCTCTTTGGAGACCTACTTTCTCTGAGAACTCCTGGATTTTCCTGAGGCACAGGAGATTTTTTTGGTTGCTGGCTGACATCTGGGCTCTGGAAACCAGGCTGGATGTCAGAATGAAGGAAAACACCCCTTCCCCAAGTCAGGCTGGGGGCAACAGCTCTGACATTCTACCCTTAGGCTGCTGCTTCAGAATTCTGGTAGGAGGAGGTACAGAAAGGAAAGGAGAAGAAAACACCATCATCTTGGCTGGAGCCTGAGGGGGCTCAGGAGGAGGCTGGCAGAGGCAGGCCAGAATTTCGGAGAGAATATCTTTGGGTCATTTTCTCCAAACCCTAGCCTTCAAACATCCCAAGGCTTCACAGGAAGCCACTTTTCACTTTGGATGGTGTCTGCTTGTGAGCCTGTGTGAGGGTGAAGGCACCTGCGTCTCTGAAGAGCATTTCAGCTCCTGTTTGTCTGAATTAGTGGCCAGGTGAGTGTGTGAACATACACTTGAGTCTTGTCCCCACCGGGCCCTCCCTGTCCAGATTCACTCACAACGGTCTTCCTCAGCTTCTAATCCCCGGTTTGCATGGCTCATCCCTTGGACTCTTAGGGACTCCATTAATGAGCCCTGGCCACCCCAGGACAAGTCCCAAATTAACCCAACCGCTGACCCTGACATGGACACCTGTAATTAGGCCAGGAATGGCTGTAGTAGAGAAGCCCCGGGGCTCAGTGGGATGTGGGCAGAGCTGGTCTGGGACAGGGATCTAATGCCCAGGAATGCTCTAAAAGCCATGCCTGGCTCCAGGGCGGCCACCGCCCGGCTCACCTCTAATACCTCTCAAAGCCTCCAGCTGGGCTGCAAAGGGATTATGCAGGAGGGGCCCTGGGGAGCTCAGGGCCCACCCACTGGCCCACCCAGCCAGCCCTAGCTTGGGGAGGCCTTAGTAGAAATAAGCCCTTTGGCTACAGGGCCCAGCAGTTTAGCCACAAGGTCTGGAGCAGCTCAGAGCCTGCGATGGCAGTGTCCAAATTCCGGCTGGCTGCTGGGTGCACCCCCCTCCCTCCCCAGCAGTAGGATGATCCCAACCCTCCCCCAAGTTGTTCTGTTTGCTTTGCACAGCGTGTCCCTGTAGCTCCATCTGCATTAACCCTTGACCCCAACTGTAACTCTCCCTCCTTTCTGACAACCGTGTTTACCCTGTGGCTTTCTCAGGCCCCTTTCCCCTCCCACCCACCGCCTGTCCCTACAGAGGCTCATTGGGACTTCCAAATCCCAGGAGCTACAAAGCAACCAACCATTGCCTTACAGTGCAAAGGATGTGGTTCCTGGCTAAGGACCTGCACAGCTTTGATGTGAGAGCAGGTTGGTGTAGTTTGTTTGTTTGTTTAATTGACTTGTTGGTTTGTTTGGGATTGAACCCAGTATCTGGCCCTGATGTCTCCAGTCCCTCTATGATCATGCTTGGTGACCAATCTGGTGAGATCTATCAACGTTTTTCAATAAATATTATTATTTGGCCCAGCAATTGCACTTCTAGGAACTAATTATAGAATTATAAGAGTTGAAGACTAAAAACTATCTAGTTTTCCAGAGAGGCACACAGCGGTTCACATCTGTAATTCTAGCTAGTCACGAGGCTGAAATCTGAGGATTTCAGTTCCTAGCCTGCCTGGGTAGGAAAGTCTGTGAGACTCTTATCACTAACACCAGAAAACTGGCAGTGGAGCTTTGCCTCATAGTGGTAGAGTGCTAGCCTGAACACAAAAGCTCAAGGGCAAGACCCAGGCCCCGAGTTCAAGTCCCACTACTGATTTTTTTAAAAAGCAATAAATATGCCATCATTTAGGGAAAAGAGAAAGATACAAATAAGAATTCAGATACTTCTACTGTTGTTAGAATTGGGGTTTGTGTTCAAGACTTGTGTGTGCTGAGCCTCTTCAAGGGTGTGGGCACCCGGCTGTAATTAGCCGCATCCCCCTGAACAACTCTTACCAGCACGTAGTGAAGGCCCGTCTCTTCCTGTCCACCTGACTCCCTCTAGCACCATCTCCAGAGGACTTGCTGAGGACCCTAGCCAGGGGCGGACTATGGAAGCTAGTGCAGCTCCCAGACTTGGCATGGCTGACAGCTTTCCCATCACCTGCTCCTGTTCTAGCTCCTTCCTGCCAGCAAAAGCCCTCTGCCTATTCCCCGCCAACACCCTCCTTTCACCACAGAGCACCCCTTAATTATACTTAATGGCAAAGACCATAAGATCTTTATTAACTTTATTATGGACCCAATTAGCAGCTAATGCTCCATGACTACTGTCCCCCTCAATAATCCCATTAGCCATAATGAAGCAGCCTTTCCCTCCTCCCTGCTGGGCACGGGCTGAGGGGACAGGGAAATCCATCTTCCTGGGCCTGATTCTGCCCCCTCAGGCCCATTGGACACCAGCTCAGGCCTAGGAGCTTCCCAGGGACCAGAGCTGGGCACACTGAAGACAAAGATTAATCAGCAAGTATTTTGGTGCCAGCCACTGCACACACATATGCTCACACATGCATGCATGCGCGTGCATGTACACGTACACACACACAGCCTGGATAATGTCCAAATAGCTCCTTTCTCAAGACAGGGACAAGGAGCACACATACCCCCCGCACTCTCTTGTATCACGCCAACGTTTCTCCAGCCTTGTCCAAAAAACACTTTGGAGTGGGGGATGTTCAAGTTGGAAGCCTTTGCCTGGGCTTGTCACAGAATACAAGATGGAAGAGCTAGGAGGAGGAGGAGGAGGAGGAGGAGGAGGAGGAGGAGGAGGAGGAGGAGGAAGGGGGGGGGGAGAGTGTCTCCCCAAAGCCCACATCCTCCTGCTCTGGGTGATCATTTCAAACATTTACTTAGTACCCACAATATGCCAACACAGAACTAGATCTTTTCCTATTATCACAACTCAAGGAATCTCCCTCAGTAATTTATATGTGTGTATATATATACATATACATATATATGTGGAAATGTTAGAACACCATCTCCTTTTCCATATATTTGTATTGTAATTGATAGAAGGGTTACATTATATTCACCAGATAGAAGGTGCATTACTTCACAAACATTGATACCCTTTCTCATGTCTTGGTCCCCATTTCCCTTCCTCCCCACCCCCGACCACCTTTATAACTATTGTATGATCTTTATAACTATTGTATGTTAACTTAAAAAAAAAAAGTCTTGCTGGGTGCTTATAGCTCAAGCCTGTAACCTAGCTTTTTAGGAGCTGAGATCTGAAGATCATGGTTCAAAGGCAGGCTGGGTAGGAAAGTCTGTGAGACTCTTATCTCCAATTAGTCACAGAAAAAGCTGGATGTGGTGCTGTGGCTCAAGTGGCAGAAAGCTAGTCTTGAGCAAAAGGAGGCCAGGCCCAGAGATCAAGCCTGAGGACGGGTCCAAAATAAAATGTCTTCTCCTGGACACCAATGGCTCATTTCTGTAAGCCTAGTTATCAGGAAACTGAGATCTGAGGCTCACCATTCAAATCTAGCACAGGCAAAAGTGTCCGCGAAACTAAAACTAATGAGTTAACTGCTGGGAGTTGAGGTGTGGCTCAAGTGGTAGAGTGCCAACCTTTAGCAGAAAAAGCTAAGAGACAGTGCCCAGGCCCTGATTTCAAGCCCCAATAGAGGCAGAAACCATGGAGAGAATATTGTCCTCCACCTACAGGTGTCAATTCACAGACACGATGGGAGGGATAATCATGTTGACCATGATTTGACCAAAAAGTTTGGGGCTGCAGGATCCTGAATGAATGAGAAGGGTAGTGGGATGGCGAAGGGTGAGCAGCAAGCAGCGTTCAAAACCTTAAGTCCAGGTCTACAGATGCAGCTCAGTAGTAGAGCACTTGCATTCAGGTCCTAGATTTGAACCCTATCTCTGCCTAAAATGATTTTTTCCTACCCCGTTGGTTGTAGGACTTGAACTCTGGGCCTGGGCATTGTCCCTGAGTTCTTCGGCTCAAGGCTTCAGACCTACCCTTCAGCCACAGCTCCACTTCCAGTTTTGTGGTGGTTAATTGAAGATAAGAATCTCAGGGACTTTAGGCCCAGGAGTTCAGCCTAGTGGTAGAGTGCTTGCCTAGCATGCTGAAAGACCGGGGTTCTATTCCTCAGTACCACATACATAGAAAAATGCTGAAAGTGGTGCTAAGAACACCTAAGTGGTGCCTAAGAACAGTACCCAGGCCCTGAGTTCAAGGCCCAGGACTAGCAAAAAAAAAAAAAAGAACTCATGGACTTTAGTGCCCGGGCTGGCTTTGAACGGAGATTCTCAGCTCTCGGCCTCCTGAGTAGCTAGGATTACAGGCCTGAGCCACCATGCCCAGATCAAAAATGATTTTAAAAAAGAAAAACCTTAAGAGTGGGGACTCTGCCTCCTGAGAGTCTCCAACCATCTCTACTTCAAGACAGGGAAGTGGTGGCTCACAAAACCCTTCAGAATCTCGGAGCCCATGGCTCATGCCTTTAATCTTAGCTATTCAGGAGCTTGAAATTGAGGATTGCTGGCCAGAAAAGTCCATGAGACTCTTATCTCCAATGAATTACCACCAAAAAGCTAGAAGTAGAGCTGTGACCCAAGTGGTAGAGTGCTATCCTTGAGTACAGATGTTCAAGAACAATACGCAGGCTCTGAGTTCAAGCCCCAACACAGATGCATGTGCACACACACACACACACACACACACACACACACACTCACCGCCTTGGTATTGAATAAGGAGTAAACAGCAAGACTGACAGAGAGGAATCGGTGGTTGCCCTGAGCAAGGGGGTGGGGCTCAAGAAAGGAGACCCTTGAACCTCTGCTTGGAAAGAAGCTTCCAGTTCCCACTCCCTCTCTTCTGGCAGGCCCAGCCTGGAAGCAGCCACTTGAAAAGGGCCCCAGGGAGCCTGGGAGAGGGGCTGGCCTGGCTCTAGCCTCCAAAGACTAATGCCCCAACTAGGCCCACTTCCCCACTTCCCTTAGGCCCTGCGCTGGTGATGGAGGGGTAGGGTCAGGAGGTGAGAACGAGTCTTCTCTACACATCTATCCATGTCAGAATCCATCCATCCCAGCCACTATGCACACCGAGAATGGCACCACTCCAAATACTCCATCCCTGGGGGAGGCAGGTTGTGTGGGCAAGTCACCACCTTCTCCTTTCCCAAGAGGCTATGCGGTAGCCTTGGGAAGGGGGCAATGCTACTTCCTGAGGTTGCTCCAGGGCAGGGCACTAGGGAGCCTCCCTGGGTGGGGCCCTCACGCTTCCCTTTGGCTTAGATGAGTGTTCTCATCTCTGACAGGAGACCCCCCACCCCACCCTATGAACAAACAGTAGTATTGCCCTCCCCACCCTTCCCACACCGAAGGGATCTGGTGCCTGGGCAACCTCAGCTGGGGAATGCTGGGATACTCTGGTGGAGGATGGAATCTGGATGGGGCAAATAATGTTGAGGACCAGAGGGAAAGTTAGCATGTACTGAGAGACATAGACTGACTTTACTATTTCCTGGCTATGTGAGCTTCCATAGGTCTGTTAACCTCTTTGAATCTCAGGATTTTTGTTGTTTCAATTGCTGTTATCAGAGCTGGAACTCAAGACCTTCAGCTTGTTTGCCCGCTTGCTTGTGCTCTACCGCTTGATTCATACCACCAACCAAATTTGTGCTGATTAACTGTAGAGTGTCACAGACTTTTTTTTTGCCTAGATTGGCTTTGAACCATGATCTTCCAAGTCTCAGCCTCTTGAGTAGCTAAAATCACAGGCGTGGGTCCCCAAATCCAGTGCCGAACCTCAGATTTTTAGTCACCTGTAAAATGGGACTGAAAATAGAACCCGTTTTATAGGACTTTTTGTGAATGCTAGGACTGTATGTAAAATTCATCTTTTTCCCCCCCAAAGAGATAGCTTCTCATTATGTAACCCAGGCTGGCCTTGAACGTAGCAGCCCTCTTGCCTCAGTCTCCTACCTGCTAGGATTCTAGGCTTACCCAGCACCACCCAGACTGAACCTGTACATAAAACTCTTTATAAACCCCTAGCCCTTAGACAGCGATACCACAGCAATAACTGTCTCATTCTGTGAGCTGGAGGTGGTTTCTAGATTGGTAATAATAATCATAAGAATAGATAACAATATTAGAGCTGAGTCTAGTGGCCCTTATCTGTAATCTCAGCGGTCTGGTGGCAGGTGCAAGAGGATTACAGGTTTGAGGCCAACTTGGGCTTCACCAAGAAAAAAGATTAAAAAGAAATGGTAACAGTTGAGGTCTGCAGCCCATGCCTGTAATCCCAACTGCCCAGGAGGCTGAGATCTGAGAATTGCTGCTGTTCAAAGCCAGTCAAAGGAGGAAAGTTACCTGAAACGCTTATCTCCAATTAACTACCAAAAAGCTGGAAATGGGGACCAGGAGTTTGGCCTAGTGGGAGAGCGCTAGCTTAGCATGCACAAAGACCAGGATTCAATTCCTTGGTACCACATACATAGAAAAAAAAAAAAAGCCAGAAGTGGTGCTGTGGCTCAAGTGGTAGAGCTCTAGCCTTGAGAAAGCCCAAGGACAGTGCTCAGGCCCTCAGTTCAAGGCCCAAAAGTGGCAAGAAAAAAAAAAAGCTGGAAATGTAGCTGCAATGGATCAGAGTGGTAGGGCACTAGTCTTGAGCACAAAAACACAAAAAGCTCAGGGATAGCACCAGGTCCCTAACTTACAAGCCCCAGGACCAGAATAGAGAGAGAGAAGCTGGGGGAGGGGGAGGGGAAGGAAAATAGTGTTGTTAAACTACTAGAGAATCAGGCACTAGAATCTGTGCCTGATTTTCACAGAGAGAAAAGGGAAGGTCTCAGACCTCATCTCAACCCTCCAAGGCCCATCCCCCCACTACCTTAGCCCCTGATGAGATGATTTCAAAGAACGAGTGAGGTACCAGCTCACTCCCAGAACATCCTAAAGGTATAGCCATCATTTCTTGTAGCCCATTTCCTGCTACGCCCATGTGCATGAGTGTACCATGCATGTGTGCGTGCTCAAGCACACACACACACGCACACACACACACTAAACATATGTTCTTTCACCTTCTTCCTTTCCCTGGAGCTAGGAGAAAAAGACATCAACATTTGAAGGATGTGAAAATTAGCTGGAGTGGAGGGAGTTGTCAACTTCAAGGCAGTACCCCCACCCCACCCCTCCTATGCCCTAAGGAGGGTGTTTGCACAAGTCTCTGCAGGGAGCCCCCCACCCCACCCCCAGGTGCAGACTGACACTGTCAGGCTGGAGCACAGGAGAAGAGGTAGCTTGCCAGGAAAAGCAGTGTCCTAGCCCGGGGGCCTGTGCCAGGGAGGAGGCCCTCAGCTATCCTACCCAAGGCTCCAACTTGTGGTCAGGAGAAAAAGCACCCTCACCTTCAGGACCTCAGATTCCTTTAGCTGGACATGAAAATGCCGGGAGCCGAGGCCACTGTTTGGGGAAGTGGGGAGATGCATCTCTTTTCAGGATGCAGATCTCAGGAGGTAGAGGAGGTCTAGGATAGTGTCCTTCGTCCCACAGTACCTCCCTTGCTCTACTTCTGACTTATCTGAAGGTCCCCTTCAAATCCCATCTCAAGATAGAAAGTAGAGCAAATCCCCAAATCTTGGCTGAGAAGGGTCAAACTGAGTAATGGATAGGAGCTCTGGGTAGGAAGACCTCGTCTTGTCTCTGTCATCGTTAACAGCCACAATTATTATTATTTGGAGAGACGGGCCAGAGGTGGTCAGGGATATGGTTGGGGTGAATGAAATGAAGTCCTCCATACGTGCCGTCTCGCCAGGTTAATACTCCTGCCTGTCGGCCTGACAGCTGTAAGATTGATTACCCAGGGCCTCCCGCTCTTTATAACTCGATCAGTCGAATTAATCTCTGGCTGTCGGCCCATCTGATGCCTGAATCACAAATTTAATTTGGAGGTGTACCATTCCTCCCCCAATCCCATCTCCTCCCCCTTCCTCCAGCCTCCCCCTTCCTCTGGCCTCCTCCTCCTTCACTTTTCCAGCTTCCTTCTTCCTTTTCCACTGCTGTTCCTCTCCTTTCTGCCCACCCCTCTTTCTCTAGGATTTCCAATCTCTCTTCTTCTTCCTCCCCTCTGCAGTCTCTCAAGCCCCTCCGAGAGGCAGCAGGTGGAGTAGGAGGAGGAAGAGGGGGTGTGGGTAGCCCTGGACCAGCCATCCTCTGAGCCCAGGCCAGAGGAGGGGTCACGTCCCTCTACCTACTGGGCAAAGCGCCTACCCCAGTGAGCTCCACCCCAAATGGAGAAAGAGGCTTAGCTGACACTAAGTAAGACATATTAATGTACTAAAGACTTAATGAAGTTGGGGGGGGGTTGAGGGGCGGAAAGTGCTTGCTTTATTAGTTTATGGCCGATTAATGGGGACGCCATTACTGTGATGGAGATGGATTGCTGCTGTCAGCAGCCTGGGCTGAAGGCCGCAGCTCCTTTCCTTGAATGGTGGGTGCCCGGACAGAGAGAACTTCATTAGAAGCTTCTACAGGATCCCAACTGAGGTGGGGGCAGGGGCTCAGCTCAAGCCTTAATGGGGGACACTCCAAGGAGGCCATACTGGGAGTTGATACTAGTTGGAAACTCACCAAAGGCAACAGGGGAGCACTGAGTTGGGTCAGCTCCCGACCAGCACATGACAGGGGCTGGATGCTCACCTCCAAAACGGCAGAGAAAAAAGATAGCACTGAAAATATGTAGAATCTACTTGCTTTGCCTGAGACACTCCCCAGGATGGAAGTGGAGAATGAGGCCCCACTCTTCTATTCTTTTTCAGAGGAGACCCTAGGCATGGCACTGGCTCCACTATTCCAGAGATTGGGCAACCAACAACTAGAATCTTCAGCACCACACATGCTTCAAATAAAATGGAAGTAAAAGCCACTTGGCCTCAGCTACTTCTTGACTGCTGACCCTCAAGTAGCCAATGGAGAGCAAGGAAGTGCAGAAAGAGTCTGGTAGATGGAGGAGAGGCTAGTGGGTAGACCCTGTCCAGACTCTGGGCTGTCTCAGGATTGAGAGAAAGAGGTCTAAGTCACTAGGCAAGCTCACCCAAAGATATTCTGGTGTCTTTTCCCATTCTGCTCCTCATCTTTATGTTCCTCCATGGCCTCATGCCAAGAAGAAACCAAGGCTGCAACCAACATAGCTCTTCTCCAAGGGGGTCACTTTTTATTGAGGAGCCTTCAGCCCTTCCATGAGCTTTTTTTTAAATATATTTTTATTGTAATTAATAGAAGGGTTACATGATATTTTCCAGATAAATGGTGCATTAATTCCCACACATTGATACCCTTTCACATGTCATGGTCCCCATTTCCCTTCCCCCCTCCCCCACCCCTCATCTTGTCCTTCCATGAGCTTTTATCTTGCATGTGATATTTTAGCCTGAATGTTTGATTCAGGTATGTAAGCTTAGTTCTGATATTTATTTATTTACTCAGTTGTGGGGATTGAACTCAGGGCTAGTGCTGTACTACTTTGAACAACAGCTTCACTTCTAATAAAGTTCTCTCTGTCTGGGGCATTCACCACTCAGGGAAAGAAGCTGCGGCCAGTCTTCAGCCCAGGCTGCTGACAGACTTTCCTGCCCAGGCTGGCTTTGAACCGTAATCCTCAAATCTCAGCCTCCTGAGTAGCTAAGACTACAGGCATGAGCCATCAGCACCTGGCTTCTTAGTTCAGAGTGTGTGTGTGTGTGTGTGTGTGTGTGTGTGTCTGTCTGTCTGTCTGTCTGTCTGTCCGTCTGTCCTAGGGCTTGAACTCAGCATCTGGGTGCTGTTCCTGAGTTTTTCTTTTTTTTCTTAAGGCTAGCACTCTACCATTTGAGCCACAGATAAAAAAAACTATAGCAAAATAAGTGAGCGCAAATGCCTGTTTTGGTCTCATTGTCCCTTTCTTTACCATATGTGTGATTCTCTATTGGGCTATATGCCCCACACTGGATGTCTTCATATATGTGGGTAAGTGCATGGTAGCATAGGTCCTTAGCCACCACAGAGATCAACACCTGTATACACTTGAGTGTCCATCTGGCTCACCAAGTGGTCACTTCCTGCTCTGAGATTGCTGCTTTGTGCCTGACCAGACCAATATCCTACTATCAGGCCAGGGTCACCACCTGAGCACACACGCCAAGGTAGGGGCTACCTGCTTGGTCTAACTGGGAAATAAATACTCTATTTCTGAGAGTAATTTAATTATTGGCTCTTGCAGACTAGTAGGTAATTAAATTCTGTTGCTCCCAAAGTAATTAATTGCTATGCAAATAGTAATGCCCTCTGCTTTGGAGAAGAGGATCCCGGCCTGGGTTTGCCCTGCAATTAGAAGCTAATAATTACCCTGTCAGTTTCCAGCTTCTACTGGGAATCACCTTTTAAAACTCCACTGGTCACTGAGGCCATTCTCATCTTGGCTGCTGGAGGTTCTGGTTCTGGTTACTCTAAAAGCCAGAGTTCTGAATCCCTAGAGTATCAAACTTGAGGTCCTCTCTACTGCACATATTTCTACAAATCCCAGGAACCCATAGAGACACCCTTGCTTCTTTCCACCAGAGAAATCTAAGAGCAGGATTTCCCTACTCTCCTTTTGCTAATAAGAGATGTCCTAGATTCCTTTCTTTTTTTTTTTTGTTGGTCATGGGGCTTGAACTCTGAGCCTGGGTGCTGTCCCTGAACTCTTCAGCTTAAGGCTAGCACAAAAGCTACCATGGTGGGCCACAGCTCCACTTCCAGTTTTCTGGTGCTTAACTGGAGATAAGAGTCTCATGGACTTTTGTGCCTGGGCTGGCTTTGAATCAAAATCCTCAGCTCTCAGCTGAGAAGCTGGGATTACTGGTGTGAGCCACCAGTGCCCCACTCAAGATGTCCCAGGTTCTTGAGGGGTAAAATTCCTGCCATGTGGGTTCAGAAAATCTACACTGAGTGAGTCCTAAGGAGAACTAGTTAAAAATCATGAAAATCACCACACACACACACACACACACACACACACACACACACACACACCTATTTTATTTCATTTTGGGTGTCCATAAGGCTTGGCTAAGCAAGCCAATCTCTTTCCAGCTGGAAAGAGATTTGGAAATGTATTCAAAGTTCCTAATCAGTTGACTTTAGGGAGATTATTTTCCATGGGTCTGATCTTTGCTAGCTCTCATCTTGCTAGATTTTCCCAACTCGGCTTCCCAGGGACCAAAGTTCGGCTAGTGCCCGAGGTTTCAGCTTATTTCTGATCTTTCCTTTCCTACTCTCTGCGCCCTACAGATTTCAGAATTTCTTGGCCAACCCCAGCAATTGGATAAGCCAAGTTCTTGGGATTTATTTCTTTGCTTCTTTAATAGTTCTTGGGATTTATTTCTTTGCTTCTTTAATAGTTCTTGGGATTTATTTCTTTGCTTCTTTAATAGATGTGTATGTGTGTGTGTGCACGCACGCATGCACATGTGAGTACTCACATGCAGGGGTTGAACATATATTAGGCAACATCTCCAGCTTTAAATATGAAATAAGCTTTTTGTTTGGTTGGTATTTTATACTTATAGATGGCCTTGTTCCTCTGAAGGCCCGCTAAGGAAGGTGCCAGAGCATCAAGACCTCATATGCCAACCTCTGATCACATTAGCTAGTGCCTGGGTTCTCAGTCCAATTGATACTTTTGTTGTCAGTAGTGGGGCTTGAACTCTGGGCCTGGGTGCTGTCCCTGGGCTCTTCTGCTCAAGGCTAATGCACTACCATGTTGAGCCACAGTGCCTCTTCTGTTTTCTTGTGGTTATTTGGAGATATGAATTTCACTGACTTTAGTGCCTGGGCTGGCTATGAACCACGATCCTCAGATCTCAGATCTCAGAGTAGCTAGGATTACAGGCGTGAGCCACCAGCACCCGGTTTGATACGTTTTTTCTTTTGTAGGTGTGCAAGTCCTGGGGCTAAGCTCCTTTTCCTCAAGGTGAGTGCTCTACCACTTGAGCCACAGCTCCACGTCTGGCTTTTTAGCAGTTTAATTGGTGATAAGAGTCCCATAGACATTCCTGTCTGGGCTGGCTTTGAACCTCACTTCTTAGTCTTCTGAGTAGCTAGGATTAAAGGTGTGAGCCAGTGGCACCCTGTTTGATACATTTCTTTTTAAAGAGGAAGATAATAGAAACAGATGCCAAACAGTGACTGACCAAGGGTTCCATAGCTACTAAGTGAGAAAACAAGGCTTGAAGGTTGATCCCAAGTATGTTACCACTGCCTGTTCAGTAGCAGAACCAGGCTCCAGGTCCCGAGTCTAAAACAGGTTACACTAGAGCTCTTGTGAGGGGAAGAGGGAATTGTGGCTCTCCATTACAGTAAATTGCAAGTATTACTGTGGTCAGCTAAATTTTCATTTCTTCTCTGATCTTTGTACCTCCATAGGACTTCCAGCCCTCTGTCCTGAACTTTGTCCTGCTCTCTGGTTCCTTCCGAAAGATGTGGGTCTGAGAGTGGTAGAGACCATGTATCTCCTAGGCACTGGTTGTCTCCTATGAAGATTGTGCCGATTCCATCTTCCAGTCTCTAGTCTTCCAAGTGAAGGTTCCCAAAGGACATTTTTCTGGTGCAAAGCCAAGGGTACCCTGGGAAGACTGGAGGCTGGGTATGGTGTGGGGAGAAGGGAGGAACCGTGGAGACTGAATTAGGTTACTACTTAATGAGTTACTACTAGGTCCTAGGAGTCTGGAGAAGCCTAGGAATGAAGTCAGTAGGGGAAAGGTTCTTCCCTCTTATGTGAACACACACACACACACACACACACACACACACGCACACACGCACATTTAGCTATCTCCTACTTGTTCTTCAAATGTCAGCTTCAATGAGCTGCCTCTGGAAAGTTCTTCCTCTCCCTTAGATGAGGGCAGCCACAAGTTCTGTGCTCCTACTTTCTCCTGCTTTTGTCTGGCCCTGGTAAACAAAAGAACAGAAAAGACAGGTTTTCCAGGTGACTAGCTCTCATGAGTTCTCAGAACCATATTTAGGATTGAAGTCTAAGACTAGGCATAGTAGGAAGTCTTGCTTTTGAGCTCTACCCCTGCCAGGGGACACCAGAGAAAAATGGCCCACAGAAAGTGATATCTGGAAAGATCAAGGTGATCAACAAGCCACCTTCTGAAACTTCAGATGGAGATGTGGGGCCAGGGTTGCAGCTCCATGGTAGAGTACTTCGCTGCCATGTTTAAGGCCCAGAGTTTAATTCTCAGCACCACAAGAAGCAGATGAGGATGTGAGCAAGAACTATTCATAGAGATGTATCCATGATTCTCAGTATCAAGGGATGGCAGTCATCTGATATGAGTCTTACCTGTTTGGGAAAATCTGGTCTTGGAAAGGCGTTTTCCTCTCCCTCTTCCCTTGGATCAGCCTCCTGTGACAGAAGGACGTTAATGATGTCCCAGGTCTGGAGTTTAAACTTCTGTGTTGAGGTTCTGCTTCTAATTTCCTATAAGGAATGGGAACTGTGATGCTGCCTTCATGATGAGGCAATTTCTTGTCTCTGGCTAGAGATTCGAGGACAATATTTGGCCTAGTGGTAGAGTGCTTGCCTAGCATGCACAAAGACCCAGGTTGGATTCTCTTGGTAACACATACATAGAAAAAGCTGGAAGTGGTGCTGTGGCTCAAGTGGTAGACCTCTAGCCCTGAATTCAAATCTGGGACTGGCAAAAAAAAAAAGGAAAGAAAGAAAAACAGGGGCAATGTATATCCTTTCTAAACAGGGCCTCTCAAGGGATGTTGGTATTTCTCTCCCATCTTTCCCCCGCTCAGTATTTCCCTCAGAGGTATTCAAACAGAGATAACTCAAAATAGAACACATGCTCATGGCTTCTAGCCACCCTCCCCCCTAAGATATGGCCTCTTGAGCAGGCTAATGCAGCTACCAATTCATTGACAGCTCTTTAGAATCCATTCAGAGTTTTGGCCCTGCTGTAATCTCTGAGTGATGAATATTTTCCTTAATGAATGAGTGGGAATTGAATTAGGCTAAGACACCCCTGTGCTTAGACTGGAGCTGATTAAACTCCCATCTGCTAAGGCCTTCCTGGGAATAGCTCATTACATATAATTTTTTTAAGGAGGGAAAATGATAAAGTGATGTTGTCACGTCAGTTCTGCAAAGGAGCAGGAGAGCAAATCAAAGCAAAATGTTTGTACATATTTTTTTTGAAGGGGGCAGAGTCTTATTGCTTTTAGCTTGACTAAGCTTACATTCTCCCAATTTGCAGTCACCTTATCTCATGAAGTTAGACTCAAAGTTCTCTTTGCCCCAGGTACCTACCTGCACCTTTTCCCAGCAGTCCTGTCTACATTATTTCTGAGCCCACACCTGTCTGCCTCGTACAAGGAATTTTGATTGGACAAGGAGTTACATTGGGGAAAGGCAGGAGTGACAGTGTAAGAGTAAGTGTTATTTGTTCTTTCTCTAAGTCATCCAATAACCTTCAATGGAAGTTGCAGGGAAGTGGGTGTTTATTCAGTTTGGGTATTCTGGGCTATTCCTGAGCCCTTTGTCAGGACCAAGGACAGCATCTGGGCCATTCTCACCGAGTTCCAAATTTCCAGGTCTTTTTCTTCCTTCCTTACCAAAATATTATCCCGTCCTCTAACACTCTTTTATGTTTCCCTGTCTTCCCTTTTCCATTGTCTGTCCCTCTGTCTTCTTTCTCCTGTTTTCCCTCCTTGTCATTAATCCCAAGGGCAGAACCTATGCCAGTAAACATTTCACCCTAGGAATCCCTCAAGAAAAAATAATTAAGATCCTTTAAAAAAAAAAAGGACTGAAAGCTAGATTCTCATGACTGGCTGCTTTCTACACCATACAAGAATGCACACACAAGCTAGCCACCAGTGGCTTATGCCTATACTCCTAGCTAAGAATTGCAGTTCAAAGCCAGTCCAGGCAGGAAAGAGATTCCGTGAGATTTTTTTTTTTTTTTTTGCCAGTCCTGGGCTTGGGCTCAGGGCCTGAGCACTGTCCTTGGACTTTCTCAAGGCTAGAGCTCTACCACTTGAGCCTCAGCATCATTTCCGGCTTTATTTTCTATGTATGTGGTACCGAGGAATCGAACCCAGGTCTTCATGCATGCTAGGCAAGCACTTTAACCACTAGGCCAAACTCCCGGCCTCCATGAGATTTTTATCTTCAACTGCCAAAACTATGAAAGTGGAGTTGTGGTTCAAGTAGTAGAGTGATATTCTTGAGCAAAAAAGCTCTGGGTCAGCACCCAGATCGTGAGTTCAAGTCCTAGGATTGATATGTATGTGCATGTACACACACACACACACACACACACACACACACACACACACACACAGAAACTTAGACACACTCTGAAATCTGCTGTTGAGAGGAAGAAAAGTCAGAAGTGCATAACTCTTCCCCTCCTCACTGGGGCCCAGATTGGCCCATTTGACTATTCCCAAAATGTCTATGGCTCTAACTCCATAGCTCTCTCCCCCGCTTCCCCTCGCCCCACTCCTTCCCATCCCCTGTCCCTCCATTCCTCAATGTCTCCATGAAAACTGGCAGCAGCTGCTAGAAAAGGCATACCCTTCAATGAGTATCAGTACTTGTAGTGACTGAGTGTCCCAGCCTTCTTTCCTGCTTAATCTAACTTGGGAAGAGTTGAGGTGTGTTCTGGCTCTGCTGCCCATGAAAGGGAGAGAATAAATAACAAGCCAGAGGCATAAACAGATGTGCAGATATATGCAGCTGGCACCTTGCTGCCAAATTACCATGGATGGAATGCTGGCAGGAGGCCAGGATGCCTCCCCCTCTTTTTGGAGTTTGGCCACCAGGACCCATCCAAGCTCACCATTCATTTGGCAACCTCTGTGAGAAGGGAGGGGATGTCAGAAAAGGAGTGGAAAGGCTTGAGGCATCCGTGGGTTTTGGTAAAGAATTTCAGGGCTTGTCCTAAAGACTCAGGTGGATGGGGGAAACAAACATGGTGGGAGAGGGGGGAGTTCCTTGGGATAGTCCCCCCCAGTGTGCTTGTGAATGACTAGATCAATTTTTTATACACTACTAGCTCTGTATTACAACCCCCCTCTTAGTCACAGATCGGAAGCTCCTGGGTCTTTGATCATATCTGACACTGCTTCGTGTTGGCATGGAGTACAGGGGTGGAAAGCAACTGGAAGAGGGCCAGTCAGAAACTGTCCAACATGAAAGTCTGTCCCTGAAGACTTCAGTTCTGGAACAGGAGGGGGATATTGTTATGGAACTAGTAGACAGAGCAGGTGAGCAGGGAAAGGAAACACAGCTAGAAGGAATGGTGTTCAAGGGGGCCTCTCTCTAAAAGTACCCCCACCCAGATCTGAATTCAGAGAGACATCAAGCCACCTCTGGGCTTCCTTCAGATCCTCTTTATGTGTTATTCATCTGACTTTCTCACACTGGGTGACTTCATATAGACTGAGTGCAATGACATGACATAGTTTTCCCAGTGTCTGGCCCTGCCTCATCTCCAGATAAGTGGTATACCCCTTAACTCAGGAGAATGGCAGCGCCTGCTCTTTCAAGCCATCATCACACTATGGCAGGTGATGAATGGACCCCAATCTACAGGCAACAAGATTAGTCATATGTTCAGACAAGAGTGGCAGTGAGGTGGAAAGATTGTTAGAAGTGGGGTAACCTATTATCATTCAAGACTTAGGATGTCATCCTGACATGCAATAGGAAAAGAACAGAGGAAATAATGGAAGGACAGTATTAGTGGGTCTCGGTAAGAGTTAAAGGAGAAGCAGAGATGAAGAGGAATGGTGTGGCCACTAATTCATATAATTCATTGTCTAATTCTGAACAGTGCTCAGTCCTTTCAGTAACTTTACCAGAACAATTGATATGAATTGGACAACCTTAGGAAAACCTAGATACACAAACACCTTGGTCAAAGATGCCCCAGTGTATGGTGCTTAGTGACTGCATTGATGGAGAATGATGCTGAGCAGAACAAGGGGACACATGGCAGGATGGCAGGAAAGGGGGTGACAAATTTAGTTTTGGACTTGCTGGGATTGAAGTGCTTAGTGACATTCACCTGAGAATAACCAACAAGCAACCATTTTCCAAGTACCAGTGAGTGCTTTCTCCAAATTGTGTGAAAGAGAAGTCAAGCTTACATACACAGTACATACCTTTTGAGTAACCAATGCCATTTCGAGAAATCTGCATCTTAGAATGACTCATTCGGGTATAAAATGACATATGTTAAGGACAATCTCCATGGCATTGTTTTTAACACTGGAGACAATCCAATATATAAGGCGCCATGTCCCTTTGATTATGTGTGTGTCTGTCTGTCTGTCTGTGCTGGTATTGAAGCTCAAACTCAGGGCCTGACCACTGAGCCCCTTAGCTTTTTTGCTCAAAGCCAGTGCTCTACCACTTGAGCTAGAGTGACACTTCTGGCTATTTTGGTGCTTAATTGGAGATAAGAGATTCACAAACTTTCTTGCTCAGGCTGGCTTTGAACTGTGATTCTTAGATCTCAGCTTTCTGAGTAGCTAGGATTATAGGCAAAAGCTAGTAGTGCCTCAGCGGTCCCTCTGACGCCTTAAACTAATACTCGATCACTTTCCAATCCAATTTAAAAAGGGAAAATCATAAAACAATATAATGACCTAATAAATCTATCTATAGTAATGGTCTTGAAAGTGTGTGTGTGTGTGTGTGTGTGTGTGTGTGGTGGACAGGTAAGGGGCCAGAAGAATACATACTGGATTGTCAATAACAGTAGCTCATGGAGCAGAGAGCAGGGTTAGAGAGAGGGGAAAAGGAAAAGCTAGACTTTTCAATGTTCTATATTCTTCTAGATTGTTTAAACTGAACTCTTTATTACCTATATTAATAGGCTGTGTTTTTAAAGGACAATAAAGAGGATTTTAAAAGACAGAGTAGAGCCAAGTGCTTACAGCTTATGCCTGTAATTCTAGCTACTCAGGAAGCTGAGATCTGGAGGACTGTAGTTGGAAGCCAGCCTGGACAGGAAGCTCAAGAGACTCATCTCCAAAATAATCCACAAAGAGTCAGGCTGGCAGCATGGTTTAGTGGTAGAGTGCCAGCCTACCAAACAAGTCAAACAATTAGAAGGACCTAAATTCAAACCCCAGTACAGACAAGAGACAGAGGGAGGAAAAAGAGGGAGAGGAAGAAAACAAAAAGACAGGCAGGTTAGGGAGATACATTGCTAAGGTGATGGATGAAGATCTAGGCTGGGATATTAGGGTGAAAGCAGAAATTGGGGCTCATACTTGAGATCATTCACATAGAGGAAGAGGTTAAGAGGAGGCCAGGAAGAAAACCTGAGTGCAGCCAAGGAGGGTGGAAACATTTCTGACCACAAAGCTGGAAGAAATGGAAACTCCTCTGCCATTCCCTCCAGCCCGTCCTCCCCTTGGTGAACAAGAGCTCCTCTTTATCCCATGGGCCTGATGTGCTCTAGGTTCAAGAGTCTAGACTCCTGCTGCTACAAAGGCCTTCCTCCATCTTCAGTGCCACAGCAGCCAAAAGATCACTCAATTCCAGCTATGACATTGCTGAGAGACTAAGTGCCAGCCGAGGTGGCCCTATCCCACGAAGTATTGTCTTTTTTTTTTTTTTTTTGCCAGTCCTGTGCTTGGACTCAGGGCTTGAGCACTGTCCTTGGACTTTCTCAAGGCTAGAGCTCTACCATTTGAGCCTCAGCACCACTTCCGGCTTTTTTGTATGTATGTGGTACCAAGGAATCGAACCCGGGTCTTCGTGCATGCTAGGCAAGCACTTTAACCACTAGGCCAAACTCCCGGCCCCTATTGTCTTCTTTCTGCCTCTCCCCTTTGCTGTCAAAATTCCCAGCATTTCACTGGGTGAAGAAATTAATAGCCAGAAATGAATTCTACTTTCCTGAACAAGGCTGCCTCTGTGTGTGTGTGTGTGTGTGTGTGTTAGGGTGGGTGAGTGGAAGATCAGAGGATAGGGAACAGTATGACTCATGGGGACCCCTCCCCTGGGGACATAGAAGCTGACAGCCGGATCCCAGGCTCATCTAGGTGACTTCCTGACAAGGCTGTTAGATCTTTTCACTCCAAGCCTCTCAGCAGTAAGACTCCTGCCATTTGGACTTTCTTCATACCCCTCTAAGACTGATTCTTCCCTCCCTCAACGCCCCCTCTCCCCATGAGGCACTCTTTCTACTGCTAACATCCTGTTGTGCTACTCTGCCTTCCAGCTCCGCTAGGCGGTTTTCTTCTTTTTATTTTCATGGAAATGTATAGAGTCAGCTTTTCTGTGGGGGTGCCCTGGCCCCTGGCTTCTTTTCAACCACAGCAAATTTTTATAGATGATTGGGAGTCCAGGGATGTATTCAATATACAGGCAAGGAGACTCTGTGGGGTGGGGGGAGAGGGAGAGAGGAAGGAGTCTTTGTGCATGCTGCCAAGGGAAGAGAAGCTTCAGAATTTGTGTCCACTGGAGGGAGCACAGGTGGCCCTGTCACACATAAAGTTCCCCAGGACCCAGAAGATTTCAGACACCAGTATCTTCAATGTTCAGAGTAGCCGCTCCCCTGCCCACAACAGACAACTGAGAAAGCTGAAGTACGGAGATGTTAAATGACTTATCTGCCATCATACAGCTTGCAGCCAAGCCAGGTTTAGAACCCAGGCACTTTGATTCATGGACCAGGCTATGTCTACAGGCCTATTTAAGTCTATCCAGGAAAGATTCACTTTTTCAGACACTGAAGGATAGACTTGGCTAACAACTTTCCAAAGAGGTGGACAAAGCTAGAATCTCCTAGCCTTCAGGCTGCCTAGGGAACAGGCAGAACCCAGCAACTGACACCTACTTCCTATTGCCTGCTATTCTCTCCTGCAGAAGAGAGTCTAAGATTATACCTGGGTATACCTTAGCTCAGTTAGGAAGGACTGAGAATGCTCTACACCCGAGTTCCTTGTCTTACTTGATCCAGAGTTCCACCTGTCTCATCTGAAGACCTCGCCCAAACTGTCTTATCTGAGCTCTGATTCTAACCACCTCCCATGCCTTGCTTTACCTGTGAGGACGCCACTCACTCTGCATAAGCCAGAGACAGGCTCTGACCCCAGTGTGCGCACTGCTTGCTGGCTGATAATCCCTGAAGACTGTCCCCATGCCACACACAGCCCCCCATCTGTCCCAAGCCTTCTTTAAGGTCCACATCTTCTGGTCGAAGGGAAAATGGTGAATTGGGGCTCACTTTCTCCATCCCTCTCTATAAGTCACCTCTCCCACTTGCCCGCCATTCACCTGAAGAAGGGAGGAAAGGAGGATAGGAAAAGAGCTTGGCAGGGCAATAAAAACGTCAAGGCCTTTCCTCTCTGCTCCGCTTGTTTTCTCCCTCGCCCCCTCGATCGCCCCCTCTGCTCCTTCCTTCTTGCTCCTGCTGCAGACCCCAACGCAATTGCGGCAGAAGCAGCAGCAGAAGCAGCAGCATCAAGGCTGAGGCGGTGAGGTTAATTATTGCTCCCCACCCCCTACGCCACCCCCCCACAAGATGTATCTGACTGTCAGAAGGGGTGACAGATGAAGACAAAGTACAGGTATGGCTCCCGCGAACCCGGCCCTCCTTGTACCAGCCGGGTGCAGGGAGGTGGGGGGGGGCAGCTTATCCAAGTTTTAACCCCTCGGACACCAGTGCCGTGGGTGTGAATCAAAGAGAATGGGGCCAAAGTGGATTCTCCAGGACATGATTGAGCCCCCAAAATCTTTGGGGCCTCCTGTTCTGATCCAGTAAGGGGGCAGGGGTGGAGGGTGCCAAGATGCAGGAAAGAGAGAGAGACAGACTCACACACACACACACACACAGTCTCACCCAGGAGGCAGAATCAAGGCTGACTGTGGCAGGGACATGGAATAGCTTGGGTAGATTTAGGGGCTCAGGAATCCCAGTGAAAGGGAGAGTCCCACATTCTTCCTCCTTTCCAGGAAATCACCCATCACACAAGGCTGTCCCCAAAGGTGCTGTTAGGGTGTGTTTGTATGTGATTATGTGTCTGAACCTGTGTGGATCATCCGTGATGATGTAACAATCAGCTTGAAAGTATCAGATGTAGTGTGTCCTTTGCTTCTGTGCTTCATACAGGCTGGTCAGTGCTTGTGAGGGGGTGACTGAGGGTACCTGTGTGCGAGACAGACAGCGTTTGCCTGTAAGCAGGCTGTGGTGAAAGTGTGTCCTCGGGAGAAAATGGAGAGAAGAGTGTTGGCAAATACCATGTTGCCTTGCTTTGGGATGAAGGGGACAGGATATGTCTTTCTGTGGGCACTTGATTTGTGCCAGTGTGAGTAGCTTTGTGGTTGTGTCTGCTGGTGTGTGTGCATGTGTTTTACTGTGTATATTCTACTGTGTGTGTGTGTGTGTGTGTGTGTACATATGTATAGCAGCCTAAGACTGCAGCCTCTTTCTTCCTTTCCTCTCCCTAGCATACCTCCCCTTCCTGTTCTTCTCTCTCCATAAGCAAATGAGGTAAAATAATTACTTTTCTATTTAAATGCCCCATGTTCAAGCCAGAATGAAAACAAAGTGATTTAATAAAATTGTCTTTAAAAGGGAAAAGAGGAAAATAAACGTCTCCTCTCCTTTCTCTTCTCTGGCGTTCGGGGAGGCCCTAAGCCCTTCAAAGTTAATTAAAACAGCAACTAAAATCACAGAATCACTTACCAACTCTTTTCCCATCTCTGTCTTAAAGGTAAGGCGGCCTCAGAACCTGTGCCTCAGGCATGCCCTATTGAGCCTCTCCTCTATACACACACACACACACCACATCAACTTCTAGGAACAACTCTCATTCCTGGCCGACTCGCTTCCTTCCTGGTCCACTATGTGCGGAAGGGGTAGCTCTCAAAGAGTCATCAAAGTCCTTGTCTGGCCATTTGAAGCCCTTGATGGACACTGGTCCCCGTCAGAAGCTTCCAGACCTGCCTCTTTCCAGGCTAGCCAGCCTGCAGCCCCTCCTACCCGTCCCTTGAGCCCCCAGCTGCTCTGAGCTTTATCTGTCTTCACTGACCCCTGGCCTGGTCCTCAGCTCCAGCTCAGCACAGTTCCGGCAGCTTCCGCCTGGTCTGTATCTGTTCCCCATCAGAAGCCCCATCGGAGTACTAGCCCTTCAGCAGCCCAGATAAAAGAGATGGATGGAGGTGAGTTTGGGAGACACCGCTGCTCCCTGCAAGTCAGAGCTAGAGGCCCGAGGTCTGACACAGGCTTCCTGTGGAGAGCTAGAAGTGGAGTGAAGACTGACAAGCTCTCTGGAAACCCCTTCCTTGGACATCCCCGCCCTGCCTCAGCCTCGCCCTTCTTCCTAAGATGCAGTTCCTAGGGTCTCCTCCAGGCAGGCACCGGTACACACACTTGAGAGGACACTCCGAAATAGGCACCCTGCCCCTCTGCATGCAGGTCATCCGTCTGGAAATAATCAGAAGAAGGCAGGCCACTGGTGGAACAACTATTGTGTTCCTCTCCCCTGGATGCTCCTTACCATGGGGACACAGAGGAAGGGAAACTTCCAATGTCTGAATGAAAAGGCAGCAAGACAGAGACCTAAAACACTGCTATGGGCCCTTGCCAGCTTATTCTTGACCTTGGTTCTACACTAACCCCCTCTCACCCTTCAGAGACCACTATCTGCAGAGATCCCCTCAACCACTGCCCCCCAGAATCTAACACCTCTAACACTAAGGCATACACCTGAGCTAGGAGCTGGTCACTGAGAGATCAGTTAAGCATAGAACTCTAGGACTTGCTGCTCTATGTTGGTTATCCAGGATGGTGAACAGGGCATAATCCCTAGAGACTTACCCTTCACCCTAAAAGACTCCATTGCTTCCCTCTGTCCCTCCCATTTCTCCCAGGTGATTCCAGATCTTGTTTCAGCTCCCTCAAGTCTATCTTAAGCAACAAAGGGACTCTCCACTGGGGATCAGACAGAACTGTTGGGTACACTGGTCACTGGAAATGGTGTTGAATATTCACTCTGGCCACAAAGACTTCAGTCACCCAGATGGCAGACAAAGTGTCAAAAATAAATCTAAGCTGGGCACTAATGACTCACACCTGGAATCCTAACTACTCCAGAGGCTGAGATCTGAGGATTGAGGTTCAAAGCCACTCCCTGGCAGGAAAGTCCATATGACTCTTATCTCCAATTAAGAAGTGAAGCCGTGGCTCAAGTAATAGAGCACTAACCTTGAGCAGAAAAGCTCAAGGCCCCAAGTTCAAGCCTTAGGACTGGTAGCAAAAAAAATAAATAAAATCTAGACTGGGCATGGCGGCATATACTTGTAATTCTAGCACTTGGAAGGCTTAGGCTGGAGGATTCCAGCTTCAAGGCCAGGCTGAGCTACATAATGAAAAGCTACAGAATGGTAATGAGGGGACAGAAACCTTAATTTTAGGATGAAATAGTCCAGCAAGTGAGGATGAAAAGGAAGGCCTTTGAAGACTGGGAAACAACTCATATCTGGAACACATGTAGCAAAGAAGAATAGAGGAAGGAATGATTTGGAGGCACATTCCCCAATTCCTTAGTGGGACATAGAAGTGAGGTGTGTGTTCGGCTGCATTCGTCAACTCTGTGCCCCCCCCTTGTTTGAGCACCCTCTGTTGAGCTCAGACTAGAAGTGGTATGAGTAGCTAGACAGGCAATGCCCTAGGTAGTTAGGACTAGACTTTATAGGACGCTGATGTTGCCAGCTTGCCCTACCTCACCCACCAGTGAGTTACCTTAGCCAGGCCAAGCCTTGCCACATAAGCTCTCCTCTTTTTTCCCCCAGCACATATGGGGTCCAGCTTGAACAGAAAAGGGTCTAAAGAGGGTTAGGGGCCCTAGCATGAGAAAAAAAAAAAAGGATGGCAGAGGGAAGATCTGACCTGGCTTTTCCACCCAAGACTGGTATATCCCCACTCCGAGAGCTTCTGCCTCCACTCCTTCCACTCCAACTCCATCCCTAGTCACTTCAGGCCCCTCTCTATCCACTGCTCTATCCCCAAACCCCATTACCTGCAGCTCAATAGCGCTGACCCCTGATCCCTGCCGATCTCCAAGTACCCACCAATGCTGCCTTCAAACAGCCTGTTGCCAAGCTGGTGCCAGTGGCTCACACCTATAATCCTGGCTACACAGAAAGCTGAGATCTGAGGATCATGGTTTGAAGGAAGAAAAGTCTGTGTGACACTTATTTACAGTTAATTAGCAAAAAAGCTGGAAGTGGGGGTGAAGGTGTGGCTCAGGTGGTAGAGTACCAGCCTTGAGCAAATAACAAAAAACAAAAACACAAAAAGCAACAAGCAAGAGTGTGAGTCCATGAGTTCAAAAGCCCAGTATTTGAGTGCCTGCAGACACATGCATGCACAGACACACACATACAAATGCTCTTCATTGAGCAGAGGTGACGTTTGACTTGCCTTAACTTTTGTTACCATAAGTGGACTTCCATAGCTGTTTCTCGTTTAGAAATAATTTAGTCATTCAGAGACTGAGCCAAAATATATCCTCTGAGGCAGTCATGTCTACTTCCAGCCTCTGTCTCTCTGGCCTTAGCTGTCTGCATATTCAGAATAGGGTTCTAGGTGATAAGAACTGAGCTTTTGAGTCTAAAACCAGGCAATCTTCTGGTTTACCAGAATTTAACCTTGTCTGCCCATCACACATGCATATGCAGTTACATATACATACACATAATCTTGTATATATAATTACATGAATGATATTTTCATTCCACATATGCATCCAACTAAAATTTAGTTCTATAAGAACTATTTCCCCCATGATGTAACCCAGTCCTATAATTGTGCTGATACATAAATGTTGATATAAAAAAATGACACTAATGAAACAAAGACTTGTAAACAAATATATGTCCAAATACTTAGAATACATCCAATGCTTATGTATGACATATAAATCTACATGCTGTTCACTAGTTTATACAATTTAGATAACCCATATACATGTGACATACCTAAATCTATAGATTTTATATAAACACAAACAAGTACAACCACTACAGACATATTCTAGATATTATTCATCTACAATGCCGATAAACTATATAACATATAAAACAAACGTATGTAAAGGTTTGTATACACTCAGTAATACACACTGAGGCATTTACCTATGTATTTATTTACATGGCTGGGGACTGAGCCCAGGAGCATATGAATCCCAAGCAGCTCTCCACCACTTAGGCTACAACCACTCAGTCCTTGAAGTATTTTCTTTTATTATTATTACTATAGTTATTTGGCAGTCCTGATATTTGAACCCGAGGCCTCATGCTTGCTAAGCAGGTTCTCTACTACTTCAGCCACACCGCCAGCCCTTGTTTGTGTTCCTTATTTTTCAGTGAAGATGTCCCAGTTTTGCCCGGGGAGGCCTCAGGATTCGCCGGCATTGCAGGCTTGTGAAGCTATCTGCCCAGGCTGGCCTCAAACCTCAGTCTTTCCAATCTTCTCACAATCTCCACCTCCAGAGTATCTGAGAATACAGACGTGAGCCACCGTGCCCAGCCAAAATCGTCTGAAGGCTCCTGGCTCGGGCTCGGGTGCCATTACCGTAAACAACCACTAGGTGGTACCCGTTCCCACCTCCTGCACTCCCAAGTGTTGCCAGAGAGGGCGCTCCTGCCCCCCTCCCTCCCCATCCCGCACTGTACCCCAGCACCCCCCCACCTGCACTACGAACTTGTCTTTGGTTCTCAACGACGTGGGGTTCGTCCTCCAGGCCTCCGATGGTGGGGAGCAGCCTTGGGGCTCCAGATCAGGCCCAGGTTTCCCCAGCGAGTCGGAAGCGGGTCTGCGCCCCCCTCCCTAGATTCAGGGCAGCGCGCGGAGGGGCCCCGGACCCCCACGACGGCCCCGGGGGTGTCCGCGCCGCCGCGCACAGAGGGTCACCCACACACCAGGGCCCGCAGCCCCCTTCGGCTTACTCCTCATGCCCTGCCCCGTCCGGGGGCGCGGGGAGGAGAGGGCCGGGCGGAGCCCCGTCCGGGGAGCCCTGAGCCCCGGTCCGCTGGAAGTCCCGGCTAGCGGGCAGGGCGGGACAGACGTCTCCCGCCCAGGCGTCCCCCAGACCCTCACCCCTGCGGTAGGAGCCTCCCCGGAAAGCCCGCGCGGGGGGCGAAGCCGGATCGCCACGGCTGGGGCTCCCCGTCCTCCTCCCCGCTCCTCCCTCGGGAGCGGCGGGAAATTATTTATTAAAACGCCGCCCGCGCTCTCATTTATTTGCGGTGAATAATCCTCGGCATCTCAGCGCGTTTATTAAACCTTTCCCGTCCCCGCGCCCGCATTACTTTAATAATAAATCGCGTGTCACTTTCCAGCGACGTTATTAAAGCCCGTCTGCTGCAGCGGCGGGTGCGGGGAGGGTGGGCGGCCGAGGTCCTCCCACTCCCGGCTCCCGGGCCTGAGCCGCCGGGGCCGCGGCACCGGGAAAGGGAGGCTGCCGGAGGCTTCAATCGACCGCGATCCGGGAGTTCAGATCCCCGGCTGGGGAAGCCCTGGGGTAGGGTGAGAGTTCGGCTGGGAGCCTCGGCCCCCAGGTGGGCCGGTCGGACTGAAAGCCCTTCTAGGGCTGCCTTGGAACCAGCTGGGCAGTGTCAAGCGAGGGGCCGGGTCCCTAGCCCATGTGGGGACCCAGGTCCCCGTCCCCAGCTTCCCAAGGTCACACGGATCAACAGGGCCTCGTCCTTCCCCCCACCTCACCGTGGCCTTGGAATTCTCTCCAAGTACCCAGCCAGCTAACATATGGGCTCTGGTCAGGGTTAGCCAATCAATGAGAACCATCCTCTGGCATGAAATGAAGCAGGAGCAGATGGACAGATGGCTGGGAAGAGGGTGGAGGTTGTGCTCCTCCCTAGAGGCTCAGCTCCTAGAGAGGAGACTCAGAGAGCAAACTCCCAGGAGGAACTAAGTGTTCCAGCAAAGGCATCCGCTCCAGGCGGAGCCCAGGCGCTTACAGCCATCACCATCCACTTACACTTTCAGGCTCTCCTTGGTGCCATAACCTCCCCAGTGTCTCTGGACTAGGTTACAGAATGTGAGGAGAGAGCTTAGGATCTAAAGTAAGGAACCTTCAATATTAAAATTAGGGCAGTTGGAAGCAGGCTTACCATCATGCCTTTGAGTTTCGTGAGGAAACTGGAAGGTTCCTAAGGGAGGTGGGGAAAGTGTTATTTATACATTCGGCGTACTGGGGTCCCACGCACAAACATGGGGCTCCCCACTCTGCCTGGAAAGCAAGATGAATAGAGGGACAGGAAATCTATTCATCTAATGGAGGACTGACAAGGACACCCTCTCTCCAACCCGATAGCTCCAGCTTCTCTCCCTAGAGGGTGGGGTGGGCCACCATAGGAAAAGCCTCTCGCCTGGCAAGAGTGCGCTGAGGGGCTGGACCTGAAGCTTCTAGAAGTTAGAATTCAGTTATTATGGGAGGCCACCCAGGGTAATCCCCACTCACTCTTCATGTGCACATCTGCAGGAACTGTGTAGCTGTGTGATTTGGTTTGTTTACAAGTCTTTTTTGACTCTTGTGCTAGGTAGGTTTCGTCCATTAGAATAGTAGAAGATATGGTATTACCCCTAGAACTTGGGAAAGAGGGAAAACTGGAAAATGAGTTTTGAGGAAGGGTAAACTGAGGGAAGGCAAAGATTGAGAACCAGGAAAATAACAGGAACCAGTGTTTATAGGGAAGGAAGTTAGGAGAGACTGGCTGAGCAGGACTGGAGGGAAGGCTGCTGGGAAGGGGACATCCCTCTTTGTGGATACTGCGACCTGACTGGGGACCAGCTACACCTAGCTGATCCTTGTGAAGAATCCTCTTGGCCAGGCCCTCTTCGGCACAGACCTTGGCTTTCTCTCCCCCTACTGTCCTTCAATCTACCCTCTCTCTCTGCCTGTCTCTATCTTTCTCTTGGTCTCTCGATCTCGGTCTCTCTCGCCAGTTCTGGGGCTTGAACTCAGGGTCTGGGTACTGTCCCTGAGCTTCTTTTGCCCAAGGCTAGCACTCTTATCATTTGAGCCACTGTGCCACTTCCAGCTTTTTCTGAGTAGTTTGTTGGAGCAAAAAGTCTCGTGGACTTTCCTGCCTGGACTGAAACCATGATCCTCAACTCTCAGGCTTCTGAGTAGCTAGAATTACAGTTGTGAACAACCAGTGCCTGGTTTTTTGTTTTTTGTTTTGTTTTGGCCAGTCCTGGGCTTTAGCTCAGAGCCTGAGCACTGTTCTTGGGCTAGAGCTCTACCACTTGAGCCATGGCACCACTTCCGGCTTTTTATATGTATGGTATCGAGGAATCGAATCCAGGTCCTTGTGCATGCCACACAAGCACTTTACCACTAGGCCAAGCTCCCTGCCCGCTTCTTTTGTTTTTAATTAACTTAATTGTTATTATAAAGGTGATGTGCAGAGGGATTACAATTACAACTTGCCTCTCGTTTTGTCACCACTGGGATCACCCTATAAGGAGCAGTAAACCAATCCACGAAAGGACCTGGCTCCTGCTTTCCAGGTCTAGTCCAAGTCTTCTCAAGAGCAGGAACAGATAGTAGAGCCATCACCCCCCCCCCCCCAGAGCTAGTAGAAATCATAATCATAGCTGTCTTCATTTTCAGCTTCCTCCGGAACCAGGCTTGCTGGTTTCAGCTGAGGGATTCCTGTGGAGTTCAGTTGGTCTGAAAACACATGAGACAAAGGAGAGATGTGGATGCCCACATAGCCCACTCTGCGGGGGGGGGCACAGTCACGTTCCCATAAGGATTGTTTCTTACACCCATTCAAGGGCTCTAATCCTACACATCCTCCCAGCCCCACACTCTCCCTTTACCTGGTGTGAGCACGGTCAGGGAAGCAGCCACCTCGGCGTGGCCCAGGGCATTTCTGGCGATGCAGCGATAGATGCCCTCATCACTGGGACGAATCGATTGGATCTGAAGCCACCCAGTCATCTCAAACCTCTGAGGTCCACCTCTAGACTAGAGCCGCATAGGGAGTCAGCAAGGTCATTTGGGGGAGCCTTAGGCTAGCAGGGAATGGCCTCTTCCCTGTCCCTACCTGCACAGAGATGTGAGGATCATCTCCTGGCAGTTGGATGTTCAAGCCATCCTTCCTCCACTCAATGGAGGCCATTGGATAGGCGAACACCTCGCAGCCAAAGATCACATCCTGTCCAATCACGTTCCAAATGTCCCGAGGCTGCGACACAATCTTGGGCTCTGGGGGATGGAGGGAGGAGGGCTGAGAATGAGATGGTACATCCAGCCTAACAAGAGGAATTACTGTGGATATGCTTGTGGCAAAAGACAAAATATGCAGAGGTCAATACACATGTGTAGACAAAACAGGACATGTACATACATACAAGTATAGACGTAGGTATACACAAAGGCAGAAATGCAGCTACAGAGATGCATAGCATGTGTACAAAAACAGAGTGTTGTCTAAACTAGACAAACACAGAGACCCACACCTTAAACTTGGCAGTGTCACTCTGTCCCTGACTGCTCCTCTGTCCTCATTCCACCTTCCATCCTTTTTCCTGCAGTTCGGGTAACCGATACCTCCCTCCTCATTTCCCCCTCCCTCCCCACTTCCCCGTTTTCTAAGGGGGCCAGTTCCCAAAGGCCAGGAGGACCGCCCCTCCCCCGCTCCCCTGGCAAAGGGGAGCCCCGGGAGGCTAAGCTAGAGAACCTGAAACCTGGCATTTAAGTGGGAAGCCGGGAGGCCTGGGGGAAATCGTTGGGAGCTCCTGCTGGAGCATGTGTTTTCACCACAGTCCCAGCCAAGCCAGATCCAGAGTAGGAACTCAGGAAATGGAAGAAAGCAGCCAAAGAAAACTTCAGACTTGAATGGCTCCTAAACCCTCTGGCTGAGGGGAGAAAAAGGTAGTGATATCCCCTTCATTAAGTCATTGTATGTAGGAGAAAGGAGGCACGCAGACTGGGCTTACAGATGCATCACACAGGAGCCAGCACCCTGCCCAGGCTCCAGGGATCTAGGCCAAGTCTGAGGGTCTTTCCGGTGTTGGCTGTGTGTCTGAGATGGGTGAATGCAGGGCCTGCATCCTAAGCAGTAGCCTTTGAGGATCAGGGGCCAGAGCATCACAGCTGCCTGAGGGTGGAGAGCAGTCTCGAGAACGCCCGAATCTTTGGGGGTGGGCGGTATCGCGGCCCCGGGTGGTGCGTACCCGACTCGCAGGGGCCTGGGTGCGCCGCGGTGAGGTTGGCGTCGGGCTGCGCGCGGGCCGCTTCCTGCAGGCGGCAGATCTGAGCGTAGGTTCGGCCGTCAGAACCGCAGAGCGGACTCTGCGAGCGACAAGTGCACCACGGCTCGGGCACCTCGCCGCGGTTCAGGTCGTCGCCAGCATCCAGCCGGCACTCGAGCAGCTCGCCGCAGCGCCCGTAGAAATGCGTGCTGGGGTCCAGGTCGCAGAGCTGGCCCTCCAGGTTGGCGCATTCCCAGCAGCAGTCGCACGCGTCGCGCACCCGACCCGCCAGGCAACCCTGGGGCACCGCACAGAATTCTGGCCGGCAGGGACCGCAGTCCTCGCCCTCGGCTAGCAACCTCAACCAGCCCCGCCGCAGGAAATCGGGGCCTGCCGGGGGCCTGGCACTAACTGGGGGCAGGAGCAGAAGCAGGAGCAGCGCCCAGGCAGCTGTGGCATGGTTAGCTGGAAGCCCTGGGCGCACGTGGCACATTGGTGCGTTGGTGGCACCCTGCCAGGAAGAAAAGCCAGGGCAAGAGGTCAGAAACAGCTTGTGCTGAAAGCCGCTTGACCCCTGGCACACTGCCAACCCGGCTACCTGAGAATCAAGGCGACCTCCCCCCAGCTCCACAGAGGCCTCGGGGCCCCTAGGGGCCGTGTGGGCGGATCCGGGACTGGAGCCGTGGTTACTGGGTGATAAATACTCGATCTGAAACCACCCGTCTCTGATGCTCCATTGCCCCAGGGATGAATGGAAATCAATGGCTTCAGAAGTTGTTGAAAGGGCCAGGGAGCAGGAACCGAGATGCTCCGAATGTATGGCGTGGGGTCCTGGGACTCACCTGGTGTCCCGAGCCAGGCCCCACGGAGCAGCTGGGTTCCAATCCCAAAGCCAGCAGAGCAGAGGCTCCCGCACAGTCAGCTGGACCCGCCGGCCACCTCTGCTCCTGTGGGAGGATCTCCGACTAGGATTCGGAGCGACTCCTCCGCCCTCTCCCCGCCCCCCGACGTCGCCCGCCGCCCCCCCCCCCCCCCGGTTCTGAGGCTGCCCATTTTGTGCAGCCCCCTGGGGACCATCTCGGGCCATTTCCTTCTAGCCTGGCCCACTGTCACAATGAGAGCGCAGAGGAAAGTCACTGGACACCGACGCTGGGGAAGAGCAGTGCGAGGACCGGAGACCCAGATCAGATGGGGGGGGGTGGCTAGGAAGCCCCAAAGATTGGCTGTGTCGTGCGACTACCCTGCTCCTGGGGACGGCTAAAGCTTCTGCACTACAGGGAGGAAGGAGCTGTGGTGTCCTTTTACACGGGCGTCTGGGCGCTTCGGGAGGGCAGGGTCATCGAACCACGTCCGCCCCCCCCCAGGGCTGGCTTCCCGGGGCGGCGGCAGCCTAGCCCGCACGGTTTCTCCACCCCGGCGAGGACCCGTCTCGACGTGTACATCCATCTGCTTATCCACACCTGGCCTCCTCCCTCCCCACGGCCTGCAGGGGAGCCGAGGAGCCGAGGATTTGAGGTCGGAACCGAACTGGCGGCCGCGGGGCGGGGCGGGGCGGGGCGGGGCGCTTTCTCGACGGGGCGTCGCTCCGGGTCCGGATTACCGGCCACGGTGTCTAGACAAGCAGAGCCGGAGGCATTCGATCTCAAAGCCGCCACCAGCGCCACCGTGGCACTGTGGGCTGGGGGCGGTAGAAGAGCAACCCTGGAAGCCCGCCAGCCCGGCTGGTTCTGGCCAGGCCCCGCCCCATCCTGTCCCCAGCAGTTTATAGAAGCGGCTCCGCAATCGAGTCGGCGGGAGTGGACACGCGGTTTGCCGCGGCGGTATTTCAGTCTAGCTCCGCCCGTCCCGGGGGCCGGGGGGGGGGGGCTGGCGCCCAGAGGCAGACTGCGCGTGCGCAGTAGGCTCCGGCCGCCAGTGGCGGGGCCGCTACCCTCTAATAAAAGCTCCTCGGAGCCCCGCCAAGCCCTGTTTGTCTTAACCACGTAGCTGCCACTCTTGGCCAGAGATGTTCGGATGAGGCGGGCGCGGGCCGGGCATGGCTATCCTGGTTTCCAACTCGGACTCAGCGAACTTCGCGCGAGGTTTCGAAACTGTCGCGAGAATCAGGAGAAACCTAGGCCTTCCGACGGCGAAAAGGCGAGGAATGGGCGGGGCCAGCTGCCACCGGACCGCGATGGGAATGTAGATGGGCGGGGTGGGTGGTTAGGGGAACCCTTTAGAAAAAGGCAGGTCTCGTGGAGCCGACAAATGGAACCGGCCGCAGGTCGGTCCCTGGCTCGGGCGGAACGGCTTCGGAGGCGAGATCGTGGTCCGGGATGCACAGCCGAACCCGTCCAGGATCTCTGCGTGGATTGCTGCGCGCTTTCTGAGACTCTGATCGTGTAGAAAACGGCCGGTTACCTGGATCTAGAAACCGCCTATAGCATGGCAGCCCCTGCCTCCTTTCAGTCTTTGCGAGGCTAGAACCGTGGCCAAGCGCGCTACTGCGCTTTGTGAATACTGGCAGCGCCGCGGATCCCCGGCAAATGTTTGGGTTTGAAGTGTGTTCAAGTTGAACCTGGCCTTTCGCAGACCCTGGTGGTGGAGGTTGGGAACTAGGTGGACGGGGAACGAGCGCCCTCTGGTGGATCTGCACGAGTCACCAAAGCTGTTGGTTGTACGGGGGATCCGCTTTTAAGAGTAATAGGACAGTGTTTTAGAAGGGAGTTACTTACGTAAGATACTTTAGAAGCCTACGCACGTTCCTAGATCTTTGTCATCTGGTATCGTATATCAATTAAGGCTCCAAACACATTCAATAACAATTATGTGCATTGACAGTATTAAAGACATAGCAAAACATGTTGCATATTCACTTTAGAAATACTGACTCACTTTTGGGTACAAGGTGAAAATGACTTTCTGATCTAGATGATGTGAGTGATGCAAGAAGATCTAGATCTTAGACGTACGTGAGAGAGACTAAATTCAGATGAACAAGATGAAGTTAGAAGTTATTGAAGCATACATGGTCAAGTTCTAGGTGCTGATGGCTTGAGGCCATAAATTTCAACTCTACTACCACCAAAAAAAAAAAACAAGCCCACTTGGTGGCACATACCTATAGTCCCAGCTATTGGGGAAGCTGGGGCAGAAAGATTGTGAAGTAAGGTTTGTACAATTTTGCCAGACCCTGTTTCAAAATAAGGTAATAAATGGCTAGGATTATTGCTCAGTAGAATGCTTGCCTACATGAACAAAAGTCTGGATTCAATCCTCAGACCCCACCCCTCAAATATGAGAATGAAGTACAGAATGTGGTATGTGGTTTCCTTCCCACTGTGAATCACAGCTTTGGAGTTCAGATGACCTTACTTTCACTTTCAGCCATAGGCCTATGAAACAAATGAATTATGATGGCAGAGTGAAAGGACTCCCAGTAAATGAACAATGTAACATAAAACAAGGACAAAGAATCAGTGTATAACTTGGTAAGGAAGGGAGGGAACTATGTTGCTGAGAGCCCTATCAAGACTATATAGACCAGGAAAAGATCTTGGGCCCTAAACTACCCACAACCCTTGGTACTTAAGATATAACCTAGTTCAGCCAGGCAATATTGAACACCTGTAATCTTAGCTACTCAGAAGATGGTCTCCGAGTAGAGACTAGCATGGACAAAAGCTGGAGATCCTACCAAAAACAAAATCAGAAGGTCTTGGGAGTATCACTCAAGTAATATACTGCTTTCTTAAATAGGAGACGAGTTGAATCCCCAATACCAACAAAAAATGCATAATGTATGTACTTCATTGTTGGCTTCCACAGAGAGTTGGAAAAGAAGCTGCCATTCAAGTCTGCCCTGAGCTAACGAGTTCACTAAAAACAAGCAACTGCCTGGTAAATTTGTGCTCAGAACTTTCTCAAAGGCTGAAAGAAGTGAGTAAAGAGAACTGATTGGTCACCCACAAACGACTTGACTTTTAGGCAGCCAAACCACAGGGAGAATCTTGGGATCTGGCAGAACGTCAGACTCTTAATTAGTAGAATGCTGAACATGTTTAGAAGTTTGTAAGTCTCATGCTCGTAAGAACATGCTCAGCCTCACAGAACCCCAGATCCTTCATGCCTTTTCTATCTTCTTGTGGTAAATAAGCCACAAGAAGAAAGATAACAAAAGGTAGTGAGCAGAACGATGGCCAGCAAACCTTCTAGCTCTGTCCCTGACTAGGGGGCTGAAAGAGGAAAACATATTGAATCAAACTGAATTGATAGCCTCAGAAAGATAGTAGGAAAATGGAGCTTTAAATTAGGGACTGTTAGCCAAGCACTGTTGGCTCTTGCCTATTAGTCTAGCTTCTCAACAGGCTGCAATTTGAGGATTGTGGTTTAGAATCAGGGCAACAAAGTCTGTGAGACCCTAATTTTAGTATCCCAGCCATTTGAGAGGACCTGACCGCCCTCCCCCCCACCCCCACAACAGAGTCACCAGCACTCAGTGAACCAAGCTAGGAGTCATTTTAAGAGCAGTGTAGCCGCTCTCCACACTCGGGCTGATGGAGAACAGCCCTGAGCCTCAGAGGGGCAGAGCTTTTCAAGGTAAACAACACACGCAGGTGATCATGACTACACGCAGATGCTTATCACCATATGATGTTACCTTCTGATGTCCATAGTCAATAACCACACGTAGGTGGTCGTAACCACACACAGGGGGTCAAGCAAGTTAAGCATTTTTACAAAAACAGCAACAGAATTTGGTAGCTAAGTCTTAACAGCTTATTACATTATTGCAGTTTAACCAGGAAAAAGCCAGAAGTAGAATTGTGGCTCAAAGTGGTAGAACACTAGCCTTGACAGGAAAAAAGCTAAGGGAGAGCACCCAGACCCCTGGGTTCAAGCCCCAGGACTAGCAGAAAAAAAAGGAAGGAAGGAAAGAAGCAAGCAAGCAAGCAAGCAGAGATCTGTTGAGTCCTGGGACTCAAGTTGCTGTTCCACTTATCCTTTACAAAATTTAAAAAGTATATGGATATACTGCAAGAGACAGACTGCATGTGACCCACATCTTGCATTTCTGGAGCTGCAAGTGCTGTCACTGGCCCAGACACCAGGGACTTTGTAAATGGGGCAGCATCTGCAGTGGGTGGAGTTACAGAGGCCCCACAGTCTGGAAAGGGCCTAGGAGAAGGGGTTGTTTCCACTTAAGCTGGATTTCCAGGCTCAGCTGTGTCACCATCCATCTGAACCTACTTCTTCTGAAAAACAAGATGAACCTCAGACAAGTTGCACTTGGCATGTGTTTTTAAGATTTCACTTAATTTTCAGTATTGAAACATTGAGAAGTTTTGTGTAAAAAAAAATATCTAGAATGCACTGGTCAGAACTGTCCGATGAGGGCCAGGAATGTGGCTTTAGTGGTAGAGTGCTTGCCTAGCATGCACAAAGACCTGAGTTCAGTTCCTCGGTACCAAATACACAGAAAGAGCCAAAAGAAGTGTCAGGTAAATACATTTAAAGAGGTCTGACAGGTGCTGAACTGAGTTAGGGAGGTAGAGAAAAATCAGGGGTAATATCTAAGCTGTTGCTGATGTCAGATTGCTGTAAGAAACACAAAGATGAATCAATTCCTATGGAAGCCAGATGTAAAAAACATACATAATCATGGACAGGTAAAAACACACATATATATATAGTATATGTATATACATATACATGTACAGATAGAACAGGATTCTATGGGAATCTTTTCCCCGTTCTATGGGAACAGGATTCTGTGTATGAGGATGAGGAAGAATGAGGAAAAAGAAAGATGGAAGGTGACTTTTTTTTTTTCTGGTCCTGGCACTTGAATTCTGAGCTTGGGCATTGTTCCTGAGATTTTTTTTTTTTTTTCCCCCAGGCCTGGGCTTGAACTCAGCCTGAACAAAGTCCTTGAACTGTCTCAAGGCTAGAGTTCTACCACTTGAGCCTCAGCACTACTCCTGGCTTTTTTTTTTTCTTTTTTTTTTTTTTGCTAGTCCTGGGCTTGAGCTCAGGGCCTGAACCCTGTCCTTGGACTTTCTCAAGGCTAGAGCTCTACCACTTGAGCCTCAACACCACTTCCGGATTTTTTCTATGTATGTGGTACCGAGGAATCGAACCCAGGTTTTCATGCATGCTAGGCAAGCCCTTTAACCACTAGGCCAAACTCCTGGCCCATGGCTTTTTTTTTTTTCTATGTAAGTGGTACAGAGGAATCAAACCTGGGTCTTCATGCATGCTAGGCAAGCACTCTACCACTAGGCCAAACTCTCAGCCCTCCTGAGCTTCTTTTGCTGAAGACCAAGGCCAATACTCTATTACTTGAACAAGCGTGTCACTTCAGGCTTTTTTTTTTTTTTTTGAGTAGTTTATTGGAGATAAGAGTCTCATGGATTTTCCTGCCCAGGCTGGCTTCAAACAAACTGTGATCCTCAGATCTCAGGCTCCTGAGTAGCTAGAATTACAGGTGTGAGCTGAAGGTGAGTTATTTTAAAATATAGTGCAAAGTAAGTTATAGTACAACTACAATATAAAGACAAGAGCTGGGTATGGTGGCATGTAATCCTAACTACACAGGAGGCTGAGATCTGAGGATAGAGGTACAAAGCCAGCCTGCACAGGAAAGTCCATGAGACTCTTATCTCCAATTAAGAAAGTCTAGAAAACCAGAAGTGGCACTGTGGCTCAAGGGGTAGGGTGGTAGCCTTGAGCTGAAGAGCTCAGGGACAGCGCCCAGGGCCAGAGTTCAAGCCCCACAACCACCACCACCAGCAACCAAAAAGACAAGAATCTCAATGTAAACAGTTGATCAACAGAGTTGTGGGTTGTGGGAAATAAAAAGCAAAATATAATCATACATGTCTGAAATATAGTGTAAATTCTTGGTGCAACTAATGCACACTTTAAAAAAGAAGGAACTAAAAAAGTTTTCTGGAAATCTACACCTTTAAAAAAGAAGGAATGACAAGAAAGTAGAGCAGGTATTTTTGGTGGGGCAGGTACCAGCAAAAAGGTGGAAAGCTAATGAAGAGATTGAATGAGGACAAATGAGGTCCTTGGGGCTTATTTGCATGTATGAAAATAGAAATATGAGCCAGGTGCCAGTGGTTCACACCTGTAATCCTAGCTACTCAGGAGGCTGTGATCTGAGGATTGTGGTTCAAAGCCAGTCCAGGTAGGAAAGTCTGTCAGGGTCTTATCTTCTGTGAAGGCCTTATCTCCAATAAACTACTGGAAGTGAAAAAGCTGAAATGGAGCAGTGTGGCTCAAGTGGTAGAGTACTAGCCTTGAATAAAATAAGCTCAGGTACAGTGCCCGGGCTCTGAGTTCAAACCTCAGGACTGGCATAGACACCAATAAATAAATAAAATAAGGAGGAAGGGGATGAGAAAGTGATAGATGGGAGAGATTTATTAGGATACATACATGTGTGGAAATGTCACAGTGACACCTCCCTTGTACACCTAATGTATGCTAACAAAATATAATAATAGGGGCTGGGAGCATGGCCTAGTGGTAGAATGCTTGCTTAGCATGCCCAAAGCCGTGGGTTTGATGCCTCGGTACCACATACACAGAAAAAGCCGGAAGTAGTGCTGTGGCTCAGGTGACAGAGTGCTTGTACAGAACTGACTAAATAAGATATAATAATAAAATGGTTCTATCCAACAACAGCTTAAGGTAAGTACTGGCCCTCTCTAGCTCATCAACAGTCCCTACAGGACTGCTTCCCTCATGAAGATTCCCTATTAGAAGGGTTGGGAAGGGAAAAACCAGGAGAAAATGAGGGAAGGGATTTCACTGTTCAAAAAGAAATGTACTCATTACCAGACTTATGTAACTGTAGCCCCTCTGGACATCACCTTTACAATAAAATTTTTGAAAATTCCCAATTATAATATATCCTTAAATGTGCTTGCCCAGATAGTTCCACCAGCTCTCCCATGCAACACTAAAATAGCTGTCACTTAAAAAATGGTCACAATGTGCCCAGCACTGTGGCAAGCAAATCTCATGCATTAGTTTGTTTCAAATTTACTTTTTTGGTCCAGTCCTAGGGTTTGAACTAAGGCCTGGATGCAGTCCCTGATCTCTTTTGCTCAAGGATAGTGCTCTAGCACTTTGAGCCAGAGTTCCCCTTCTAGTTTTCTAGTGGTTAATTGAAGACAAGAGTTTCACAGACTTTGCTGCCTGGGCTGGCTTTGAACCACAATCCTTACCTCGTAGCCTCCTGAGTAGCTAGGATTACAGGCATGAGCCACCAGTGTTGGGCTTACTTTATTTTTTATATGAGAAAACTGAGGTTCAGGTCCCTGGATAAGTTTGCTCAGAGTCATACTGGTCAGTAAGCTATAGGGACTTGAACCTGGCACTGCCCAGACCCAAGGTACAGTTCTGTCACATTGTTCTGACACAAGTACACTATCTTTTGTCTCTGTGCCTGTGCCAGAGTGCTTGAATTCAGAAACCTCATGCTTGCTTGGCTCACTTTCTCATAGCTGGTATTCTTCCACTTGAGCCATACCTCCAGCCTGGGTTTGTGCTGACTAATTTGGAGATAGTGTCATAGACTTTTCTGTCTGGAGTTGACTTCAAACCTCAATCCTCCAGATCCCAGCAGGATCTCAGGCATGAACCATTGGTCCCAGGTATTAGTAATGCCTCTTTATTAGTCTGATTTTCAGCCATAGCTGGAACCAAAACTTCAATAAATGTTTTAACAATTTTAAAACCTCATATTCAAGAGTCAAGCAATTGAGGCACAGGGGAGCGTGTGCCCTCATGGCAGAAAGTTTGGATGTGCAAGTGATGGGGACTATCACCACCACGGCACCTGGACTCCTGAGGCTGAAAAGCTTCAGGGTTGGCAAGGGAAGAAGACAGGAGGGCCTGAGGATGTAGTTTAGTGGTAGAGCACTTAGCACAGTCTAGGCCCTGGTTCTGTTCCCAGACAAAAATAAATAAATGGGGGGAGGGGGGAGAGCAGAGAGGGAGGGGAAGGCAGGTCATTCTGTTTTGCCCAGCCTTGGAGAGCACCTCCAGTCGGTGCTGAGACAGGAAGTGAGGAGAGCCACAGCTCCTGTGGAGCTGCAGCTGCTGGGGGAGCCCTCCTGGCAGGGCAGGAGGCAGCTTTCAGAGGTGAGGTGGGCAGGAGGAGTCTGGGGCCTGTAGGGGCCGGCCCTCCTGCTTCTCGCTCCCTGGCCCCCTCTGCCGGGTGCTGTGCCACCTCACAGAGAGCCTTCCCGGGGAACAGAACGCAGCGGGAGGCCCCGGGACCAGCCCCCGGGCTTTGGGTGGAGGTGGGACTGGAAATGTAAAGGCTCGTCCCGGAGGGCTGCGGTGCCCGGCCGCTCACGGCGGGAGCCTCGGCCGGAATCCCGCGGCCCAGGCCGGGTGCGCCCCGGGTGGGGGCCGACAGCTCCGCCGCGCGTCGGTGGGAAGCCGGCGGCGGAGGCCCCAGCGCCAGGCCGGCCTCAGCCCCCTTCCTACCTGCGCCGGGCCACCCGCCCGCCCCGCCCCGGGGAGGACAGGCGGGAGTCCGGGGCGGGTCGGATTCCCAGCCAGCTCCCTCCTCACAGGAGGAGGCCCATTATCCGGCGTCGTTAAAGAGCAATTAGATGGAAATTAAGCCGAGAACAAGTATTGATTATCTCATTAAGGCCGGGGGAGCCCGCTCTGTCGGAGAGAGCTTACCGCCGCTCACCCCATTATCGGCAAGGTGAAAGCCTGCGGTCTTCAAATCCAATGATGTATCGATCTTGCCCCCACCTTCATCCCTCCCCTCACCGCGGAGAACTTTCTCTTCCCTCCCCTTCTGACTTCCAATTCCAAATCCCTATTTCCCACTGATGCTCCTGGGGTGGCCGGAGACCAGAGGCAGTTCACACTCACCCAGGGGTGGAAAGAAGGGGGTGTCCAAGGAACAGAGACTAGCGTGAGATAACAAGGGCGATTTTGCCAGTCCCCGGGCTTGAACTCAGGGCCTAGGCATTGTCCTTGAGTTTTGTTTTGCCACTGCTCTACCACTGGAACCGCGGCACCACTTCCAGCTTTTTCTAAAACAAACAAAAAAATACTGGAAATATTCATTACAATCTGAATTCTGAGTCAGAAGAAAGCAGGTGCTATGAGTCTGAAGTAGGAGACTTCTCAGAAAGCAGATGTCCCAGTCGACACACAAGGAAGAAGCCTGTTGACCACTGATTCATTCAACACACCAGTACTGGCTGCACACCACAGCCCATGGTGAGCAAAACTCTGGCTCTTTTTCCCTGGGATCTTCAGTCCAGTTGGGGAGGTGGGCATTAATGATGTAATCTCTCAAGGGTTAGAGGTGTTGGCTTAGGTAGAGCATTAGACAATGAGCAAAAGCATCAGACCTAATCTTGGACCAAAAAAAAAAAAGATATAATTGCACAAATAAGCATAAATCACATATATACTGAAAACCAGGCCAGGTTGGCTGGGATGGTGGTACTTGCCTCTAATTTTAGCACTCAAGAGGTAAGAGAATCTTTTTTTTTTTTTTTTCCTTTTCAGTCATGGGGCTTGAACTCTGGGCCTGGGCGCTGTCCCTAAGCTCTTCAGATCAAGGCTATGGCTCAATCCCTTGAGCCACAGTGCCACTTCCGGTTTTCTAGTGGTTAATTGGAGATAAGAGTCTCTCAGGGGCCGGGAGTTTGGCCTACTGGTTAAATGCTTGCCTAGCATGCACAAAGACCCGGGTTCGATTCTTCGGTACCACATACATAGAAAAAAAGCTGGAAGTGGTGCTGAGGCTCAAGTGGCAGAGCTCTAGCCTTGAGAAAGTCCAAGGACAGTGCTCAGGCCCTGAGCTCAAGCCCAGGACTGGCAAAAAACAAAAAAAAAGAGTCTCTCAGTGTTTAGTGCCCTGGCTGGCTTTGAACCACGATCTTCAGATCTCAACCTCCTGAGTAGCTAGGATTACAGGCGTGAGCTGACACACCCGGCTCTGAGACTCTTGAGTTCAAGACAAGACAAGACTACAAGTCAGACCCTATTTAAACAAATCAGTCAGGACACAATGAACAAAGAGTTTATTTACTTAGTGTTGGCCATGAAAGTCAAAAGTGATGGTCAGTTCAGTTCAGATTGGAAGTCCTTAAATGTAGTTGCTGGAAAAGGAGGAATCTCATTGAGATCACACACCTTCCTCACCAGTACCAGACCCTTCTTGCTCTGGAGCATACCCAAGTCCTACATGTAACCTGAAACACTGCCATCCATGACTCCATTGCTGGACTCACCTGAGATTCTGAAAAGTACCAGGTGAGGAGAGAGGAAAGAGGCATAGTAGCCGCAGGTGGTGGGCCGGCCTGTGTTGCCCTGAGCCTGGAATCTCGGCTCATCTCCCTGCCTGGGAGCCTGGCAACTATTAATCTTGGTTGACGGTTTCTCACATCCTAATTGGGAGGTGGAGGGATGGGCCCAGTCCGCCCTAAAGGTAGAAGCAGCTAATAGGCCTCTCCATCACCGCCAGGAGCTGAGCCCTGGCGGAGTGCAAGGGCGCTGCAGCAGGTGAGACTGCTGGCAGCAGCCCTTAATGAAGCTGCCCAGACTGGGGCTCTGGGAGACTGGGATAGTTCCAGGGGAGAGGAGGGTTTGCTTACACCCTCACCTACAGCCTAACAGAGATTCGGGTAGGATCCTTTAACCTGAGGAGGCCTTTTGGGAGCACAGTCTTTGGGCTGGGTTGGGGGATGCCGAATCAGACCTGGATAGGGTTTTTTCCACAGTGAACAGGAGTTAGGTGGAATTTGAGGAAGATGGATCTGAGGGCTGGGCACCCCTGCAATAATGAGCCGTGAGCACAACATGAGAACCTTTAGTGTCCACAGAACCTGCTATTCCTTAGCTTCCTGATTCATAAATTTAAAATGTGGAGGAGCTGGGAATGTGCTTAATGGTAGAGTGCTTGCCTTGCATGCATGAAGCCCTGGGTTCCATTCCTCAGTATCACATAGAAAAAGCCAGAAGTGGTACTGTGGCTCAAGTGGTAGAGTGCCAGCCTTGAGCAAAAGAAGTTCAGGGATAATGCCCAGGGCTAGAGTTCAAGCCCAAGGACTGGCAAAAAAAATTGAAGGTGCCAGGCCTGGGACAAATTTTTAATCCCCAGGAAGAAGACGCCCAGATATGAGAAAAGGCCCAGGTAGGCACATGAGAAAAGTCACCTACAAAGCCTGATCCCTAAGTGTTCCAGGAGAGAGTTGTTTGGAGCAAGTGTGGATCCCAGTGGTCCAGGAGGTCCAGTCTTTTCATAACTGCACCCCTTCCTTCTCTGGAAGTCAATCTCTCTCTACAGCATGTTTCTGAATTCTGTATCCTCCAAATCTCAAGTCTGGCCTCCTTTAGAATTTGCTGGACCTGTAGCTAACTCCTGATTCCCTGAACAGTCACAATCCCCTCCCCATCCTAACCAAATTGTGGCGTGGGATGGGAGTGGGGGCTGGAACCACCCAGCCACTAACATTCAGCTCTCTCTGGGGATCCCTGCATCCTGCAGTCCTAGCTTCCCCAGTCTCCTGCTTGCTGTCAGCCTTTCTTCTCTCGCTTCCAGCTGCATTAGAAATATATTGTATTCTCACCTAATCCTGTTCAATTACAGCATAATAAAACACATAATAAAAACCTAATTCATTTTTCTCCTGCGGGCCCCGCCCCCATCTCCAAGCATCTTCTTGCTCGGGATTAAAAATTTGTCCTCCTGTTTGTGGCACAACAGTCCCAGTGCTTCTGCATCTTTAATGTATGAACCAGGGAGCCAGGGACCCACCAGCTCTTGTGGCCTTTGTGCCATAATAGTGCCTGACAGTCACCTAAGGATGGCAGCAGGAAGGAGGGATATGGACCTTCAGGAGACCGGGTGCAATCACTTGCTCCCTTCTTCACAATAGGGGTGCTCAAAGGCCCACAGATTTCCAGTGACAGAGACAGCAGATCTGTCTGGTCCAACAGACCTTTGTGGCTTCTATGGGACAGAACATGAAGGTCTCTGGGAATGGAATTTGCCAAGGAGACTCAACCTAACCCAAGAGCATACTTCCCTATGTGGCCTCTCTTCTCTCCTTTGTTTCTCATTTCCTCACCTGGCTTGATCAAAGAAGCTCTGAGGTCCAGACTTGTCACCATCCTCAATCACCATTCCCAGTTACAAATTCCCTTACACCTTTTGATCACATTATGAACAACTCTGGATTGCTGAAATTAGATAAAACTTCCCAGAAGTAATTAAGAGTACAGTAAGAGGGGGCCAGGAGTTTGGTCTAGTGGTAGAGTGCTTGCCCAGCATGCACAAAGACCCAGGTTTGATTCCTCCATACCACATACATAGAAAAAGCCAGAAGTGGTGCTGTGGCTCAGGTAGTAGAGCTCTAGCCTTGAGAAAGTCCAAGAATAGTGCCCAGGTCCTGAGTTCAAGCCCCAGGACTGGCAAAAAAGAAAACAAAAGTACAGTAAAAGGCCGAAAATGTACCTCCATGCTATAACGCTTGCTCAGCATTCACCCTCACTACATGCCCTTGGGTTCATCCCAATAAAAGAGATTCCAGTACCGGTGGCTCACACCTGGAGGCCTAGCTACTGAGGAGTTGCTATCTGAAAGTCTCAGTTCAAAACCAGCCCAGGCAAGACATTTCTTTAGACTCAATCTCTAAACACCAGAAGGCTTGAACTGAACCTAAAGCTAAGTGGTAGAGCATTTGGGTGAAAAGCTAAAAAACTGTGCCCAGGCCCTGAGTTCAAGCCCCAGTACTGTACAAAGAAGAAAGAAAACGACAGAAGAAGAAAGCTAAATTCATCCTCTTATTTGTAGTTACATCTAGGCACAGCATTACATTATCCTAGCCATACTATTCAGATTCTGATAAGCCTCCCTGGGAAGGCCAGGCTCCCTACAATCCATGCTGAAAATCACCAAAGCTTGAGTCAGTGTTTCTCTTGTGTAAGTAAAACAGACAGAACCACTATCTAAGATTATGTAAGATCCACATATGAGTGTGACTTCGGGTGCTTTTGTATTCAGGTTCTTTAGCAAGCAAGTTTTGAGTACCTATTTGTCGATGAAGCACTATTATAGGTGCTGGGCTAAGAGTGAAAATACAAGTTGAGTACAATGGCTCACACCAGTAGTCCTAGCTACTCAGGAGGCTGAAATATGAGGATCACAGTTCAAAGTCAGCCCAGGGTGGAAAGTCTGTGGACCGTATTGTCAATTAACCACCAAAAAGCCAGATGTGGAGCTGTGGCTCAAGTGGTAGAGTGCTAGCCCTGAACAGAAAAGGTCAGGGATAATGTTCAAGCCTTAAGTTCAAGTCCTAGGAATGGTGTACACACACACACACACACACACACACACACACACACACACACACTCTGAGTGTGTGTGCCATTTAATAGGCAGTTTCAGGTTTGCAAGAAAAATTTCTGGGGCTGGGAATGTGGTTTAGTGGTAGCCTGCTTGCCTAGCATGCATGAAGCCCTGAGTTTGATTCCTCAGTATCACATACACAGAAAAAGCTGGGAGTGGCACTGTGAGTCAAGTGGTAGAGTGCCTACCTTGAGCAAAAGAAGCTCAGGGACAGTGCCTAGGCCCTGAGTTCAACAATGTGAAACTATATTTTAGCACCACAGAACTGTACATTCAAAATAGTTAAGATGGTTAGCTTTTGTGTCTGTCTGTCTGTCTGTGCCAGTATTGGGGCTTACCTTAGGGACTGGATGCTGTCTTTTATTTTCCTTAAAGGACAGAACTCTACCACTTGAGTCATAGCTTCTGGGGCCTTTCTGGTGATCAATTCAAGGTAAGAGCTTATGTATTTTCCAGCCTCAGCCGGCTTTGAATTATGATCCTAAGATCTCAGACTCTTGAATCTAGCATTGCAGGCCACTGACACCTAGTTAAGATGGTTAATTTTATGTTAAAAAAAAAGATGTGAGAGCTAAGGGAAGAGTATACCTCAATGGTACGAGGGCATACCTAACACATGCAGGGTAATGGATTTGATCCTCAGCACAAAAACAAACCAGCAATGCCCTCTCTGAGAAATAAAATTTCTCCTTTGAAGCCTTGCTGGTAATAGAAGAAGGAATCTCTTCAGTCAAAAGGAAGTTAACATATATGACTAATTTATAAATCAACATAGCAAACTCTTGGCCCATAAACAAACACATTACCCTGCAGGAGCTTCTTGGTGCTTATTAGAACCATGGGATTTTTCTGCCCCTACTAGATGTGCTGGGGTAGGATGGGTTTGTGTTTAGCCCAAGCTATGCAGGGCTCCTCCCAGTTTCCTAGTCTATTTTTGTTTTGTTTTTGTTTTTTCGCCAGTCTTGGGGCTTGAACTCAGGGCTTGGGCACTGTCCTTGGACACTTTTTGCTCAAGCGTAATGCTGTGCAACTTGTGGTACCAAGGAATCGAACCCAGGGCTTCGTGCATGCTAGGTGAGCACTCTACCGCGAGGCCACACTCGGGCTCCTCTAGTCATTTTAAATGACAATACTTGCTCGCCCCAGAAGGTTGTACGAGGGAAGCAGGATGAAGACCTGACCTGGGCCTCAGGTAACCAGGGCTGGGACAGGAACTGAGAGAAAGCACAATGTGAAGGGAGCATCCTGGGGAGCCCTCTGCTTGGTACTGACCCAGCTGGACAAGATTCCCCTACAGTCTCTAGCAGCAGTAGAGAGCAAAGGGAGAGGTGCCTTACTACCTGTCCGGCACCGGCCGTGTCCCTGCGCGTGGGACGCCGGTTACTCTGGTCACCCAGCTTTCCGCTTCTACCTGGGGCAGGACACAGAGCCACGCTAACAATACAGTGGCTCAGGAAATACCTGCTGACCCGCTAGGTGCAAGGGTGGAGCGAGAAGCCGCAGGACGGACGGACGCACGGACTGGGAGGAGGCTTGGCGCCGAGAGAGGCCTCGCGTGATTCCTCGAAAACCTCGGGATTTCCGGGCAGGACGTCAAAGGGAGGCGCTAGGCAGCTGGATTTCCAGACTGGAAAGAAATGGGGAGGATCTGGGGGGAAATTAGCGGTCCAGGACCGAGTTCTGAGGGTAAACGGGGCCCGCGGCGCAGGTTCCAGACTAGGATGAGGAAAAGTAAATTGGATTTACCCTGTGGTAGTAAAGCTGTTGTCCCGGAAACGGGGAGGTGGAGCGGAGCTAGCTTTGAGTGACAGGCACTAAAGGGGCGGGACTGTTTCTCGATAGGACAAGCTACGCACCGGGGGCGTGACCTCCTTATGATTGACAGGCTCTGAGGGCGGGGCCTGAAGCTTACTGCACTCTGAGGAAAAGGGGCTTTTGTTCAGACAGAGGCCCTGTTACCCCACAGGACCAGAACCAGGGCTGGCCTTATGGATATCGATCTGCCTCACTAGTCCTTGCAATTCGTGAAAGGTGCAATTTGGAGCCCAGCTGGCCAGGGCTCCAGGACCCAAGCCTGCCCCCCCCCTTTCTCTCTCTCCCCCCACTCCAGGACCCAAGCCTGTCTCTCTCTGTCTCTCTCATTGTGATCTTTCTAGACCTTTTTTTTTCTTTTTCTTTTTTAAATATGTGGTGGTACTGAGGTTTGAACTCAGGGTCTGGAGTTGTTACACCTTCAACCCTTTCTGTTTTAATTATTTTGGGGATCAGGTTTTGCCTTGCTAGGCGGGGAATGGGATCCTTCTACTTCTGTTGACATAGTTGACAGGTAGACACCACATACTTTTTGCGCAGTCAATCCTTGGTTATCCACTTCCGGAATAGCTGGGATTACAGACACTCATTACTGCACCTGCCTCTTTCTGGTCTTAATAATAGACAGGCAGGGACTTTGAAAGACTAGGAAGGAAGACCAAGGACACCAGTACAAGTTCTCAGAGAAGGTCCTTCGAAGTCTTGAGTACTAGAAAATGGAAGGCTCACAAAAGAGGGAGAAAAAGTGACAATGAGAAACTGCTGCCTCTGCCCAAATGCTGATTTTTAAAAAATCGCTTACATTCCTTATAAAGGGGGATTTCATTGTTTTATTTCTACAAGTGTTTATAATGTATTCCAATCTCTCTCTCTTTCTCACTTTCTCTGCCCTCCTTCCCTAAATACTTGTTTCTGAGGAAAATTCTAAGTACATAGAGACTGTTTGGAGAGTACACCTGGCTAGAATTTGTTCCTAGAGAGGCTGTGAAGTACCCTGTTCCTAACTTTTGCTGCATTTTGAGAAACTGGTATGGGACAATGGAGGAAAATATCAGAAGAGGACTTTTTTGTAACTGGCCCACTAGTGCCCTTCAGTTTTCTCTCTGATGTGGTTTAGCATTGTTTTCAGAAAACAGGTAATTCTATTATAAAATGTTTTGTTGGTTTGTTTTGCACAGATTGCTGTCCCCACCATTCCCCAAATGGTTTTATCCTTCAGTAAAAATGCAAGGTCTCTTCTCAAGGGAATTCCCAAAGGCCAGGCTGAATCGCAAGAAAACAGCTTTCAGAGTTGACCACTGGTTCTGGTGAACATGGTAGGAGCCATTGGTCAGACTGGCAGGATGAGATAGAATTAAAATTGATCACTTAAGTGGTGTGCCATATTTAATAAAGAATAGGAGCTGGGCACCGATGGCTCATGACTGTAATCCTAGCTACTCAGGAGACTGAGATCTAAGGACTGTGGTTCAAAGCCAGCCCAAAGCAGGAAAAGTGAGACTCTTATCTCCAGTTAATCACTCAAAACCCAGAAATGGCACTGTGGCTCAAGTGGTGAGTGCTAGCCTTGAGCACAAAGAGGCTCAGGGACAGTGCCCAGACCCTGAGTTCAAGTCCACAACTGACAAAATATAAATTAAGAAATAAAAAAGAATAGGGGATTCTTTGCTTGTATATAGGCAATGAAAGTAAAGTTGGGAAGATGTTGAGTGGCTTTAGTAAAAGTTTGTGTATACTTGTGGACCTGTCACTTTGCTGACAAATGGGTCCCAGAAAGTAGGTGTCAATGGGATCAGAAAAATGACCAGGTTTGGCTGGCAGTTCACAGGTGAGAGGAAGTATAACACAGAGGCTTAAGAGTCACACAGCTGAGGCCGGGAGTTTGGCCTAGTGGTAAGGGTGCTTGCCTTGCATGCACAAAGAGTCACACAGCTGTTTGAATTGTGCTCTTTCATGTCCTAGTGGAGCTGTGGGAAACTTTCTAAATGCCTCTAAACCTTTCTTCCAAGAATGGGCAGAACATGGCTGCTTCACAGAGGTGGTTATGAAGATCAAAATAGATAGTGCAGGGCCGGGAGTTCGGCCTAGTGGTAAAATGCTTGCCTAGCATGCACGACAACAACCCAGGTTCGATTTCTCGGTACCACATACATAGAAAAAATGCTGGAAGTGGTGCTGAGGCTCAAGTGGTAGAGCTCTAGCCTTGAGAAAGTCCAAAGACAGTGCTTAGGGCCTGAGCTCAAGCCCAGGACTGGCAAAAAAAAATAGATAATGCACTTGAAGCACTTGGCTTCATGGAGTCTGGCAACATCCAGCAGGACCTGTAACAGGAGCTGGTGTTGGCCCTGCCTCCCAGACAAGCAAACTTTTACTTACCCCAAAACCCAGGTCAAGATTCACCTTAGGTTACCAGTCAGCCATACATATTTCTCCCCAAAACCTCATGTGAGAGCTTTGGGTAGAAGGAAAATGGGAGGTAAGAGGTTATTTCCTTGAAGGGAGTAGGAAATGGTAGTCTTTGGCCTTCTTCCTTCCTCTCTAGAGGTCTCCTTAGGTACTAGAGGTCAACACCTCATGACAAATGCCTGAAGAAAACAAGAAGCCCAGAGCCTGAGTCAGTGTAGAATATTTGCCCTCACTAGTAAAGAGGGAAAAATATAAGACTCTATGTTCAGAGAATACAGAAGGTGTTAATGGGAAGGGTGGATTTCTTTTTTTGCCAGGCTTGGGAGTAGCCACACTTGGGCCTGGGCACTGTCCCTGAGCTTCTTTGCTGGAGGTTAGCTCTCTACCACTTCAGCCACAGCACTGGCTTTTTTTTTTTATGTGGTACTGAGGCATCAAACCCAGGGCTTCATGCATGCTAGGCAAGCACTCTACCACTAAGCCACATGCCCAGCACCAGCAGAGGGTGGATTTCTAAGCTCAGGAGCACCCCCTGCTGGGAAATGAGCCTCCGTACAGTTAGGAAGGGACCAGGCCTTGGGGGAAGGAAAGGCAGGGGATTCCTGGGCACTCAGGTCAGGGAACAAATGAAGATTTAAGAAGTAGACAGGTTTACAATTTATTGACTCATCATGCTATCACAGGTGTTATCACTGAGGTGGGGGAAGTGGGTTAGGAGGAACAGGAGTGGTCTCAGGACCCCACTGGAGCCTTTTCACCTGTCCTCATCTACCTCTTTAGCCAGAGGTCATAGAGGTCAGAGCTGAGATCAACTGCACCATGAACTAGAAACACCAAACTCTATGCCATCCCCAAATGCATCTTCCATTTGGTCTAGCCAACAGGGCCTGGATGAAAAAGGCAAGGCCAGGCCTTAAGAAAAAGAAGGAAAGGCTGAGAGTATGTAGGTCAGTGGTAGAGCACTTGCCTAACCAAGTCTAATACCACGTACTTCCACAATACAAGAACAGAAAGGGAAGAGCTTGTAAGAAGTCAATGGAACACAGAATTCCCTGTCTGGATTGAACAGATAAGACCTGTGGAGTTTGTGTACCACTTACACGTGTATCCCTCTCTGAGTGAGTGGGTGGTGGCAACCCCTAAAGGGAAGAGGAATATAGGAGGACTGTAATGACCTCTGAGGTCAGGATGTCTCAGCAGACGAAGAACTAGAGCTGTACATAAAGGTGCACACACAGAGGGTGAAGGAAGTGGGAAGACAGCGAGAACAAGATACTGACACTTCTTTGTTCTGATAGGAGAGGAAATGGAGCTGTCTAGGACATGGGAATGACCATAAGGATGCATAAGCCTTGTGCCCGCCTCATCAACACTGCTTCCTCTGCTAGGCCAGGTTCTGAGGCTGCTTTGAGAGCCAGGTATCAGAAACCTGAAGGATTCATCCCAGTTTGGCCTGCTCATGCTGCTCAAACTCTGTCCTGACATTCTGTGGATGTTCTGATACATGTCTACCCTTAGTTTCTAGGAACAAATGTATAAAGACATGCTTGTGTCATGTATGTATACATGTAGAGACAAGCACAGGAGGGTGAGGTTATGTTATTCTGCTCTTTGAAACTGGAGAGGAGAGAAAAAGGCTTACAGGGCACCTCCTCTAGCCTGGTAGATTGCTGGTCTTAATGGCTGCTTCCCTGCCAAGTGCCCTGCCCCAAACCAGGCAGATTGACAAGTGGCCGAGATGGCAAGGTGGCATCAAAGCATCAGCCCAAGGAGGGAAGGAAGGGAACAAAGGCTGACCCTCTTCAAAGTCCCTTGTTGTAGTAAACCACCTCGATGCTGGGGTTTTGCTTGTGAATCTGAGCTCTCAGCTCTGGCTCCAGCCTTGTCACATGTATAGAGCTGCAAGAGAACAGCACAGGCCAGCTGAATGTCTCCTGGACTGAGTCACAAGCCTAGGGATCACCATCCTTCTCCCAGAGCTACTTGCTGTCATCTTTCCACCCTCAAATCAGCTGAGTGCCTGCCAGGCCTCCCTGAAGCAGACTAAGGGCCCGAGGGTCAGCTGGTTCAGAGATGTGGAGAACTGTCCAGAAACTTCTGTTGAACCTGGGGCAGCACTTACCTCCTCTGGGGAAACAGGGCACAGCACAGAGGGGTGGCAAACACCAGGCTGGGAGAGAAGAACATTGAAAGATTTGTGAAACTTGGACGTCAGTATGTTCCCTCCTGGCACCCACCTCACTGAGATAGGCCCTAGAGGGACTTCAGTGATGCGGATCAAACTCAGGGCCTGGTATACGCTAGATGAATGCTCTACCACAGTTACACACCCACGCCTAGAGGTGGGGACTGCAGCCAAAGGAGTTATTGGAACATCAAGCCCAAGATCTTTTAGGAACACTAAACCCATTAGGTTCTGACTGAATAAAGATGTTCTCCAGTATTCATCACAAGGCCCAAGGCCAGAAAGTGACGAAAATCAGGAATTCAATGGGCAGGAAACGCCGAATGATATCGAACGGGGTATTTCCACAATAGACTGGACCCCCTCTCAACCAAACTCTTGACCTTCAAGGACAGGGACCACCTTCTAGTACCTCCTAACGCACAATTTGCTCTACAGGTGCCCAAGGCACATGCCAGTTGAATATATGTCCCCAGCTGACTTCTTGCACACTTACCAGAGGCCTACCAGTCCCACCTGCAGAGGAGCCCCCAGCCAGGGACGGCGCTGTGGAGAGACAGAGACAGTGCAATGACTTGTGTCCCCAACCCACATTCCATTCTACTCACATGGCTCCATCACATTTGCTCTGCCTTTGAGTTTCTTCTAAACCCACTACAGGGCTAGGAATTCCAGACCACCAACCTTCCACTCTAGCCAGGCTATAGTCCTACAGCCAGACTAGACATCACACATTGCCACCACTCAGGACTGATTCTCATGTACTTCCTGACCTTTTTCTTCCCTCTGTCTTCCCAGGGGTTACTTTCTTCGGCCTCCTCTGAGCTCCACTTACTTCTTCTCATCCCAGTGGTATGAAGCTGCCCCTTTTCCAGACATCTCCTGTTAGTAAACCCTTCTCTATTCACTCAGATCCAGGGACCCCATTCTGTTCTTCAAATGTGCAAGCCTGTTCCTGCCATAGAACTTTTGCATTAGCCAGAACATTTTTCTGAGCTCTTTATCTCTGTTTCCTTTTCATCCTTTTTGGTTTTCAGGGCAACTTCTCTGACCATCCTATCTAAAGTGCCTGTCCCCCATTATCCTCAATTAATTATGTTGCCCCACTGGCTTCCTACAAAGGATACGCCACAACCTAAAAGCTTATTGGTTGCTTCTTCAATGGTTTCTGCACTCTAACATTCATGAGGACAGAGGCTATGGCTGTCTTTTTTGAAATAGAGATTTTGTTTTGGTTTGTTTTTTTGTTGTTGGTGGTGGTGGTTGTGGGTCTTGGACTCTGGGACTGGGTGTTGTCCCTGAGCTCTTCAGCTCAAGGCTACTGCCCTACTCCTTGAGCCACAGCACCACTTCCCATTTTCTAGTAGTTAATTAGAGATAAGCACCTCAAGGTCTTTAGTGCCCAGGCTGGCTTTGAACTGCGATCCTCAGATCTCAGCCTCCTGAGTAGCTAGGATTACAGGTATGAGCCACTGTGCCCAGCTGAAATATATTGTTATTATTAAGGTGTTGTACAGAGAGGTTATCATTTCATAAGTCAGGTAATGAGTACATTCCCTTTTTTGGACCATGTTACCCCTTCCTTTGCTTTCCCCTAGTTTTCCCTCTCTCATCCCATTGGTCATTTTCCACACAGTGTATACTGAATAACAGGATTGCGTTTGTTCACCCTATGACTTTCTTTTTCTGAACTGTGTTTTCCCATTCCTAAAACATTTCTGCTGAATAAATAATTCAAACACTAAGCCAGAGCTGCTGATATTCCTGATATTGTTTTGTTTCCCTGACCTATCTATGTATGTATATACACACTCGTGTGTGTGTGTGTGTGTGTGTGTGTGTGTGTGTTTGTCTGATGGTGGATTACAATGTGAGTATGATATCAAGTATGACCATATTTCCTTCAAAATAGAAGCCATTTTTTTCCTTCCCTGTCTTCTCATCTTGTCTCCTCAGTATTCTCCCTCCACCCCCACCCAACTCCACCTCAGCTATCATTTTTACTGAATGAATGAATGAAACTGCAGGAGCAGAAGGACAGGGGTAAGATTGGCCACAACTTCCATTACAAGACAGGTGAGCACCTACCTTGAGAAAGTCTCTCTTCTCCAAAGAGTTCATGATCACTGGGGGAATGGCTGAGGGGAGATTAGGGAAGAGAGAGGAACTGGTGGAGTGAAAGTCAGGAACACTGCTTCATAGCCCCTCTCACTCTTCCCAGAGTTCCCAGAGTCCTCAAACAACTCTGAGAATCTCACTCCCTCCCTTCTCCAAGACCATCCCATGCCCACCCTGCCACCCCTGCCTCACCCATGGCAGGAATCGCCATGCCGATTCTGGATACCACCACCTGGAAGATTCCCTGCTTGGCTGCAGTCACCGAGTGGCCAAGCCTCTGACCGGCCTCATCGGTCACTGGGATGCCCACCTGCAGCTCCCTGAAAAGAAAAGTGAGCAGGGTCACATTATAGGCCCTAAGTCCCACCCACATAGTCAGCTACTTCCCTCACACACACCAGATTCAAAGGCTGGTTTTCCCACCCAAGTGTTCCAGTGTGTATGGATTCAGCTTGACGTGACTGCAGCCATCTTGAGTTACAACCACTGTGAATGCCCCTTTTTTCTGCGTGTTATGATGTTTTGTATTATTATTATTATTATTATTATTATTATTATTATTATTATTATTTTGCCAGTCCTGGGGCTGAACTCAGGGCCAGAGCACTGTTCTTGAGCTTCTTTTTTTTTTTTTTTTGCCAGTGCTGGGCTTGAGCTCAGGGCCTGAGCCCTGTCCTTGGACTTTCTCAAGGCTAGAGCTCCACCACTTGAGCCTCAGCACCACTTCCAGCTTTTTTTCTATGCATGTGGTACTGAGGAATCGAACCCAGGTCTTCGTGCATGCTAGGCAAACACTACCACTAGGCCAAACTCCCAGCCCCATTTCTTTTGCTCAAGGCTTGCGTTCTACCACTTGAGCCACAACACCACTTCTGGCTTTTTCTGTTTATGTGGTATTAAGGAATCATACCCAGGACTTCATCCATGCTAGGCAAGCACTCTACCACTAATCCACATTCCCAGCCCTTTCCAAGAATATTATAAGTAAAACTATTACATGGGTGTGGGGAGCTTCCTGGCCTGACCCCTGGTGTTGTAATTGTCAGAAATGTGCCTGATGTCCTTCATACGGAGCTAAGATAAATCAGGTATATTTTCACTTCATTTAAGTCACTTCTTCCCTAACCATTTTATAGTTCCCTTCCTTCTGATGCAAATTGTGGGGCTCCACAGGTCTTTTGCTGTTCAAGGCCATGTTTCCATCAGCAGGGCCCAAGTCAGTGGTACTCTAAATGACTTTACATCTGTCTGTCTCCTATATCAGTCTCACAGCACATTGGGGCTGGGTCTCGTCCACTGGGATGGAGACAGAGCCCAGCAGCTCATGTCTGGTGAAGGGAGAGATTGTCCCCTGACTGGATGATTGGATGATATGTCACACACACACACACACACACACACACACACACACACGTGCGCGTGCAGCATTCCTCTGCCCAGAGCCAGGGCCACTCACCTCTGCCTCATCAGGGGAATGTTGATGCAATTGGCAGCAGCTACAGCTGCGAAGGGCACAAATCTGCCAACCAAGGGGGGTAGGTGCTAGGGGAGGAAAAGTCATGTTCAATGATCCTGAGGACCATGCAGTGGAGAGAAATTCCTGGATGAGATCTAGGAAGACTGTAGGTCCAGACTGTAGGATATTAGGGAGAGAAATGGGTACAGGGATGAATGAGGTAGGGGGAAGCCCTTTACCTTGGTGAGGGATTTGAGTCCCAGAGCCGTGGCCACAGCCCCAGTGGTAGCACTCACATAGGCTGTTCCCAGCTGCCTGTGGATGGAAGATTCAGGTCACAGCATGTGGCTGTTTGCTTTAGGGAGATGCTAGATCCTGAGGTACAAAAAGGTGGGCTCATTGCAGAGAAAACCCTCCCCAGCTTCAGTGTAAACCCCTCATGGGATTTCCCACTCTATTCCCTCCTTTTAAAGGGGTGTGAGTCCCCAAAAGCATATAAGAGAGGACCTCATGCCCTCAAGTAGGTATGTGGCCAAGAGCTGGAGGGTATGGCTGAGAGAAGAACTGGTCCATGGGGTTCAGGAGTAAGCAGGAAAGTGCATTTTGAGGTTGGGGAAACAGTGTGCGGTGCCTCTTGCTGGGGTTTGGCTCTTACTGCACAGTGATGGGTGCGTCGCCGCTGCGGTTGGAGTAGTTAACAACAGCATTGAAGGACTGATTGACCCACTGCCAGAACACCACAGTTGGAGTCTTCCTAGGGGAACAAAGATTCAGTACTCACTTCTGTCCTTTCTATAGAATCCTTATAATTAAATTTCAAAGGGCTGGGTGCCTGTGACTCACATCTAGAACCATAGCTACTCAGGAGGCTGAGATCTGAGGATCACAGTTTGAAACCAGCCCAGGTAGAAAAGCCCATGAGACTCTTACCTCCATTTAACCACCAAAAATGCCAGAAATGGAGCTGTAGCTCAAGTTGGTAGAGTGCTATCCTTGAGCACCTAGGATCTGAGATCAAGCCCTAGGACCAGCACATACATACATACACACACACACACACACACACACACACACACACACACACAACCTCTCAAAGTTACTCAAAACCTAATTAATAACCCCAGACCCACTGTCTCAGGGGTCCTCTGACCCCTGAGGCTGAGTTCTGAAGAATAGGAGTTCTAACACACATTCCCACCCATCCACTGTTGTTTACCCATAGGACCTGGAACAGAAACACCCAGTCCACAAGCTGCTTGAGAGTACAGCACTCAGCAAGGTGACACAGGGTAGGACTTGCCTGTAGAAGGTGAGCATGCAGCCTGTGATGGTCATGTTCATGGGCACCTGGGCTGACATTCGGCCAATGAGAAGCACCTTCTCTCCCGTGTCCGGATGGAATGCAGAGTCATAGACATACTTGGCTTTCCATAGCTGGTCCTCGGTGAGCCCTGGGCTTACCACACCGGCCCTAGGGAAGGTAACAGTGAGCTGACAGGCTATTTATTCTATGGAGGCAAATGTACCTTCTCAACCTCTGCCTCACCCTCTCTGGGAACTCTGCAAAGAGGACCAGGAACTTTGCTTCTGCTCCCCACCAATCCCAGAGTAATAGAGTTCCTTGATTCTCGGGGAAGCTAAAGCTTTCCCAAAATGAAGGTTCCTACTTGTGTTTCCCCCATAGCTACACATTTTCTTCGGAGTCATTGGTAACACTAGCTTCTAATGATTCCAAAAGGACATCACAATAACATTTTTTTTCTTCTTTGTTTTCCTGAAGACAAGAGAGATGGCCTCCTACCTCTCTGGGACTCTACTTTGGACCTGTTTGTCCTTGTAGAGAGTGGACCAGCAGTGGGAAGGGCCTGCAGAGGATTTGTGAAGCACAGAACAACTCCTCCTCATAAATTTCAATTCAACCCCCTCAACCCAAATACTCTGAAAATCCTCCGTTGTTATCTGTGACGTCACCAGGTAGGTCAAAAAGGTGAAGGCATGGAGGAAATGGGACTGGTCATTCCCTACCTTCGGGAGGTAGCTACAAAATGCACTAAATGAAAGTCAGGGAATGAGGTTCTGGAGTACATACAGGCTCAGATGGGGGCAAGGTCACCTATAGTTCTGCACAATGTTCCGGGAAGCTTCCAGCTGTTCTCCAGATAGCAGCAGATTTCTAGGATCCGTTACAGTAAAGAAATGCTTAGCTCTGCCCAGAAAAGTGCTTTGGTCCCAGCGAGGTTCCTGGATGTTGATATTTAAGGGCAAGTCACCCATTTCCTGCAATACAAGGACAGGGGTAGATTCAAGAACTTCACCTGGAGGAAGCTTTGGCAGCCCCGCCTATTCCTGAGCCGATGGCCAGTTCCTTCAAGAACTCAAGGTGACTCCAGATAGGAAAGCAAGAATGAAGGAGGAGTTATTGGTGCAGCCTTTTATGAATGATGTGACTGATACTTGAGCAGCTACTAATCTCATGCAGCTACTCATAAGCTCTGACTTCCCAAAGAAATAATATATGTATTACATACAGCTGTGCTGAAACCTACATTTAATCAAACTAAATAAATAAATAAGACAAGGCTCTTTTGAAATGTGGTAAAGGCAACCCACACTCTAGCCCCAGATTAAAGGAAAGCAAGGGCTCATTGGCTACCTGAGGGCTTATCTGTTCCAGATCTTAAACAGGGAGCTCTGATGGCAGCCATTTGCATACATGTGGACATCTCTATGTCCCCTCTCGAAACCCACGTTCTTCAACCCACACAGAAAGACCTAAGGCTCTCCCTGATCCCTGGCTGGGTAGGGCTGATTCTGATACTAATGCACCACATTCTGAGTCACCTAGAGAAAGAACAGGACTTTGTAGATGCCCCCTGCACCATCTCACAGAGAGGAAAGCTGGAGCAGCCATCTGGCTGTGCTAGGCAAAAAGCTGTAGAATGACTAATCCATTCCAGCTACATTTCCTCCCTCACAGCCCAACTCACACTCACATAGCCACACACAAAGACAGACACACCCTATCCCAACACACAAATAGGGTGGACACACCACACCCTGTATAGCCCATCCTTAAAGACCGTTACACACACACACACACACACACACACACACACACACACACATCAGTTGCAGACACTTGAACCGGTGACTACAGACCTTTACACTCTGAAACTCCCCCCATCCCTGCACAGTCACTCCTCTTGTGCCAACACAGACCCCCAAGAGACTGAATTCCACATGACAACATTTCAAGGCCGGCCTCCTCCTCTGTCCCCTGCCCACAAACTTCCAACCCTCCCACCCCCAGATTCCGAACCCCACCCGGGCCAAGGTGCACTCACGCTTTCCGGGGTTACCAGACTCCGCCGCTCTCAGATCCGCCTTCCTCTCTGCTGGCGTGGGCCCTCCCAGCTTTCATGGGGGACGTCACGCATGACGCTAAGCAGTCGGGAAAGGAGGAGGCACCCCAAGCTCCTTTACCCAACCAGCCAAGAGGTTGCAGTGCCGGGATGTCTTTTGGGGCTATGTCCCCCCGCCCATTTCACCCGGACCAAGCCCTACGCGGCTTCTCAGAGCCAATCATAACGCGGGGATTCGTTCTCTTCCCCTCTCCCTTCCCTGCCAGAGACTGGAGGGGAGGAGCCATGCTGCTGCCCACTTCGCTTGCAGTTCCCTGGCTCGTCTCCAGGGGCACCCGACCCCCGCAGCAAAAAAGTAGGAGCCTTCAGCGCTGGTGGGCGGCGTGGAGGAGCGGGCCTCCGACGGCGCTCCCGCCTAGAGCAGCTCGGGTTACTACTTGTTTACTGGATGGCTGCCTTGGCAATGGCTCTTGCTTGTGTGGCACCCTGGGCTCCTACCCAGGATCCACAAGCTCCTTAAGTGGAACCTCAATATTCATATATCCTCACGTCCCTGTCGTGCCGGTGCCACTTCAGTGTCCCCATCTTTCCCAGGCTATCTTCCAGAATCCCTAGCTCTCCTTCGTCTCAGTTTCCTCATGTTACCCTAGCCCTCGGTTGGGCATCATAGACTTTAGCCCCAGGTCCTGGGATATGGACGGGGCCCGAAGTCTCAATCCCTGCCAGCATCAGAACAAATGAAACGATAAGATTCCTCATCCTAGTGCCCGGGGACCAGCTGCCCTGCCCTGCTGCCTTCCAGAGCAAGCTGACTAGAGAGACATCTGCCACAGAGGGATGCGCACAGGTGAAGACATCGCCACACACACACACACACACACACACACACACACACACACACACACACACACACACACACACACACACACACACCCCTCTCACCAGTCACCACATAGAGCAAGCCAGCTGCACACCTCGGCGCCAGTCTGCGCTTCTGCTGGTCGCTGCTAACAATCTCTCACGGCAGCCTCAGCGGAAACCACGGTGGGATGGCAATTCCATGAGCCCGGGTAGCTAGCGTGGCTCGAAAAGACAGGGTCCTAGCGGGAGGGGTGCGAGCCGAGGGCTAAGCCCCAGGTTTGAGCGCCGATGGGGCGGGGTCAGAATTGGAACGGGCGGTGCTCAGCCTCGCCAGGCCAGGTGACTGGCAGCGGCTCCTCGCGCTACGAGAGGTGCTGGGAAGGAATGACTGACAGCCTGATTAGCCAATTGGAGCCCGCTGCCGCGCAGACCAACAGCCTCACTAGCCAATTGGAGTCCAGACCCACACAGTACAGCCCTATTCTCCCAGCCCCGCAGCCCGTGGGCGGTGTTCCCCGCTGCGGCAGTGGCTCGCAGCCGCGGGCGTGCCGTAGCCCGCCGGTGTAGAGCAAGCTAGCAGGTGAGTGGGGCCGAACCCGAGAGGTGAGGGTCCGCAAGCCTCGCCTGGGGTGGGGTCTGCATTCTGGGTACCAGAGCTGCTCTAGAGGACCTGGAGTGGGACTGGTGGTTTGAGGACCTTCTTCAGTAGATTATTCTGCCTCAAAGTAGAAAAGGGTCACGCAGCCGCTTTTGAGCCCAAGCAACTCGCTTGCCCTCCCCCTGTCCCCCACCCCCGCCAATCTCAGGAGGGGGCGGGAGATACCCTTAACTGCAGCTGTCCCAGGTCCTGAAGCCCTGGAGTCTGGCTCCTACCCATCTACAGAGGAGAAGTGATGCAGTAAGCTGTCTTGGCCCATTTTTTCTCACCAAAGGCCCACCACAATGCCGTCTCCACTCTCTCAACCTCTACTGAGAGGACGGGGGACGAGACAGAAGACTCAACTGAGAGCAAAGATGAAGGGCCAAGTAGTGCTCCCTATCCATCTTGTCTGAATGGCCCTAAATTAGTGATGGTTCTTGATCCCGGCAGATTCTGGCCTAAGAGAGCTAGGGAGCGGGGCTGGCCTAACACAAGAGAAAGCAGGATGCTGAAACCACGACGAGGGGTGGAAAAATCTGAAAGCAATAAAGGCAGCATCTACACCATCTTCTCCCTGTCTAGGACTGGAGCAAATAGTTCTGAGAGGTAGTGCAAGTGAGGACCTCCAACTCAAGCTGTCCTCAGCCATGCACTGAAGGTTCATGGAGCTCAGAGCACTGGAAATCAGCCTCTGGAGCGCTAGCAGGTTCCTTCTGGACCTGTAGGACAACTGCCCAGCCCAGCCATCATGGCCCGTGGTTTCACAGTGGGCTTCGACCCATTGGGTCCAGGAGAACTCAGCTCTGGATCTCTAAGTTCCCTCTCGTCCCGAGGCCACCTGGGCAGTGACTCAGGCTCTACCGCAACACGATACCTGCTGAGGAAGCAGCAGCGCCTGCTGAATGGGCCCCCGCGTGGAATCCGAGCCTCATCCCCCATGGGCCGTGTCATCCTCATCAACTCCCCCATCGAAGGTGAGAAGCCATTGGCTTGGGAAGGAGAAGATGGGAGACAAGGCAGAACCAGAAAGGTTCGGGAACTCAAGAGATGAGAGTCTTAGGGAAGGGAGGACCTCTGGGAACACATGTTCTTCCTTATCTTCCTTGCTTCTCCTCCAGGCCAACCTTTAAGAAATTCAGGATTGTAGATTGAGGTGGGAGGTGGAAACTTAGGGTAGGGGAAAAATGTATGTGGCCTGCTATTACCTCAGTCAACAAGGCAGGTATTAAGCTAGCGCTCCCTCACAGCCCATGGACTCTGCCTTTCTCCAAACCCATTTGTGCATGCCAATTGTATGAGCAACTTCAGGAAGGATTGTTAAGAGTCAGAAGGAGATCAAGATGCCAGTAGCTCATGCCTATAATCCTAGCTACTCAGGAGGCTGAGATCTGAGGATTACAATTCAAAGCCAGCTCAGGCTGAAAAGTCTCCATGAGACTCTTATCTCCAATTAACCACCAGAAAACTGGAAGTGGTGCTGTGACTCAAAGTCTTGAAAGGAAGATCTCAAAGGCAGAATCCAGGCTCTGAGTTCAAGCCCTATGATCAACAAATAAAAAAGAGTCAGAAGGAGGAGATCAGAAAATGTTCAAAAGATAAGAGAATTGAGTGCCAGGGAAGAAGCCCAAGGGCTGGCATTACACAACCTAAGTTTGTATAATTGCCTGATGCTATGTCATTGCACGCCAGTTCTTTTGCCCAAACTGGTTAGGTCCTGTAGGGAAGTTAAAGAGATAAGGTTTTTATCTTCACCCTTCTGAAATGCAGTGTAGGAACTTAGAGAACAAAGATAGCTGGCAGTGAGATGCAGCTGTTACCCACAAAGGTTGGAAGTGAAAACGCACAAAGCATGGCTGGGCAGGTACTTAGGAGACAGCCTGGCCACAGTAACAGATGTGAGGCGCCAGAGCTGGTAAGTAAGACAGGCCCTTGAATGTGTGTGTGGCTGGGGGCGGGGGAGAGAGCAGAGAGCAAGCCTCTGGGCCTGGGCTTTCTGTGGGCAGGACAAGATAAACATCTCTAGCTCCTCTCCTCTTTCTTAGCTAGCAAAGCTTCCCTGGCTAGATCCCAGATTGGACTTTTCAGGCCCTGTTCCTCAACTCTGACACAGCTAGGTATCTCTGTAGTCCTCTGCCATCTCCACCCCAGGCTGCAGGAGCAGGGAGGGTGTATGTTCTTGGGGCACAGACTTCCCTTCATCAGGATGCAGCATGCTTGCTCCCATCATCCTCCATTGTGTGTCTCACCCTTGGGTTAGCAGCAAGGCACTGCTGAGGGTCACCACTGCCATGTTGGTTAGGGAGCAGAAGTTTCCAGAGGAGCTAGGAGACAGAGTAGAGGGGTGCACTGCAACATTACCCTTGTTGGTCTGTTAAAAGAACTATGTCCCACATACCTCCCCCACACATACCCTACATCTATCTGTGATGTGGAGGCTAGGATTACTAGCATGAGCCCCAGTGCCTGGCTTGAAGTCTAGATGTTTAAGAAAGCTTTTCCTACCAAGGTGCTGGTGGCTCACGCCTGTAATCCTAGCTACTCAGGAGGCTGAGATCTGAGAATCACAGTTCAAAGCCAGTCAGGGTAAGAAAGTCTGTGAGACTCCTATCTCCAGTAAACTATTCAGAAAAAGCCAGAAGTGGTACTGTGGCTTAAGTGGTAGACTACTAGTCTTGAGCACAGAGAGGTTTAGGGACATGGCCTAGGCCCTGAGTTCAAGCCCCAGGACAAAGAAGGAAGGAAGGAAGGAAGGAAAAAAGGAAGGAAAAGAAAGATTAATTTTCTTTACAAGATCTGCCTCCATCTTCCTCCACTATGAGAGCATCGTTCTACCCTGTGGATTAAACAAACAAAACATTTCATATCTTCCATAGGGTAGCTCTACAGCCACTTGAAGTCCAAACTAAGGTATTTGTCCTGCTGTAAGCCAGAGTCTTGATTCCCACCACTACCCCACAGAATGGAAATTTCAACCTTCCTTTTTATTTATCAGATTCTCATAATTGAATTTTTTTCCTTTTTCTTTCTTTCTTTCCTTTCCTTTTTCTTTTTCTTTTTTCTTTTTTTTTTTTTTTGCCAGTCGTAGGGCTTGAACTCAGGGCCTGGGCACTGTCCTGGGGCTTTCTCAGGGCTCTACCACTGAACCACAGCACCACTTCTGCCTTTTTCTATGTATGTGGTACCAACGAATCAAACCCAGGACTTCATGCATGCCAAGCACTCTACCACTAGGCCATGCCTGTGGCCCCAAAAGGTATTTTTCTTTTAGAAATGTGAATCTGGAAACACAGTAAACACTATACACACACACACACACACACACACACACACACACACACACACACACACACACAGCTTCCTGCTGCTCTAATAGGAAACTCCCATGCTTTCCATGGATCATGATTTCAAAATCTCTTCCTGCTCTGCCCCCTATTTAGGCCCCTAGGGGCTTGTATGACTGTCCGGTAACCGCCCCTTTTGCAGGGTTCAAGTTATGTGCCCAGAATAAATATGGGGTCATGCCTGTGTCCCTATCCCTACAGCCAACAGTGATGAGAGTGACATCATCCATGCAGTACGAGTGGAGAAGAGCCCTACAGGGAGGCTGGGCTTCAGCGTGCGTGGGGGCTCTGAGCATGGCCTGGGCATCTTCGTCAGTAAAGTAGAAGAGGGGAGCAGTGCAGGTGAGTGCGGCTCCCTAGGGAAGGTGCTGTGGTCCTGTGGTTAGAGGTAGGAACTATCTCGGCTCTGCAGACCTCTGATGGGAGTTGGGGCCCGCTGGTGGGCAGTGTGAGTTAAGAGACAGATCCTAGTCTCCTAGGAAGCACTCAGAGTTTCCTCTGAGGACTCACGCTTCGAAGGAAGAAGCTCAGTTTTTCCCCCCTTGCGCTCCAGAGCGGGCTGGCCTGTGCGTGGGGGACAAGATCACAGAGGTGAACGGACTGAGCCTGGAGAGCACCACGATGGGGAGTGCCGTGAAGGTGCTGACGGGCAGCAGCCGCCTGCACATGATGGTGCGACGCATGGGCCGTGTGCCCGGCATCAAATTCTCCAAGGAGAAGACCACGTGGTAAGCGCCCCCTGGTCCCCACCCTGGCCTTGCCCCAGGTTCTCCCCAAATCCACCCAGGATCAGAAGAGCTCTCCTTTTGTCCTGTGGACACAGGAAACATAAGGCCCCTAAGACCTGACGTACGTACGTGTGTGTGTGTGTGTGTGTGTGTGTGTGTGTGTGTGTGTGTGTGTGTGTGTTGGTACTAGGGTTTGAACTCAGGGCCTGGGTACTATCTCTTAGCTTTTTCACTCAAGGCTGGTGCTACCACTTGAGCCATAGCTCCACTTCCAGCTTTTTTGCTGATTAATCAGGGCTAAGAGACTCATGGACTTTTCTATCCAGGCTGGCTTCAAACTGCAGTCCTCAGATCTCAGCCTTCTGAATAGCTTGGATGACAGGCACAGGTGACTGGTGCTTGGCTAAGACTTGACCTTGAAGTGAGGAAGATCCTACTGAAGATCCCAGACCTCAGAGTCCTCCAAAAGCAAGCTCTGCTTTCTAATTCAGCTGCCAGGACTGCTGGGAGAGGAAAGTGGTGGTGAGGGGGAGTTGGAGGCCTCGGCTGAGGATCCCTTGATGCTGTCCTAGGGTGGATGTGGTGAACCGGCGTCTGGTGGTGGAAAAGTGCAGTTCTACGCCATCAGACAGCAGCTCTGAGTACGGTGCACGGCGCATCGTCCACCTGTACACCACCTCTGATGACTTCTGCCTGGGCTTCAACATCCGAGGGGGCAAAGAGTTTGGCCTGGGCATCTATGTGTCCAAGTGAGGGCAGGGGTGAAAGGAGAGGGCTGTGGGCTGAGCAGGGGACGCTGCATGCCTGGGAGAGGGCTCAGTCACCACAAGGGGGACAAGAAGTGTGCCGGAGCATTCCCAGAATCAAAGGAAGGGTCTGTCAACTGACATCTGTCTCACTCTAGAGTGGACCATGGTGGCCTGGCTGAGGAGAATGGCATCAAAGTGGGGGACCAGGTCCTGGCAGCCAATGGCGTGAGGTTTGATGACATCAGCCACAGCCAGGCTGTGGAGGTGCTAAAGGGCCAAACACATATCATGTTGACGATCAAGGTGAGGAGACCTTACCAGAAGGACTTCCCAGACCACCCTAGTTCTGTATGTTTGTGACAGTCTTGCCTCAGACTCTGTTGTGCCCAGGCTGGTCTTGACTTACCATTCTCCTGCCTCATGCTCCCACCACCACACCTGACTCATTTTAGTTCTTAACTATGCTCCTTGTCCTGTCATTTATGTCATTTCCATATCCACGTGGGCTGGAACACAAACATTGTCATCTCCATTTTGTGAAAGAAGAAACTGAGGCTCCAAGAGGCATAATAACTCAGAAACCAGCCATTTAGCTGGCTCTAATACCCATTCTTCTGATGGGTGGGGGCCTCTGGCTGAATGAACCTATGTCTCAAGGGAAATGTGGTTTGGGGCAGGCCATAGTGGTGGGCATGGTCATGGCATAGGGTAAGAAAGGCTGGGTGGGGTGAGATATTGGCTTTCAGGGAGGTAGCGGGATTCAGTATTCATCTGGGTCTCACATTTGCCTAAGGATTGGGTCCATCTCATGCTAACTACTTTAGGAAATAACACTTCACTCTGCCTTAGTGATCTGCTAGCCCTTGCCCTCCTTTCCTGCATTCTTCTTACCATTCAATGCCTCATCTACCTGCCCCCAGCACCCTACACTGCCCCTCTTTTCCACATCCATTTCTCCCTTTCCTTCCTCTTGAACTATCCCAGACTCCTCACTTCCTATCTGCCCGCTATTCCTTCATTTAATGGTACTTTTGAGCAACTACTGTGTTAGGTATTGAGGCTGCAATAGGAAACAACAGGCCTGTGCTGAGACACAAGCCAGATGCTTTTAAAATGTGATGAATGCTCTCATGCATAAGTTGAAAGGTGAAATGGAGTCATTTAGGAAGGCCTTGGAGCTGGGTGGGTATGTATCAGGAGAGGCCTCTCTGAGGCAGTGACACTTTAAGATCAAGGACAAACTGGGCTGAACAAAGTGATCTGGGTGCTGGTAGCTCACACCTATAATCCTAGCTACTCTGGAGGCTGAATCACAGTTGGAAGCCAGCCTAGCAGGAAAGTTCATGAGACTCTTATTTCCAACTAACCAGCAAAAGGCCACAGGTGGAGCTGTGGCTAAAGTGGTACAACAGTCTTAAACAAAAAAACTCAGGGACAGTGCCCAGGTCTTTTCACTCTACCACTTGACATTCTATCACTTGAGCCACATATCCAGTCCAGCTTTTATCTGGTTAATTGGAGATAAAAGTCTCTCAGATGTGTCTGCCCAGGATGGATTTCAAGTGTGATCCCCAGATCTCAACCTCCTGAGTAGCTAGGGTTATAGACATGAGTCATGGATGCCTGGCTTCCACCTGTATTCTTACCCATCCTTCTCCCTTGTTCTTTCTATGTCCACCATGTCCTCCCCAGGAGACAGGCCGGTATCCTGCCTACAAGGAGATGGTTTCTGAGTACTGCTGGCTGGACAGATGTAAGTGACTCAGCTCTCCAAAAGTGGGAGGGCAAAGGCTGAGGCATTAAGGGTGGGTCTAGGATATCTGAAGTCAAGGACAGGGATGAAGATGTGTTGAGACCTTCACACAGCCCAGAGCTATTCCCTTGAAGGCTGGCAGGTTGAGGTCCAAGCTATTCTAGGGCTGTGTCCAAGGTCTTTCCCAAGGTCATAGGAGTCTTGCCCAGTCTCTCTCACAAGACATGGCAGAGCTGCCTGAAATTCCTTCCTATATTCCCAAGCCAGGGGTGGTCTGCAAGCCTCAGAGGGCCCTGAGGAAAACCAGATGTGTGAGGTGGTCCTGCCTTCCCCTCTCTGCAGTGAGCAATGGGGTGCTGCAGCAGCTGTCACCAGCCTCCGAGAGCAGCTCCAGTGTCTCCTCCTATGCCTCCAGTGCCCCCTGCAGCTCGGGCTCCCTGCCTTCAGAACGCATGGATGTCTGCCTGGGGCCTGAGGATCTGGATGGTCACAGTCCAGGCTGGGGACGGGCAGACACAGCCATGCAGACAGAGCCTGATATGGGGGGCCGCATGGAGACTTGGTGCAGCGTGCGACCCACTGTCATCCTCAGGGACACAGCCATTCGCGCTGATGGCCCCCCTCCAGCCCGTCGCCTTGACTCTGCCCTTTCCGAGTCCCCCAAGACTGCTCTGCTGCTGGCCCTCAGCCGACCCCGGCCCCCCATCACTCGATCTCAGAGCCACCTGACCCTGTGGGGTATGTGGGGATGGGCACTGCTGTTCTCCCCAGAACCCCCAAATCAAAAGCTGGAGCTTTGCCAAACTGCACTTTCCTGCTGTCCTTGGTGCAGCCCCCAAATATACTCAGACTTTGACCTGGATCCCATTTCAAGCCAGGCCTGAGTTCCAAACCTATGTTCAGTCCCAACCCCAGGTCTGATTAGCTCTGGGCTTCAAACCAGCTCTAAACCAATCTCTGCAGCTTGGAATGCCCAGGCCTGTTTCTCTCTCCTCTCCTCTTCTCTCTATCTCTGTCTCTGTCTTTCTCTCTGTCTCTCTCTCTTTCTCTCTGTCTTTCTCACACACACCACAGATTCCCTGTATAGCTATAGCTGCAGCCGTGCACTGAGGGAGGGGTAGAAAGCTGGAGGAGAAACCCCACTCCCCATTCCTGCTCCGCTGCAGATCCTGTCAGCCCCTGCCCTCCTTTTTCTTGGCCCTTTGTCCTTTCCTGCCCTCCCTCCAGCCCCCATGGGGGTTCCCTCATATCTGCAGAGGAGAAGAAGCAACGAAAGAAAGAGAAGTCTTCAGGGTCCCCTGAGGAAAAAGGGGCCCTACAACGCTCCAAGACGCTGATGAACCTCTTCTTCAAGGGAGGGCGGCAGGGACGGCTAGCAGGGGATGGGCGCAAAGAGGCCTGGACACTGGACAGTGGGGGCCCCACCAAGTCCCGCCCTCGCCTGGACCTGGACAAAGGTAAGCACCAAGTCAAGTAGACAGGAAAAGTCCACCTGGCAGTTCCGGGTTGAAATTTGCTTTGCCTCACTACTCTACCCCAGGAGCCTGAGCTTCCTCGTAGGTAGCTAGGAATAATGCTCTCTCCCTAAGAGTAGTGGGGAGTGAGTGAACAAATCTGCGTTACTTAGAATCTTTTCGAGTATAAGGAAAGTGCCTGCAAAATGTGGTCACTGTCACCTGCCTCACCTCCCATTTTATAGCATCGGCAAATGATAAGGAAGTGGACCAGTTGGGCTCATGAGCCTGTGCTCTTGGTGGTGGTGACAGTGGTAGGGCATATTTTTGCCAGCCCATGTGGTTTCACATCCTCCAGCCAGGGAGCTCTACAGGCCTGGGCAAGTTGTAGAACTGTCCTTGAACAGCATCTTTCTAGAGCAGATCCTAAATAGAAGGGCTAGCTCAGGCTGTATTTTTTTTTTTTTTTTGGCCAGTGATGGGGCTTGAACTCAGGGCTTGGGCACTGCCCGTGGACACCTTCTGCTCAAGGCTAGTGCTCTGCCACTTGAGCCACAGTGTCACTTTCGGCTTTTCCTTAGTATGTGGTAAATCCAGAGCTTTGTATGTGCTAGGCAGAACTCATACCACTAGGCTACGCTCCCAGCCCTCAGGCTGCACTTTTTAAACATTTATTATTACTTTGCTGTTTATATGGTACTGAGGAATCGAACCCAGGATCTCATGTATGCTATGGAAGTACTCTACCACTAAGCCACATTCGCAGCCCAGGCTGTACTTCTATGGGGCTTCCTGAAGACCCTTACAAAAGGCTTCTCCCCCTCCTCCAGTGAGGCTCCCAGCCTAAACTAGACCAAGAGTGGATGCAAAAACTCAAATTAGTTTTATAAGCCCCCCTTAGCCTAGATACTAACTTAACAGTATGGATGATATTGTCAGATAAGGTCCCCCTAATCTTTGGGTTCCATTTTCCTATTAGGTTTGCTTCATTTTCATTCAGGTTTTGCTCATGTATAAGCAAGGTGGCTGCCATTGTTTAGCAACCCCAGAAGAGAGTATAATTCCAGCTAAAGCTCCAAAAGAGGAAAGAGAGAGAGAGGAGAGAGAGAGAGAGAGAGAGAGAGAGAGAGAGAGAGAGAGAGAGAGAGAGAGAGAGAGAGAGAGAGAGGGAGAGACCGCATGCGCGCACACCCATTGGGCCCCCCCACCATAATGAACAAGCCACTGTAATGTAGCAAACAGACAAAGTGCTTTCACTAGCCAGTCTGGGTCATGTGCTCATCCAGAAATTAAAGGTGGGTAAGTCCTCAGGGTGCTGTTTCTGGTAGGAAGAGTGGACATTGGTTAGACAAAAACAACCAGAGGGTAAGGATGCTAGATGCTGCTCCTTCCTAAGGTTGGGCTTTCTGAGGCCTCATGGGAGAGACACCTTTCCACGTGACAGATGGCTAGACCCCCTTCCTCGCCCCTCTCTCCTCCTGCAGCTCCTGAGGTTTTGCTTTTTCCTGACCACTTGTTTCTCTCCTTTCAAGGCTCTTCTTTTCCTCTCTGTCTCCTAAAGGTAGGTCCCCCCAATTCTGTATTTGGGATCCTTCCTTTCATTCATTTCCAAATCTCCATAAGCAAGGCTCAGGCTACATTTTGTCTGGATCTGTAACCCTCACTGCCTCCTCACTGCCTATGAAATGAAGTCCCAACCGGAGCCCTCACCACCTAGCCTCTTACCCCTTGTGCTGCCTACTTCCAGCCATCACATTCTACTCCAGCCCATCCTCAGCCCAGTTCCAACCCCTATCAGATTGTGGACCCAGAGCCTACAGGTGACCCCCTCTCCTTCCCAGCAGGAGGTGCGGGGCCTGTGCAGAAGTTTGTTACCTGGAGACTGAGACGCGGTAAGTCAAGCACCTGAGCCTGGTCCATGGTAGAGTGACAGATGAGAGCTGCATGCTCAAGGCAGTTTAGTGAACTCATTTGGGCCAAACAGAGTCAGGGGGAGAGGTATGTATTAGGGGTAGCTCAAAGGACTGCACTA